>NC_134119.1:46368257-46671287 GCF_040939455.1 Microcebus murinus | reverse complement strand
TTTCTTTCTCATCTTTCTCATCTTTTCTGGCTTCTGGAGGCCTCAAATCCCCTGCCTCACCCTCCTCTGTAAACGCCAGCGACATCTCACCTCCCTGACCTGTCCCAGGACTCTCTGTCCCTGACACAGCCAGGAGAGCTTCTCTGCTTTAGGATCCATGTGATTGGTTTGGGCCCCCCTGGGTCACCGGGGATAATTTCACTCTATCAAGGTCCATAACCATCTGCAAAGTCCCTCTGCCATATAAAGTAACCTATTCTAAGGATTAGGATGTGGACATCTTTGGATACTATTACCGCAGAATGGAGTGGTATAATTTTTGCTATTCCAAACTATCACGCATGTATCGCATATGGATCTATTCCTGAACCGTCTATTCTCTCTCACGAGTCTGTTTGTTTAAATTCATATCAATACCACAGACATTAATTATTATAACTTCAAAGTTTGCTTTCATATCTGGTAGGGCAAGTGTCTCATTAATATTACTCATCAATTTTTTAAATCCTTGCTGTTATTTTATATTTTCTCTCCCTTATTAACTGTATAGACATCTTGCCGAGGTTCATTAAAAATTATCACAGATTGGTCGGGCGCAGTGGCTCATACCTGTAATCCTAGCACTCTGGGAGGCCGATGGGGGAGGATTGCTTGAGGTCAAGAGTTTGAGACCAGCCTGAGCAAGAGTGAGACCTCGTCTCTACTAAAACAGAAAAAAATTAGCTGGGCATGGTGGTGCTTGCCTGTAGTCCCAGCTACTTGGGAGACTGAGGCAGGAAGAATGCTTGAGCCCAGGAGTTTGAGGTTGCTGTGAGCTAGGCTGAGGCCACAGCACTCTAGCCTGGGTGAAAGTGTGAAACTCTGTCTCAAAAAGAAAAAAAAAAATCACAGAATATGATACAGATTACTTACATCTACTGATGAATTTAAGAGTATATACACTTTTATAGAACTGGGACCTCCCTTTTATGAACAAGAGAACAAGACACATCCTACAGCTATTTCTGTTTTACGGCAGTCTGTTAAGGTGTAGGCAGCCATGTATGGGTATGGATTTTTAAACCTACAGTCTGTGCATTTCCTAATTTGTTTATTCCTGGGTATTTTATCACATTTTTACTCTTTTGACTGTGATCTCTCTTTTTCTTTTTCCCATGATCATTGCCAGTGAATAGAAGAATAGCTAATTTTTATAGACTGGGTTGTTATTAAGCCGCCTTGTTCAATTCCCTTGTTAGTTCCAGTAGTTGATCAGTTGATTCTACTGGAGTTGGTAAGTGGATAAATATTTGGAGTTAGAATTTCAGAAACATAAATTAAGGTTATTCATCATTTCCTTTCCAGTAAACAGTTTTATCTTAAGGCTGTTTCACAGGCAGTTGAAAAGGCAGAGTTAAATAATTTCTTTGAAAGAATATATGTATTCACCCCATTCCCAATTTATTTAAAAAATGAAAATAAAGAAGGAAAGGGGAGTTTTGGCTGGAAGGCTGGGGCCTCCCCACCATGAGCTCGAGCAGGTGCAGGTGCTTCCCAGGCCAGACACTCAGGGAATCCCAAGGGTGCCCCAAGAAGGCCCCCCTGTTGATGACTTGTCCACAGTCCACAGTTGTTCGCTCCCCAGGTTTCCTCACCCCCTTGTCAGGAGTTGGAATCCCCATCCCAGTCTAGGGCTCTGGTCTTGGAAATGGTGCTGAATTGTGGGTCCGGGGTTCTGTCGTTTTCTTTCTACAACTTTGTACTCTCCTTGCATTTCTTGGGTGTACTTATGAAAATGGTGGATAGCCTTATTTTACTGAGTATTGCAATATCTTCCCAATAATTCACGTATTCTGAGTTGGTCTGTGTTTCCCCGCATGGTGGCCTCCCTGTGTCTCAGCAGCGTGTAAGCCTCGGTTCTCTTAGGAGCAGGTGGTGAGAATTGTGACGTTTGCTTTTAAAAATCTATAAGGAGAAAAAGTCAGCCAAAAGGCCTCAAGGAGAAGGAATAAGACAGACTTTCTTAGAAGCTACTGTATGCGCGGGAGAGGTCTGTGCTCTGAATCAGATGGACCCTTCTGTCGACGATGGAAAGCACAATTTCTTCTCCTTTTTGCTCTTCTTTCTAGAACACTACATGATTGCACTTGTGTGACCCTATTATTGTCCATTCTGCTTTTTCATTTATGCATCTGTACATACATAAATATGCATGTAATATTAGCAATATTATTTTACATTTTCTCATCCTCTTTCTTGTTTTCCAAATGCCCTTTTTTTCTTATCAGTCTGTTCTTATTTTATGGATGCAATGTCTTCATTATTCTCACCACTGATCACCAATAAGAAGTGTTTTTAGGTTGATCTGTTCTTACATTTAACATAATTTCAGTGAGTCTATTTGATTCAGGTTGATTCTTCTCTTTGAGCAACTAGGTCTTATATTTCATAAGTTCCCTTATGTATAATATAGATTATATATAAATATATATACATAACTATTAATATATAATATGTGCTATTATATTTATAGGAATATATAATTTATACTTAATACTTATAAATATAAGTATCTATAACTTTAATAATAAGTATATTATGTATATTATACTTATCTATTCTAACCATTTTCAAATAATTGGTTTATTTTACTATTAGCTCTTTTTAAAAAACTTTTATTCATTTACTTGTTTATTTATTTTTTGAGATAAAGTCTCATCTTGTTCTGTGGGCCCAGCTAGAGTGCAGTGGCATCATCATAACTCACTGAAACTTTAAACTCCTGGGCTCAAGTGATCCTCCTGCCTCAGCCTCAGCCTAGCTGGGACTGCATGTGCATGCCACCACACCTGGCTAATTTTTTTCTATTTTTGCTAGAGACGGGGTCTCACTTTTGCTCAGGCTGGTTATGAACTCCTGACCTCAAGTGATCCTCCTGTCTCAGCCTCCCAGAGTGCCAGGATTACAGGTATGAACCACTGTGCCTGGCTGGCTCCTATGCTTTTATTTCTCTCTTTCTCCTTTCCTAGTCAGCTACCCTTGAGGTAATCAAATTATTAGCATTTAATTGTATCTATAATCATTTGATTTTTAGTAGTTCTAGGAATTTCAACATCCATTTTCATTTGGTATGGTCTACATATAATTAACATTGTATCACTTCATACAACATGTTCCAACATCACAACAGAATAATTTCTTTAATCTCACATAATTCTTACTTTCTATCATATATATTCTTATGAATATGTTGTAACCACCGGCACTATATCATTATGTTTTCTTTAAACATTTAAGTATCCTTTAAGAAAGTATAAGAAGGATAAACATAATCTTTTATATGTACCCGTTTACATGACATTCCCATGCCTTTATTCCTGCCTGTAGATTCATTTATTCATCTGGTATCATTTCCTTTCCTCTTGAAGAAATTCTTTTAGCATTTATTATTATGAAGGTCTGTTGGTGACAACTTTTCTCAGCTTTCATTTTTCTGCATGTTTTTATTTCATCCTCATACTTTAAGGATATTTTGCTGTATATTGCCTGTGGATTGACATAGGTCTTTCTTTTCTTTTTTTCTTTCAGCTCCTAAAAGCTGCCATTCCACTGCCCTTTGCTCCATTGCTTATGATAAGTATGTCATCATTTGTAGGCTTGCCCCCCTACAGACAATGTGTTTTTTTAAAATATATACTTTTAAGATGTACCCAGGTCTGGTGTTTTCATTGTATTTATTCTGATTAGGCTCTGCTAATATTCATTTATCGGTAGGTTGAATTTTTTCTTCATTTTTAAGGCAATTTCAGCCATTGTTTCTCAACCGTTTATATTTTTCAAACCTTTTTCTCTCTAATCTTCAGACTGCATGATTTCTGTTGATTTGTGATCAAATTCACTGATTCTTTTCTTCTGCAATCTATAAACTGCTTATATAACCCGAGGGAATTTTAAATTTATGTATTGTAATGTTCAGGTCTAGAATTTCCATTTGTTTCTTTTTTATAATTCTTGTTTTTTTTTTCTGCTGATGTTCTCCATCTGTTCAGTCGTTACTTTTCCTTTAAGTCTTTGAACACATTTATAAGTGCTGCTTAGATGCTTTTATTGTTAATTCCTTCATCTGAATTATTAATAGTTTTGGGCTGTTTCTATTGACTGCTTTTTTAGAAACCCATTTTATTGTTTATAGCAGTTTTAGATTCGTAGCACGATCCAGAGGAAGGTATAGAGATATCCCATATAACCCTTGACCCACAAATGCAGGGCTTCCCCCACTATCAACATTCCCCACATGAGTGTTGCATTTGTTACAATCAATGAACCTGAACTGACACATCGTCACCACCCAAAGTCCATAGTTCATATTAGAGCTCACTCTTGGTGCTGTACATTCTATGGGTTTGGACACATGTATAATGACATATATTCACCATTACAATATCACATAGAGTATTTTTACTGCCTTAAAAATCCTCTGTGCTCTGCCTATTCATCTATCTCTGTCCTCTAACCCCTGGACTTTTCTAGAATGTCATATATTTGGAATCATACAGTATGTAGCCTTTTCAGATTGGATACTTTCACTTAGTCATATGCACTTATGTTTCCTTCATGTCTTTTAATGGCTCCGTAGTTTATTTCTTTCTAGTGTTGAATGACATTGACTGGGTGTATCACAGCTTGTGTATCTATTTACCTACTGCAGGATGTCTTGGTTGGTTCCAAGTTTTGGCGATTATTAATAAAGCAGCAATAATAGCAATAGTCATCAGTGTGTGGTTTTTTTGTGTCAACATAAGTTTTCAACTTCTTTGGTAAATACCAAGGAGCATAATTGCTGTATTGTATGGTAAGAGCATGTTTAGATTTGTAAAAAAAAAAAACAACAAAAAATAAACACCCCAAAATAACCACCAAAAAAACAAACCAAAAAAAAAAAATAAATAAACCCACACCAAACTGTCTTCCTAAGTGGCTGTATCATTTTGCATTCCCATCAGCAATTAACGAGAGAGAGTTCTTGCTGCTCCATGTCCTCACCAGTATTTGGTTTGTCAGTGTTCTGTATTTTGATCATTCTGATGGGTTTGTAGTGGTGTCTCGTTGTTTTAACTTGCATTTCTTTGATGACTTATAATGTGGAGCATCTTTTCATGTGCTTATTTGCCACCTGTATATCTTCTTTGGTGAGGTATATGTTGAAGTCTTTAGTACATTTCTGAATAGGGTTGTTTATTTTTTATTGTTGAGTTTCAAGAGTTCTTTGTTCATTTTGGATAGCACTCCTTTATCTGAAATGCTTTTGCAAATATTTTCTCCTACTCTGTGGCTTGTCTTTTCATTCTCTTCACACTGTTTTTCACAGAGCAAAAATTTATAATTTTAATAAAATATAGCTTATCAATTTTTTTTTTTGAGACAGAATCTCACTCTGTTGCCCAGGCTAGAGTGCCATGGCATCAGCCTAGCTCACAGCAACCTCAAACTTCTTGGTTCAACAATCTTTCTGCCTCAGCCTCCCAAGTAGATGGGACTACAGGCATGCACCACCATGCCTGGCTAATTTTTTCTATATATTTTTAGTTGATCAATTAATTTCTTTCTATTTTTAGTAGAGGCAGGGATCTTGCTCTTGCTCAGGCTGGTTTCGAACTCCTGATCTTGAGCGATCCTCCCACCTCGGCCTCCCAGGGTGCTAGGATTATAGGCATGAGCCACAGCACTTGGCCTCAATTCTTTATTTCGTGGATTATGCCTTTGGTGTCATATCTAAAAAGTCATTGTCAAACTCAAGGCTATCTAGATTTTCTCTTATGTTGTCTTCTAGGAGTTTTATAGTTTTTCATTTTATATTCAGTGCTGTGATCCATTTTGAGTAATTTTTGTGAAGGGTGTAAAATCTATGTGTAGATTCACTTTTTTCCACATGTGGATGTCCAGTTGTTCTAGCATCGCTTGCTAGAAAAGACGGTTGTTCCTCTAATGTAATGTCATTTCTCTGTTGTCAAAAATCAGTTGACTTCAGGTATATAGGTCTATATCTCTCATTCTTTTTCTTCTGGTATTCTCGCTACACATATGTTAAACTTTTTGTAGTTGTCCCATGGTTCTTGGATATTTCATTCTGTTTTTTTCCTCTTTGCTCTTGTTTTCAGTTTTGGAGGTCCTAGTGCTATACCCTCAAGATCAGAAATTCTTTCCTTAGTTATTTGTGTAGTCTACTAATAAGCCCACCAAAGGCATGTTTGGTGTTTTGGTCTTTAGCATTTCTTTTTTGGTTCTTTACTAAAATTTTCATCTCTGTGTTTACATTACCTGTTTGCCTCTTTTATCCATTAGAGCCCTTTGCATATTAATCAGAGTTGCTTTAATTCCTTGTCTGATAATTCCAACATCCCTGCCATGTCTGATTCTGATGCTTGATCTGTTTCTTCAAACTGTTTTTTGGCCATTTAATATGCCTTGTAACTGTGGTTGTTGCTGTTATTGCTGCTATTGTTAAAAGGTGTGCATGATGTACTGAGTAAAAGAAGTTGCTGTGTAGACTTGTAGTATTATAGTGAGAAGTTGTGGGGGAGGGGAATTGATTTGTAGGCCCATAATTAGGTATTATTATTATTTTATTTTATTTTTTTTTTGAGACAGAATCTTGCTCTGTAACCCTGGGTAGAGTGCAGTGCTGTCATCATAGCTCATAGCAACCTCAAATTCCTGGGCTCAAGTGATCTTCTTGCTTCAGCCTCCTGAATAGCTGGGAATATAGGCATGTGCTATGACCCCTGGCTAATTTTTCTATTTTTAGTGGAGACATGGTCTCACTCTTGCTCAGGATGCTCTCAAACTCCTGAGCTCAAGCAATTCTCCCACCTTGGTCTCCCAGAGTGCTAGGATTACAGGAGTAAGCCACCACGCCTGGCCCTAGGCATTATTATTTTGGGGAGCCTATGACTCTGAATTGTGAACTTCACGAGATTTTTGCAAGTTTTTTCTCCCCTGTGTTTTTCCCATAGATTATAGATAATAATTTCTTGGGGTTTTTTATATGTCTTTATATGTTTTATTTTTAATTGTATGCTAGGTATTATGAATTATATACTTTGTTGTGATAAGCAATTAGATTGTCGACAGACTTTATTATTGGTTTTATACATTTTTAGGCCTGATCTTTCAGTATTTACCTCAGGCTTAGAGCATGGACCTTTATCTAGGGCATGATGCTATTAATAAGGCATATTGTTTCTAGACTTTGACCTAAATGAATTTTTACTAAAGAAAAGCATTTGGACTGGCTCTGGGTGCTAGGTTGAGAGGTTATTTTTAATTTATTGCTTTTTTGTATGTTTTAACTATGTGAGAATAATTAAAAACCACAAGAAAATTGTACAGTTAATTCTATGTAAGAATTACACTATTTAACACATCATTTTCTTTTACTAAGCATGCTATATGCATACTGTGAATTCTTGATGGCTTTTAAGAGAAAATATTTTCCCTTAAAATACCTAGAAGTATTTGTTTTTAGGTTAAAAATATCCCAAGGAACTCAGTGCTAGACAACCAGGAGGAACTTAATTAATATTTTCTAATGAAAAGTCAATATGCTTGCCTTAACTTCTGCAGATGAAAGCAACACAAATGGCAGAAAGGTGAAGCAATGCAAACAGCAGAAAATTGCACCTGCAAATGCTACCAATGTGCTAGAAGGAGCAGTATCTGACAACCAAACAGAATCTTCTAGTTCATGATACAAAGGAATCTTGATGGTAAATAGATCGTGAACTGAAAATGAATCACTCTACAAGAAAGAATCTCACAGAATATAGTTATTCAATGACATAGAATTCATTTTATCTATTATACTCATATTATGAATGAGGAAGCTAAATTAATACTCCCCCTATCCCCTGACTTCTAGAGAGCTCAACACCCATTCAGTGATCCCTTTGCTGTAACTATGCCAAGATACCAAGTGAAACTAAAAGGAGATGGATAATTGGAGAACAAAAATTTTTAATTTGAGATACAAATCTCTAATGTATTAATAGTGCACCTTTGAGGAAGTCATTTAAAAGTTTTGAACTTTACTTTTCTAAATGTTTAAAAATAATAATACCCTTAAGACCCAGCATACTGACTGGAATATAGTGGATGCTCAGTAAGAGTTTGCTGAAATAACTATTGATTGGGAAATATTCAATGCTTGTGTTAGTTTGTTTGGTGTTGCTATAAAGGAATTCCTGAGGCTGGGTAATTTATGAAGGAAAAAGGTTTACTTGGTTCATGATTCTGATGGCTGGAAAAGTTCAAAGTTGGGCATCTGATGAGAGCCTGAGGCTATTTCCACTCATGGCAGAAGGGCAAAGGGGGCTGGTGTGTGCAGAGATCATATGAAGAGAGAGGAAGCAAGAGAGATTGGGGACAGGCCATGTTCTTTTCAACAACCAGTTCTCATGGGAACAAATAGAGGAAGAACTCACTCACCCCTACACTCGCTATCACTGCAGGGAGGGCATTAATCTATTCGGGGAGGGATCCACCCCCCTGCCCCAGACACCTCCCAGTAGGCCCCCCCTCCCAACACTGACACACTGAGGACCAAGTTTCAACATCAGATTTGAGGGGACAAACAAATCAAATCCAAGCTATAGCAATGCTATTTCATCTCCACACACTTTCTCTTTCTGGGCACAGAAGAAGGCTTTGCTTTCCTTCCTCCTTTGATTGGGTTGGAGACAGGGACTGACTTTTGGCTAATGGAGCATGAGCAGTAGCAGTGTGAGCCCCTCTAGAACTGGCCTGTAAAACCATCTCCAGGGCAGCCCCCCAGCTCTTCCCCTTCTGTGCTGTCCTGGGAGGCCACGTGCTCCTGATTATGTAGCTGCAAGATGGAAAGTGACTGACTACACAACCTGCATCCGACTGTGACTTGACTAAACCATTGAAACCTTGAGGTCTGTTGTTTACTGCGATAAAGCCCAGCCCATCCTACCTGATATAACCATCTTGCTAATTGTTCTGAGAATTAAAAGAGACAATGCAATTGAAAGGCATTTGGCAACTGTCCAGCATTATTCAAAGATAAAGTAATAAACTCAGCATATTTGTATTAATTTATATTCCCATGGAGGGTACTCCCTTTGATTTGGAAAATCTAACCTAATTCAACATAGTAAGAAATGTCCCACGAGAACTTTTCATTGAAAGCACCATTAATTGTTGCTACCCAGAGACTCAGTGTCATGAATATCTCTAAATACTTCAAAGCACAACCCAAAATTTATCATAAAAAGTTATGGTTCTGGTTATGATCATTTATTGCTCCCTAGAGTAATGATAGTTTTCAGAAAATTTGACCTTGCCTGGAAAACAAGTTTTTATGGGGAAAAAGGGCATGTATTAGCCCCCCACTCCAGAATCTTACAAAATTTCAGTTAGATAGGAGGAATAAGTTCAAGCGATCTATTGTACAAAATGGTGACTACAGCTAATAGCAATGTATTGTATTCTTGCAAATTTCTGAGAGTAGATTTTAAGTTACTACAAAAAATTACTACATTACTACAAAAAATGATTAGTATGCGAGGTAATGCATACGTTAATTAGCTCGAGTTAGCAGCTCCACAAAGCATACATATTTCAAGACATCATTTATACATGATAAATATGTACCATTTTTATTTGTCAATTAAGAAATGAATAATAATAACGAAGACTCTAACATGGATCCATTTGTTCAGTATGGTGAGTTTGCATTTTTAACTGCAGGAGTAAGACGGTCAGTCAAGACAGCCTTTGCCACTCTGTTCTCAGGTATCCTGAGATCCAGGTCAGACTAGAAGAACACGCTGTGTGCACACTCCATGCCAGGGCTGTCTTGGGGGAGACCTTGCAGATTTTACCTGCACCACACTCACAGCCAGTCCTCACAAAGGCCAGCATGTCTTTGGTTAAAAACGAATGGGGCTCTTTGGTGTGTGGGGGGGTCTCCAGTGAAAATGTAGCCTGCAATTGGCCAGCCTTGAAATCTGGTGATCCTGAATGAAATTTTAATTTCAATCATTTATGTTGTTTTGAATTTTGCACAGAAAATAATTTCCATGTTATTTCAGGGGTGCATGAGTTAGCTTTGTGTTAACACACGGGTGCACGGTGCTGCAAGGAGGTGAAAGTGTGGGCGTGGGAGAGGGCAATCTAAAGGAAGGGAGAGGACAATGCAGTCAAGTCCAGAGGGGCTCATGGACTTGAAGCTGTCCTCCGCTGCTGACCGAGCACACGGACACTGGTGGGGGCTGATGGTGCAGGGTCTCTGGGAGGCCTCGGTGCTGAGCCTCCGCCTCTGGGAGCAGCAGGGACCCATTTCCTAGAGAGCCACTCACAGTGGGTTGCTCAGGGATGAACCTGCTCCTGAGGCTGAGGTGTCCACACCGTTACTTCACAGTTCCAGCTTTGGGGCCAGCACACCGCGGTGCTGAGCGCCTGCGGGTGCCGGAGCCCGCGCAGCGTCCTCAGCAGACGGGAGCTCTCGCAGGAGGCTGTTTTCCAGATCCGCAGTCCCGTGCGTGGCCGTATCCCGCAACGGGCCTTTGATCAATTGGGTCGATTTGATTTGACTTCTGACTGTTGTGATTTTCCTCTGATTCGGTCCTGAGGTCTCTCTCTGGAGAGTGGCTATAAACTCCAGCCCAGCCCTGACAGCTCGGGAAACTTCTTCGTCCTGACGGGCTGCCTAATGCCTAAGGGGCCAGGTGAGCCTCTCACGGGAAGCTTGTGTAAACTGGCACACGCCCTAGTGGCTCTTGTCTGACCCCTGTCCAGCTTGTTCCTGCCAAGACGGCCAGTCTCTCGAGAGCCCCGACGGGAGGAGGGTCAGTTCAGGTGAGCTGGTCAGGCGGGACACGGGGACCAGCCCAACCAGACGGGGGTGACCGAAGCTTCACACTACTTAGAGTCCAGAGAGGAGAGGGCAGCGTACCCTGTGGGGCCAGCGGGCAAGGGGGCTGTCCCAGACTCGCACACTCAATACTAAGAGAGCGGGACACCGTGTGTCGCAGGGAGACAGACAGGCTGACGAAGATAGAGTCAGACAGACGGTTGGGAGGAGCAGGGAGAGAAAGACGGGTCTTGGGGCAGGGGTCCGAGGGCCAAAGCCTTTACTGGGGTCCAGAGTGTTTCCTAAGCAGGTTCCCACAGACAGGCACAAGCTCCGGGGGTCCCGCGGTGACTGAGAGGTGGTCACTTTGGGATACCTGGGATGTCCCCGTGGGGAGTGTGGAGCAGGCTGTACCCAGCTGTCCCACAGAGAGGTCACCGGGAGGCGGGTGTCCTGGCCCGAGGAACTGGGAGGAGACGGAGAGCTGGAGCTGTGTTGGGGTGGCCGAGCCCCCTCTGGTAGGAAAGGTCCACGGTGTATTCAAAATGGGTGCTGGGGCAACACGCAATTATGGGAAGTCACTAAGGTGCCTTTTCGTCAGAAAATCCCACCTTTCCAAATCTGAGTATGTATTTAGGACACACAGTAAATGCCAAGTGTGTGAACATCCTCCTCCCTTTCTCTTCCTTCGGGTGGCCTCTCTCTGTCCCTCATCCTACACCCAGCCTGCCGACAGGTGTGATGTTCACTAAAAACGACAATAAAGTTAATTCAAACAAGGAAACTGTCTTCCCTGAAGAGATCACCAACTGAGATTCAATATTCAACCCCGATTTCAAATCCCACTTCCGTTCTTCGCTGCAGGCTCTGAGCCCGGCTGCGGGCTGCCTCCCCGGGGAGCCGCGGCAGGCACGCTGGGGACGAGGGCATTTGGCGTCCTCTGTGGGTGAGGGCTGAAGCTCTTGACTTTCAATTTTCATTTTGCAAAAATAAAAAAAAAAAGGAAGGAGGCAAGGTGTGAAGGAAGGAAAGAAAGTAGAGGAGAGAGAGAAGGAAGGAAGGAAACATCAGTTTCCAAAGAGGAAACAGATTTTCAGTTTATATCCTACCTTCGTTCGCACACTTTTACTGATACTTAGAGCTCTAGCTACTTTAAAACTTCATGTTGGAAATAGAATTTGTAATTTACATTCTGAGGTAGAAAAAGAAAGGTCCAACAGGGAAGGAAACGCATCCCATAGTAGTCAGCAGAGCGGGCTCCCTCCACGGCCGCCCGCCAGGCGCTGGGAGGCCGCTGCTCCTGGGCCCGGGCTCTGAGGCAAGTGTCTTGGGGCGTCTCATTTCCACCTGGCCTCAGATGCGCCACAGTAGACGACGAGGAAGACTGGCCATTCTGTGGGCCAGGCTCGGTTTTAGATGAGGACACGGCTTCCTCCCCAGGCAGGTGACGCATCACGCAGCCTCTGCCCTCCTCGGTCCGGCTCCAGCAGGGATGAGGCTCCCATATATTTGGAGGTGCCTGACATCTGGCCTGTCCCCCTGGAGACGGAAGCCAGGCAGAACTGTCCACTTGACATTGGTGGTTCCAATAGACGGGCTCAGAGTCTTCAGGGAGGCTTCGGTCCCCATGAAACTGGATGTTTCCCTTGTTGGAAAGCTAGTTTGCATGAGCATCAGTGGAGACCTGGATGCACAGCAGGAGGTCGTAGTCCACTCTGCCCCTGGGCCCCAGACCCCTCTCCTGTCACCACGGACGACCCTCCTCCCCAAGCCCTTTCCTGCATGGCTCTGCCCTGATCAGCGTGGAGAGCGTGGATGACTGGGCATGGAGCCCACACCGTGGCACAGGCCAGTGTGAATTGTGGTCCCTCCCCATCCCGGTTTTGCTCCTTTTCTGCAGTTGCGGTCAGCACCTGCCATCGTGGCCCAGGTGCATTGACTGGGGACTGGCATGGCACTGTTTGCTGCCCTCTCAGAACAGCACGGCCACTGGTGGGGTCCTTCCCCTAGTGATGTTTGTGAAGCCAGTGTCATCAGTGCCTCGTGGCATGACCAGATGCTGGTGGAAGCCAAGGCTCTGTCTGCCGAGCTTGGTGGTCCTCGGTTCCATACTTCCCCATCCCCACTGGGCCCGCTCCAGTGCCATTTACTGGTTGCTGGGAGCCCATCTAAGAAGAAAAGTCAGACTGTGAGACTCCAAAGGTCGGTAACTCTGGAATGGCACAGGGTCTCCTGCAGGCTTGTCCTTTCTTCCAACGTCTCCACCTACACCTTGGCATGAAGCTGCGTGCAGCTCCCTGGAAATGTCTTTCCCTGAGTTGCCCTTGGAGAGTTCCCATCTCGAGCCTGCTGGGCATTAAAGGGGCCAGTAACAGGCCCGAGATAGGAGCTGGCCCTCTCTGCCACCTTCTGACCCCAGAGCATCCAGGGGTTCTGAGGAGACTGTGACCCTGCTGCTGGCAGCATGGCCCAGCTGCCGTTGAATGCAGATCAAACGGAGCCACGCTGTGCATGATCAGCCCTGGTCCTGCATTAGGGGTGCTGAACCCTCTGTTTGAGAGTCCATGGAACACGACTGTTAATGTCACAGGGTCCTGGGTTACATGCAGCTCCTGCTACCTTGCGTTGTTGGCAGTCGCTCAGTGGCTCCCTGTGACTGCCCGTTCACAGGCCAAGTGGCCCATTAGCCTCTGGAACTGGACTTCCCACCCTGCTTGCCCCTGCCCACTTGCCCATCATCCACTCTCCTTTCTGCCTTGGGGCCTTTGCACGCACCATCATCCCAGCCCTCCCCTCCCTGGATCACTGGGTGACCTACTGCTCAGGTCCAGGTCTGTGACAGGCCCTTTGGGAAGGGTCTTTATCCCTATTCTGGGCTCCCCAGTGAGGCTGGGGCCATGCATTCTATCCTTTGCACGCTCCTCTGCACGGCACTCATCACGGAGTTTGCGTGTGTGCCCCTGGTTCTCAGTTAGTGTCTAGTTCCATCCATCTGGTTGGATGCAGACTCCACGGGGGCGGTGCCACGTTTGTCCTCACTCTAACCCAGGACCTAACAGTCATGGGCCATGGAAGAGGTTTGATAAACCTGTACTGAGTGAGAAATCGGCCCCTGTCTGATTCTGAGGCTTGAGGGACACTGGGTGCCCCAGTGCCCTCCTCACTTCTCTCAGGGCAGATCCCTCACTGTGCGCTCCATGACAGTCCCTCATGGCCGCCCTCCCTGGCATTGTGACAGGCACAGGCCAACTTCACAGCCAGGTCTAGGCTTTGTGCCTGGAGGATAGCCTTAAACTCTCGAAAGAGCCACTTGGATTAAGCCCCCGAGCCTGTGTGCTGCAGCCCCAGGCGGGCAGGACGGGTGGAGGCTCACCCTGGGGCCCTGAGCCTGTCACTGAGGTCACACCCACAGACTCCCGGCTCCTTCAACCAGGGGGTCACTGTCGGAGTATTGGGGACACTTGAGATGAGTGCAGACAGGAGAGAACTGAGGACAAAGCTTCAAGACTGAGCCCAGGAATTCAGGGGGGAAAACGGAAGAAAACTGTCAACGGAATCCTGGAATGGGTACCTAGTTTAGAAACCCAAAGGAAAGCACATAGCAACTCCATCAAAAATGCCTTTAAATCGAGACCCCAGAATTCTAATTCCCTGACTGACAGAAATATATTTTTCTTACTTGCAAAGCCTAAAGCAAAAGGCTTTGGAGCTTTGAAAGACCCCATTTTATCTGATGTGATTCTCCCGCAGCTGGGCGTGATGATGCTCCTGTGATTAACGGCCCCCAGGAGGCTGAGAAGTTAAGGAGTTTCCCAAAACGGCTCCGTCGGAGGAGGTAGCGCATGCTGCTCACCATCCGTCGGGCAGTTTTCAGCTGCAACCGACGGCAGCAGACGGGGTATTTTCCAAGTTTGAATTTCTCGGTTCCTGTCTCTGTAACAGGCACCCTTTCAATCCTATTTTAAATATGAGTTAACTCCTCTGGGACAGTGATGCTTAGCTCGAGGGTGGACAGGGAGCCCCAGGAGAGCTGGGCACGAATGCAGTCTCCTAGGCCCTGCCCCAGAGGCCGGCGGGGCCCGCGTGAGGATGCAACATGCACGAGGAATAGAGTGAGTTTCCATTAGAAACTGCACAATCGCCCTTCTTCCCTCGACCCTGCACACAAACCAGCACAGAGTGAGCTCCAGAAACACTGGACACAACTGTTCCTGGCTCTGGACATACCTGTGCTTGGGCTCCAATGCCCAGGACAGAAAGTAAAAGATGGAAGCGATCAGAACTTCAGTTTCTGATACTCTTCAAAGCACGCCGAAGATGTCAATGTTTTACACGTGGAAAAACCCCACAGCCCGCACCTAAGTCTTCAGAATCCACATTAGGGGGAGCCTCCTCTGCTCATCTGACCCCCACAGGCTGGTGGAAGCTCTGCTTTTCTCTCTGTGCCCTGCCGCTCTTGAATTATTTTGGGGAGGGCTCATTGCTCTAATATTTAATGTGCAGCAGTGTGGTTTTTATGTTTCTGTTAATATAAAAAGGAGTTGTGAGCAATGGATTCTTTAATATATGACCCATTCCAGTGGGTGACCAGCTTCATCCTAAAGGCCAGTTCAGATTGGGAAGTGCTGAATTCAAGTCCTTGCTCACTGCAGGAATTTGGGCAAATTAATTTGTGTTAATAATAATAATAATAATAAAGTACTATATGCCTGTGCACGGATCTCATTGAAAGGACAAAATGAGGCATTACAGTAAAGTGCATAAAAATTGTCCTGGGTCAGGAGCCCCCGAGGCAGAGCCTGAGCGTGTGATTTATGGAAACAGCGCTCTCAGGAGAGACCGGGCCGGGCACTCAGGCTAGGGGAGGGAGAGGCTGAGCAAAGGTGTGGCTTGGGAGAAGTGCACCCTCAGCCTGGTCCCAAGGGTGGTCTGGACTGTGAGTCATCTGGTAGCAGGGGTCTCCCAGACACAAGGGGGCTGAGCTACCCAGCCCCGTATCAGCCAGTCATTGGCTCCGGGCCCCTCCCGGGGAGGGAAACTTCCCAGCAACTCCAGGTAAATGGGTCCATGCTGGCCAAGGGCAACCCTACAGAGAATTCACCCACCCCTGCAGCTGCTGGGCAGGGGTGTGCAAGCCCAGGAAAGGGTCACCAGCAACATCTGCTGAAACAGTCAGTGGTACAAAGCCAGTGTTTAATAACCATTTGCTTAAAAATGAGAACAACAGCAACAAAAGAATTACCCCAGGACTCTGAGATAATCACAGGTCCGGGGTTAGCTATATTAGCAAAGACTCTATAGCGAATTTTTCTCATTGCATTTCAATTTGAGTTACCTGCTGATGAGTGCAAACAGCCCGAGTTACCTGTAGGTAAATAAAAATAGCTGCACTTTGCATTCCTGTCATGCTTTAACGTTTACGAAATGCTTTCATAGCTCATTTATTATGAAAGCAAAGCACAGCACAGCATACATTTTTTTCTGAGAAATATGAACCCCAGGCAGGCTGGGGGGAAAGAACTCAGATGTGGAAGATGAGTGAGTTGTGACTCACCGTCCCCTCGTTGCTGGCTTCTTTGCCAGCAGAAGGATCCAGCCCATCCTTCAAGACCTGACTCTTGTCACCTCACTTATAAAGTCTTTCCCTCCGTCCCGGCTGGGTTTAGTCGTCTTCTCGCTCGGGCCTCTGTGCACAGCTCTGTGCTGGAGCGGTCGGCCCTTCGGCCACGAGCAGCTGTCTGGCCTGGCTTTTTGGAATAAGCTGTGGCTGTGTGTTGCACGGTGACAGGCCTTTGTTGGGCCTGTATCCTCAGCTGGGCAGACAAGTGCCATCCTGAGATACAGTAGGGAAATCCAGGGAATAAAAGCTCCCCAGCCCCACCTGGATCTGGAATCTTTGCTATGACAGTCCCCGGTGTCCAGCACCTGGAGTGACACTTGCATCGGTGTTGGCAGAGCCTGCAGTACACCCTGAGGGGTCCTCGTCACTCCAAGGGCGGGATGCAGTTCCATCTAATCTTTCTTTCTGAGCCAACCCCCAAATTCAGTTAGGATTTTCTGGATATCCTTATTGCTCTTCATGTTTGTAGGGTCACCCCAGCACCTTTCTTCCAGGGAGTTTCCGATGATGACCTCACCCATAATAAAGTCTCAGCAGTGTTGGGGTCTGGGCCCCCAGTTCCTCGCTATTTGCAGTCGGGTCTCCAGCCCAGCTTCAGCTGCAACATCCGGGAGCTTGTCAGAAAAGCAGAATCTCAGCTCCACCCCACATGAGCACCTCGACCTGCACCGGAGGTCGCAATGAGTCACAGGCACATCGACTTTTAGAAGCTCTGCCCTGCGTCAGAGGTTTTCTACTTTATTTATTGATTAATATATTTGGCCACATACCACTTCCCTCAGATGGAATCTGAAAGTGCAGGCGAGCATGCAGGTCGCGTGAGAGTGGATGCGCCTTGGTGGACGCTCATCCCCTCCTGTTTGGGGGGGTGGTCCCCGTAGAATCTCAGTGGGACCCTCTGGGCTCCAGGAGAACTTGGTTTTATTTCTTTGGATTTCCTGCAGCACTTGACAGCTGTCATCCAATCCTCTGTGCCAGCCACAGCACCAGCAGGCTGGACACGAAATCAGATGTCGTGTGGACCCCTCTTCTTCAGAATTGGGGATTAGGGCTACAAATGAACACCGTCAAACGTGGCTTCGTCCTCCTGAGGTCAGCCCTGCCTAGGATGGGGCTGGATTTTAGCTGAGAGACGTAAGGGAGTGAGCCTGGCCCTCGCCCCTTGGATAGCCTGTGTGCAGCATCCAGCAGGGAGTCCTGCGCTGTAGAGGTGACAAGACGCTGATCCCAGGTGTGGATCTGAGAGTGAGACCACAGGCTTCAGCCGTGTCTGCCACTCTGCCGTTGGCCCTGCAAGTGGCCTCTCATTTAATCCTCACAAGCACTCCTTGAGATAAATCCAATTGTCCTCTCCATTTGCCAAGAAGGACACGTGGAGAGGGCAGGTCACCTGTCCAGGGATGTATAGCTCATACATGTGGCGCCAACCTTCAAACTGAAGTCTGACCCCAGAGGCAGGACTTGAGCTGTCTTTCACATGTTTTAGATGTGGATGTGAAGAACTAGATTTTAAAATAGTAATTTTGGGGGGCTACAGGGGTGCTGCATTCCTGAGCTCTGGGTAGATAATGAGCTGGAGACATTCCATAGCTTGCACTGGGTGGAGACAGATGATGACGGAGTGTCAGCATCAAGCTCGTCCCAGTGCCCAGAAGGGAAAACAGACTGTGCGGAGCTGGTGTCCTCTGAGCAGGGTGTGGCAGACCTGGGCTGGCAGGGACCACAGGGGCAGGCTCGGCGCCAGCCCGAGCCGTGGTGGGGAGAACTTGGGAATTAGGTGAGAACCAGACTTTTGGGAATCGTTCAGCACCAGCAGCGATGCTGGTGGAGAGCTCTGGGCTCACCCAGGGGTCCTCGAGTTGGCAATGCTAATAATGAGAATGATAATCATAATAATAGTAATAAATACATAATCAAAATAGCAACCATGCAGTGAGCACAAGTGAGATACTCTGATAAGAAATTTCCACACCTTGCCCTGTTCAATCCTCAGGAGAGCTCATGAGCCAAGAGTTCGTACCCACATTGTATTAGCCTGGATAGGCAGACAGCTGTGACAGACAGCTCCCTTCTCAGGGGCACAGACGAGGGACGATTGCCACATGCACACATCGTGTTCGAATGCAATCAGTAGGGAGGCTTGTGATGCTGCTGTCATGTAACACTGGTCCCCAAAGTTGTGGCAGGTTACAAACATGGACCCGATTCTCTGCAACGTGTCCCATCAGCAGGTGTAAATGATTTCTCCACCTCTTGGATCTGGGCTTGCCAGCTGTGGCCAGCATGCGGTGTGGAAGGGGTGCTGCTGGAATTCTGAGCTGGGCCTGGGGGGACCTTGAGGGCTTTCTGCTCTCATGCTGCAAACCCTGCCACTGCCGCGTGAATGGGCACAGTGAATCCGGCTCGCCTGCCGGATGCCCAGCAACGCATGGCCCAGTCACCCTCACCTCTGTCACCTCAGCTGGCAGCAAAAGAACCCTTAGTCATGAAAGCGACCCCATCCTAGACCAGCCAGCCCCTGGCTAAGTTGCTGGCTGACTCCAGCAACCTGAGCAAACCCGGCCGAGGCCTGAGGCTGGCACCATCAGCAGGATGGCCAGGGGGCCCATGGACACGAGCAGAGATGAATTTCTGAGTTTGGGGGAGGTGTGTTATTCAGTTAAAGCTGACCCATACGGCTGTGGGTGGGGAAGGGTGAGTACAGACACCTTAAGGGAGTTCCTGGCCAGAGCTGGAAGTAGCATGTTTCACTTCCCAGAACTCAGTCCCATGGCTCCAATATGACTGCCAGGGAGACTAGGAACTGTAGCTTCATCATGAGCCTACAAGGAAAAGGAAAGTGGTTTGGTGAATTACAGCATTGTCACTGCCAGCCCATTTTGTAGATGAGTAAACTGAGGATCAGATGAGTCAAATTACTTGTGCAAGATCACACAGCGAGACGTAATGGAATTAGGATGTGAACCATGTTGTATGTCTGCAGTCCCCAACCCCCCGGGCCGTGGACCGGTACCAGTCCATAGCCTTTTAGGAACTGGGCTGCACGGCAGGAGGTGAGTGGCAGGCTTCTGCTTCCTCTGTGTTTACAGCCACGCTGCATCACTCCCATCATTGCCTGAGCTCCGCCTCCTGCCAGATCAGCGGCAGCATTAGATTCTCATAGAAGCGAGAACCCTACTGTAAACTGCACACGCGAGGGGTCTAGGTTGCTCCTTATGAGAAGCTAATGCCTGATGCTCTGAGATGAAGCTGAGGCGGTGATGCTAGTGCTGGGGACTGGCTGCAAATACAGGTTATCATTGGCACCGAGGTTTGACTGCACAGAGACCTAATAAATCAATTGCTTGCAGACTCATATCAAAACCCTATCAGTGAGTGGCAAGTGACAATTAAGCTGCATCTGGTGGCAGTCTTTACAGTGGCAAGTGAGCATCTTACTTCAATTGTACAGCTGCATCTGGTGGCAGGCTTTAAGTCAGAATCTGACACTTGTCTGCCCGTGGCCTGCCCATTATTTTATTCACCACTCTGTGTGCAGCTCTTTCCCGCACTGCACACTTGTCTCAGTCACAGTGTTGATAAACCCACAAGCTAACCCTAGCAAAAATGAGTAAAAAACAAACATTGCTGGAGAGCTTCTTTGTAAAGGGGAAAGATCCAATGAGAAGACAGCAGAAGACTCTAAAACCGCCAACAAAATGAAAGCTGCATTTAAAAGAAAATACCAAGAGTCCTACTTAAATTACGAGTTCATTGCAACAGGTGATTCACATTTTCCATGGCTGCTTTGTCTAGTATGTGGCGAGAGGCCATCCAACGGACCTATGGAAACTTCAAAACTGCCTCACCACAGACCAAAGCACGAAAACACAAGCTTTGGAGATTTTCAAAAGGAAAAAAGTGGACACGAAGAACAGAAGCAATTACTGAAGGCCGCCACTTCATCAGATGTGTCTACACTGACAACAGCATTCTTAGTGGCTAACTGCATTGCTAAAGCCAAGAAGCCCTTTGCCATTGGTGAAGAGTTGATCCTGCCTGCTGCTAAGGACATTGGCCATGGAATATTAGGGGAGGCTGCAGTTCAAAGGGTGGCCCGTGTTCCTCTTTTCGCTAGCACCATAACTAGACGAGCTGATGAAGTAGCAGAGGACGCTGAGAGGCACAATTGTTAGAAAGGATTAATGAGTCACCATGGCTCACAATCCAGGCTACTGATGTTGGCAACAAGGCAACAATGCTTGTTTTTGTGTGATAGATTTTTCAGGAGGACGTGCAGGAAGATATGTTATGCGCACTTTTGTTTCAACCAACACCACAGCCGCAGAACTATTCAAGTGTTTGAATGATTACATATCCGGAAAACTGAACTGGTCGTTTTGTGTCGGTGTATGCATAGATGGGGTGGCTGCCGTGACTGGATGGCTTTCTGGTTTCACTACTTGCGTCAGGAAGGTCACTCCTGGATGTGAGTCTACGCACTGTGTCATCCATAGAGAAACGCTGGCTAACCAAAAAAATGTGACCTGAACTAAGCGATGTTTTGAAAGATGTGATTAAAATTGTCAACCACTTTGAAGTCCATGCCCTTAACTCAGACCTGTTCACGCAGCTCTGTAGGAGATGGATGCAGAGCGCACGTGTCTTCTCTTACACACAGAAGTGGGACGGCTTTCTATAGGTAGATCACTGGCCAGAGCTGCTGAGTTATGAGAGCTGCTCCGGAGAATTTTTTGAGAAAAAGTCATCACTAGCAGCAAATTTCAGCAACACAGAATGGGTCACAAAGCTTGCTTCCTTGTGCAACATATTCAACCTGCTCAGCAAACTCAATCTGTTACTTTAGGAGAAGACGACAACAGTGTTCAAGTCGGCAGTCAAAAGTGGCTGCATTCAAAGCCAAACTGGATCATGGGGGCGATGAGTGAATATTGGGATTTTTGACATGTTTCAAACACTAAGAAGAGATTTTGAAAGAGACCAAGCCAGGGCCTTCTTTCTCCCAGCTGGTGCATCATCATCATCTATCTAAGCTTTCAAAAGAGTTTGAGCATTACTTCCCAAGCACAAAAGACTCCCAAACTGGGAAGGAGTGGGTCAGTGACCCGCTTTAGAATAAGCCAGGTGAATTGACTTCGCGCTAGAAGATCAACAGCTTGAGATCGCAAATGACAGTGGCCTAAAAAGTATGTTTGAGACCACTTCAAATCTCCATACATTCTGGATTAAAGTCAAGGCAGAATATCCCGAGGTTGCCGCAAAAGCACTGAAAGCCTGCTTCCCTTTCCAACATCCTGTCTTTGTGAAGCGGGGTGTTCTGCAGTGACGGCAACCCAAACGAGATTATGGAGCAGACTGGACATAAGCAGCACACTTCGGTGTCACCGTCTCCCATCTGCTTCCAGGAAAACAAGCTCAGGGCTCCCACTGATTCTGTGTTATGGTGAGTTGTATAATTATTTCATTATCTATTGCAATGGAATAATAACAAAAATAAAGTACACAGTAAATATCATGTGCTTGGATCATCCTGAAACCATTCCCCCCCCTCCCTGGTCCCTGGAAAAATCGTCTTCCATGAAACCTTTCCTTGGTGCCCAAAAGGTTGGGGACCACTCTTCTATGTGACCCCCAAATCTGAGCCTGTTATCATGAGGCATTTGCCCCCACTCGCTAGTTGTTCTCCTTCTCCTGGGTCTCCGCTGCTGTGTGGAGAGAGACATAAACTCATTGCTCAGCTAACTTGCTACAAATGGGATCAGGACAGGTGTCCGATATGACCACTGGACTCACCAGCCCCTTTCTCTCCAACGCAGTCAGAAGGATTAATGGTGACCATATTTATGCCACATGTTATAGCTCATAGCTCTTCATGGGATCATCTTCTTTGATCTTAACAATACTTCTGTGAGGTTTTTGTTATTATTTTCTTATCAAACTGATGAGAAAACTGACATTCGAAAGCCGTAGTGAGGGGTGGAGGCAGGACAGGATCCATGCCTTTCAAGTAAGGATTCAGGCCGGTTTCCATTGAAAACAAACAAAAAGTAAACAATGGATAAAATGAGAGCTTTAAGAAGAACTGGGAAGCTACCCAAAACGTTTTATGTAGAGTGCACACAGTGGATTATTTACCTCTTTGCAAAGATCTCTAGATAGGAATCTGTGAATTCGAGAAGGATACAGTGCATTGTAAAATCTTTTTAACAAAATTTTTTTACAGTCTGTCATACAAGTTTAGACAAGCAAAATGTCAGAGGGATAAGCTCTGGGGACAACTTGCCGACTGACAGGGGCTGCGGTGTGCCTTAAAAGAGGAGTGAGATCCAGACGGTTAGAGAGATGGGCCAGACACAGCAGGATGGAGAAGCCCCAGGAGAGGCGTGTGTTTGGGGACTGCAGGGGCAGGCGCCTCCACCCAGGGGCACCACCGATGCTGGTGAGCAGCAGGGACGGGTCCGGTCCAGGGATGGAGCGAAGTGTGCTGTCACCCAGCCACACAGATTCCTGATTCACCGTTGAGGAGTGTAAAGATCTCAGCCTCTCTCTCTGTCTCTGTCTCCCTTTCCCCTGCCCCCTCCAACTCCTGTTCTCAGCTGCTCTAAAGGGAGAAAGGATGTGGGGAAATGAAAATTCTTACTGTTATTACATTTTATCATCACAGTGAAAACCAATGCAATAAAAAGCAACTCAGTTCAACTACTAGACAGAGATAATATGGAAAATAAGCAAATCGGGCTCATAAGTGTGATGAATTAATAATTGATGTGCTTAATAAACCTCTAGCTGCCTCTTGTGTGAAACTTCAAATGTCCCATAAAATGGATGAATAGTCTTCACCACTGAAGCTTGGTTATTGAATTATATTCGTAATATATTTCCACATGTCAGTGGGCATAGCTTACAGTGGAAAAGAAGGCAAACTCACCACAGATAGAAAGAGGTCCGTGAACTGAGAAAGAGGCATTAATCACAGACATTTGCAAGAACACGGAGCAGCCTTGCACCCGCCCTACGGCTGGCTCATCCGTCTGTACAACGGCCCCAGGAAAGACTGGTGGGTCTGATAAAAATCTGAAAAAAAGTCTCATGTTTCTCATGAACCATGTTTTACTAATCTCAAGCTGTCCCTCAGCCTTTAATCTTCCACAAGCCAATTTACAGCTGGAAATGTAATCATTGCATGACTTCCTTCTTTGAAAATTCAGTTGGCACTTGCTGAATTGAGCTGACGCGGATTCAGAGTCCTCTTGTCCGTTCTTTGAGACGCTTTGCCATGATGTCACCCTGTGGTGAATCCAAATTAGGTGACCAAGTGTGAGATCCGCAAGGAGTGCACAGACAGAGGGAAGGGGAATATTAAAAAAATTAAAGGAACATTTTCAGAGCTTGATGAGTAAGATGTGACTCGACAGCTGGAACAGGTCTGGCTGCTGTGGAGGGACATGAAGTAGGATCCAGTGTAGGGAATTGTAGGAAACTAAACATGGAGTGATATTCCAACAGCTGCCCGGTGAGGGGGGTGATAAGAAAAAGGCAAGTGAATGAGAGTCTGACTGACCTCTGGATGCTTCTCAGGGACAAGAAAAAGATGGAGAAACATATTTACACTATGTCAGAGTAGGGGAAAAAAAGAGAAGATTCTGAACCTGAAATTCTATAGCCAGATAAAGTGTTTTTCTAATGGAAAGGTTAAATACATTTTTTTTTTTTGAGACAGAGTCTTGCACTGCCATCCCAGGTGGAGTGCAGAGGCGTCATCATAGCTCAGAGCAACCTCAGACTCCTGGGCTGAAGTGATCCTCCTGCCTCAGCCTCCCAAGTGGCTGGGACTAGAGGCGGGGGCCATGACACCTGGCTAATTTTCCTATTTTTAGTAGAGACAGGGTCTTGCTCTTTGCTCAGGCTGGTCTCAAACCCCTGACCTCAAGCAATCCTTCCTCCTTGGCCTCCCAGAGTGGTGGGATTACAGGCGTGAGCCACCGTGCCCAGCCCATGGCTTGGTTCTTGCACCAAAGCAGATCTGGCAGGACCATGTGCCAGAGCCCCAGGTCTTGGGCCCCAAGTATGCAGACTGTTGGCACAGTCGTATTTATACCGTCGTAACAGATGTTAAAACAGGACTCATCCTGTGCCAGAGTTCAGGAGGGCCCAAGCAGACAGATACAACTATAAAATTGCTGGTTACTTGGCTTACTGAATTCCAATTGTTAAAAGCAACCCCGTCTATGAGTAGAAGGGTTCTCAGGTGAGAGGCACGCTGTTTCTCAGGAGTTTTTCTAGGATCCTAAGACAAATTATTGGTTCTATCTGTATTGTTCTACTTATTACAGGAACCACATGTTTTCATCATTGTGAATTGCTTTTTTCTTAAAAACAATCTAATAGAAAAAATTAAAGAACAATGTAATAAAAAATTGCCTTCATAAGAGTAACAGAGTTATAAAGTGTGAATGCTAAAGCTAGACACAATGTGTTAATCTTATAAGTATAGACCTACTAAACTTTGCTGGAGAATGTTAAGGAAGGCCTGAAAAAAATGAAGTTATTTACTATGGACTTGGATTAAAAGACTCAATATTTTTCCAAAGCCATTTTTTTCCCCAAAATTTGTTCATAAATTCATTATTATCCTAATCAGAATTACAACAGTAATATTCATGAATTTGGCAAACTAATTCTAGAATTCTTTAAAAAAATACACAGGAACATTCAGAATAATTTCAAATTATACACAATGCATGTGTATAATTGTATGTGTATAATGTGTATAAACTCTCTTGACCTAAGAGAGTTCATAAAATTAATGTTGGGATAATTGGCTTTTGTTTCCCTAGAGTGCTCCTTGACATGACTCACAAAAGCAGAAATCCCGGTGTGTGAAACCAGTAAAAATAAAAGCAAATGAAACAAACCCAACTCCACCTCTGAGTCAAAAGTAAAACAACATACAATCAGCAAATGCAAAGTAAGAGGACATTTATTTACATCATTGGGGTTTGAGAAAGCTTTGTAAAAAGTGCACTTAACATAATTGCTATAATAGAAGAATCAATGAATTCGACTGCATCAAAATTAATGTTTTCTCTGTAACTAAAATCAGCATAAATAATCTTAAAAGAAGAGAGACAGAGAGAGGAAATCCTTGTGACATTTATCACAAAGTATTAATGTCCAGAGGAAGAGAAACAATCTGATGGAGGCAGATAGCAGCAGACAATTCAGGGTAGAGAAAATCAGAAACAAACAAATGTATCGACTGAGAGGGTGTCCCTGTAAACTTCTGTGTAGTTATTCCAAGAAAGCAGAGGCAGTGGCTTAAAGGAATGGGGTAGGCTGGGTGGGTTGGCTCATGCCTGTAATCCCAGCATTCTGGGAGGCCAAGGCCAGAGGATCACTTGAGGCCAGGAGTTCCAGACCAATCTGGGCAACATACATAGTAAGACCCTGTCCCTATAAAAGATTAAAAAAAAATTAGCCAAGCGTGGTGGTGTGTGCCTGTAATCCCAGCCACTTGGAAGGCTGAGGAAAGAGGATCACTTGAGCCCAGGAGGCTGCAGTGAAGTATAATTGCACCACTGTACTCCAGCTTGAGTGAAACAGTGAGACTCACTTTCAAAAAAAAAAAAAAGATTGTGGTAGATATTTAGTGTTTATATGCTAATGCGGACAATATCTCTAAGACTATAGTTAAATGAATAAGACAATGAAAAATATTAAGTTGATTGTGATACCAAGTACCAAAACAAAAGCAAAAACAAAGGAATAAACCCCCAAATTCCCAAAATGCCTACATGTAAATGCATAGAATGTCTAGAGGCGCATTCAACAAATCAATTTCAGTAATGACTTCCTGGTTATTCCCTTCGAAATTTTACAAAGTTAACTGCATGTGATGAGAGTGTTACAGCCCCCACTCACCTACCTGCCTCTGTTTCCCCACCTGGGCAAGGTAGGGACCGCGCTGCCTTTGTCCTCATTGGGAAATACTGTGAGAAGCTATTCAAAGGAAACTCTTCTCCATTAGCGGGAAATTCCCATGGTCACCAACCCAGCCACTTTGGAGGATGTGACAGCTTAATTAGCTTGCTGCAGTGAAAAAGTGTTGCCGTCCAGGTCGGAGCGGCTTGCTGCGCCGTTCACCTTCTCCCCAGCACCGTGGGCTCTCTGTCTTTTTCCCAGCCCATATTGTTGGTCAAAACCACCGCGGAGCTGCACAGGCCTCTCTCCCACAGGCGGCTGCGTGTGCTCCCAGCAGGAACAGCTTCGCACAGAGCGGACAGCTCCCCGGGAACAAGAGCCACTCTTTGCACTGTTCCGAGACCCGTGACAACATGAACAGCAAGTGCAGCTGCCCATTGACTTAAAATAAATACAACACCTCCTCAGATGTCAGGAATAATGTCCCCATCACCAGATTCCGGAGGACGCTAACAGAAGGTGGCCATTCACTTTGACCCAGAACAAACGAAGAAATTCTTCCAGGTTTCAATGAGGCACTTACTTTACGAATGTGGAAAACTTGTTTTTTCTCTCTGCACAGACATCTCACATCAACTAAAGCAAAAGAGCAGGAACAATCTGGAGGGCAATACCCTTTCTTTGCCTCTGCTGAGCGCTGCAGAATTGACCACGCACTTGCCATACGCTCTCACCTCTGAGCCTCAGTACGTCCCTGAGAGATGGAAACTTCAGTGTTTTTTAGAAACACAAATCTTGAAAGCACCAAATCAGGACCTTGCATCCTGGTCTGTGACTTCCACAGCCCCTCCTATTGCATGTTGAGATGTCCTTTACTTGCTCATTTAGATGATTGGGAGAGAACATTGGGGACATAAAGGAGAGGAGAAATTAAATCTGGGCACATCTTTTCTGTCTTCCTTGTGCTCCAGCACCAGAGGTTGCAGCAGTGGGGCCTGGCGTCTGTGCCTGCAGCGAGCTTGCAGTCCGGCTGGGGCTAAGCCCAGGTAGCAGGTGCTGGCGATGCCTCGACACGCCCCTCCCCCATGTTTCAATGCCTCTGACAATGGGGTGGGGGGCATCTCTGGCACTCAACAGATTCCCACCTCAGGCACCAGTGGCCCTTTGCTTTCTCCGGCACCACCAAAGTCTGCTCAGCTTGATGCAGTCACTCACTCTCCCCAGGGGGGATCCCCAACTACTGGGGCATCAGTGAGTGAAGGCCTTGGCTCCCCCACTGTCCCCTGGTGGATAATCCAGAGGTGTGTTCTGCACGCTTGGTGGAGGTCCCAGTGGCAGAGCACCCCGTGCTTCATTGCAGGGACGGCTCTGGGCAGCGTCCCTGGCCAGCACCTGGTTTGGGCTTTACCCATTCTCTAACCCACTCCTGCCTCCTGGGATCACCCTCCAAATAAACTGTCTGCAGCCAAGTCCTGTCCTAAGTTCTGCTTTGGGGGAACTGAAATCAATACAGTGCATGTTTTTATCTTGTTATTGTTTGTGGCCCCAAGTGCTTGGGATAGAGTGGACATTTGTCAAATGACTTTTAATGGACAACTCCACCTCCTTTAATTTGTTTGTTCTCAAGTAGTAGCCAAAGTCAATAAACAACAATAATTTAAAAAAATGATGCTCTCCGTCCTTGTTGGCTGTTTTTATGTGAGAGAGAGAAAGAGAGAGAGAGAACACGTGTGTGCTCCCACAAGAGCACACACAAACACCAGATCTTGAAATTTTGGTCTGAATTCTTTTGGTTAAATATCCAACCACCTTCACACTTATGTTCAGATTTGGTACATGAAAATTGGAGTCTAATTTGTGTTTTTATTTCATAGATGGAGATGTCATCTATCACCTGGGTTGCCATCATAAAGATCATTTTCCTTCCTCCCCCTCGGGGTGGCAGCCCCAGGTTCCACAGCTGCAGGACCCTGTCCAGGGTGTGGGGAAATTAGTGGAGAAGGAAAGATGTGCCGTTGTCCATAAAGAGTTGCCTCTTACAAAGATCAGGGAAGTTGCTCTTCCCGAGCGGGGGCAGCGCTCTGCTCAAGCAGTCCGGCCCTTCACAGAGACAGCAGGCTACAGTGCACATCACAAACAAAAACCCCAGAGCGAAAACGCACTTGCTGCTCAGGAATCAGGAGGCCGAGTAGTACTTCAAGTCTGCCACTGGCTGTTCTTGCTGCTGCACCAACTACTGCTGTGATCGTGAGTGGCCGGACCCAGGCCCTGCCACAGGCGCTTTACCTGCTCTTTCTCACTGACTCCTAGCAACCCCCGCTGGGCGGGTGCTATTGAAATGCAACAGGGGAAGATTTTTCTGTAGGAAAATTGGCATCTGGGACCCAAAGAAGCGTCCATTGTGTACCCAATGTCCAAAAGAGAACTTTGGGGACTGGATTTGCTAGTCTGGACCTTTTAGAAAAAGGATCTAGCTGGCTCTGTGTGCCCAGCCACCCCCAGCTTCCCACTCGTCTGGAAGCAGGGTCCAGGGACCAGGGGTGGGTGGGGTCAGGCTGTCCCTCCCATGTCAGGTCTGAGGACAGCTGGGCTTTCCCCTAACTTAAGGGTGCTTATGGGACAGGAAAAGGGAACATTGGAAGCCTAAGGCAGGGCTGAGAGAGGGACAGGGGTCGAGCAGCCTGGACCGCAGCTGGTTGTCATGGCAAGGACAAAGCCAGGCTGGAGCCACCGGTGACACCCCAGCCGGGAGGCCAGGAGGGAGGCTGCTGGGCGACCAGCAGCAGGAGGTTGGGGAGGGGAGCTGTGCAGGGAGTTGTTGCTCCG
This sequence comes from Microcebus murinus, assembly GCF_040939455.1. Taxonomy (NCBI): domain Eukaryota; kingdom Metazoa; phylum Chordata; class Mammalia; order Primates; family Cheirogaleidae; genus Microcebus; species Microcebus murinus. Next base: position 46,642,068 of record NC_134119.1, on the reverse strand, counting down.
CACCTCCTGTCTCCCCATGAAACGGTCTCCCTGTTCCTTAGCCAGGGTTGCTGGCACACGGCGGCTTCTTCATTATCCCCTTTAAACTATGCATATTAAATTCAATTCTCTATTATAATCTATTTTATGATTATGTTTCAAGGGAAGATTATAAAGAAGAAAAGGTGCTTTGGTGCTATCTTTACATTCTTTAAAGCTGTGGCTGGCAGCTTCCCTTCCCCAACTCTCCCTCCTGGTCTTCCTGCTCCTCTCCCTCTCTCCCTCCCCACCCTCCCCTACCATCTTCTCTCCCTCCCCTCCCTGTGCCTGTGGGGCTGTTTTTTCTGCACTGGTCTTCAGCTTTAGCTGCTAACCCAGGACAGGAAGACCCTGTGTGACTGGGGTTTGGACTCAAGAGCAAAAGACTTCTTGCAGAGATCCCTGGCCAGGTGCCTGGCCCCATCCATTAGACAAGGCGGGCTCCAAGTCTCTGCATGTACTCAGCATGGTGGTGAAGGGACATTGTCTTTCCAAGTTCCAAGAGCCCTGCACACATATCCTCCTCTATACCTCCCTGGAGGTGGGCCTGGGACTGTGCTCAGGACAGAATCAGGCCATTTGAGGGTCTCCTGGCCATAATCTCCATGACAACGAAGGAGTCAGGGACAGCAGAGAAAAATGAAAGACAGTGAATGACAAGGTGAGCTTGTCCTCCTGGGCTCCTGACTGGCCCTGCAAGGACCTTCATCTTGCACTGATGCTATGCTGGGAATTTGCCATGTAAATGTATCCATGACAAGGGTGATGTTTCTGGAAGGGCAAAGGATGCCCACCAAGCCTGCCTCTATGTCCAGGCCCTCTGTGATTGACCCAAGTGCCCTGTCCTTTCAGGGGAGTCTATGCCTCCCCCAGCAGCCGGGGCGTGGCTGGCCATTCAGCTGGGAGGGTTTGGACAGTCCCGAGGAGCCAGAGGCTCCCTGCTCAGCACAGGGAGAGAGGAGGGGTGAGAGGTGCATCTCAGCATGTCTTGATTTTTCTTGACTGCTGAGTTATTTAAAACACAAAATAAAACAAAAACTACAAGGCAGGATTGTGTCTCTGATTCCACATTTATCCATTTCGATGCATCCCAAGTCCTGGGAGAGAAAGAGGTACTTAATGGTGCCGACCTACACGAGTGTCAGAGCAGATAGAATCTCTCATGAATCATGGGCCACGTCATCCTCTGCCTGAACCTGGCCTCATGCCACAAGCCCAGCAGAGTCCTGTCATGGCCAGCCACCTCTTCTGCCTCTGTGTTAGTGCTTTGCTCCTGACAGAGCTTTCCCATGTGGCTGCTGGACATAAAACCGCTTGCTCATTTTGAACTTGAGAGGCTCGGGGAGTTTTGGGGACCTGGGGTGGATTGTGATGCCAGCGCAGAGCACTTGGGTGGGCGAAGTGCTACATGGTGATAAATGTCAGGGGCAGGTATTTTATTTCTACTAGGTAGGAAGTTACTTCCAATCCACAAATGAGCAGAAAGAGGTTCAGGGACACTAAGGCACCAACTGGAGTCCCAGCCTGTAGGAAGCACAGGTGGGACCTGCCTGGACCAGAGGCCTGGCCTCAAGCAGGCAGCCCCCTGCTGTAGGGCTGGGATGCCAAGGGGGGTGTTCAGGTGACCGACAGGCTGAAGTGGCTTGGAGGCCATGAGTGTCCGGTTGGGAAAACATCAAAACACCTCTTGTGGGCCAAAGATCCTTCAGCAACTGGAGTCTCTCCAGGAAAAAAATGGAACACTTGTCCTTGTCATGGTGTTTTCAAGCCCCCTTCTGAGAGGACCGCTTAAACAAGACTAACAGGAGCAGCACGGGGTTGCAAAGACGCCTCCCCCAAGCCCCAGCGTTTCTCCAGTCAGAGCAGGCTCCAAAGTGGGGCCCTTCAGGAGGAAGTGGGGGCAGAGCTGCAGCACGGCGTGGTCCCCACCTGACTTCCTGCTAGGCTCACACCTGCCAGGTTTCCTCAGCCCAGCGCCGCTGCCCAGCCCTGCCACGTGCACCAGAGCAAATCCTTCCACTGCAGCCTCCAGGTACCTTCTCTTTTTAGGGCCTCCCTGGCTGACACAGTGACACGTCGCTGGTTTCCAGTCTAAAGTAGGTGGTCGCTCAAGAACAAGATATTCACAGGGGTTTCTGAGATGATGAAAGTAAAAAATTGTTTCTTCCTAACACAGATAATGCCGATAAAAACAATCTTATGATTTCAAGTGCCTTTCTTGAGTGGTGTGCTCTAGCTGTAGATTCTGTCCCTGTGTAGCTGGAAACCAATGCTTTAGGGCTGAATTACACAGAATTTTAGTATTACGGATAAGGATTACTTAAGATTGCATAGCTTAATCACCAAGATTTTAACTGATTCCCAGCTTGGAAAACATCTTCATTTACTGGAGAAATCAATTGATGAAATACAAAAAACATTGCAAGAGAACATGAAGAAATACTTCCCGAAGCTAATTATGATCAAAGAGTAGGTTAGAGCCCATGTGCTGTTGTTCTCTTCCAAAGTGAAACACTGTGTCCAGCTTTAAATGGGAAATGCTTTTTATTGCAGAGTCTAGCTGAGCACTCAAGGTAGACCTGGGACAAATCTTTCCAAATTTATGGTCCATATTTTTACTGAAAGATCAGCACATGTGGCAGCATCAGACGTTTTCGGTTACCTAGAAGTGTCTTTTAATTTAATAAAATAAAATAATAACAATCTGACCTGGAATTTGACCTTTGACTTAAACTATCTATCATTAAACTAGATATTTGTCCCTTGGTTAAATAATGCAAATAGTTTCACTCTATTTGGGTGCAATAATTGGTTTTATTGATTTTATTTTTACATTTTTATTTTATTTTATTTATTTATTTTTTATTTTTTTTTAATTAAAATTTTTTTTTTATTTTAGCGTATTATGGGGGTACAAGTGTTAAGGTTACATATATTGCCCATGTCCCCCTCCCTCCTCGAGTAAGAGCTTCAGGTGTTTCCATCCCCCAAATGTTGCACATCTTACTCGTTGTGGTTGTATATACCCATCCCCTCCTCCCCCCTCCCACCTTCCCGACTGATTTTAAACTAATATACTTTATTTTAAAAAATCATGACAAATCTTTAAAGTTTCTATCTATCTATCTATCTATCTATCTATCTATCTATCTATCTATCTATCTATCTATATTTTTGGCCTAAAATTGGTGCTCGCTCAGGCTCTACATACTTACCCATGATATGTGCTGAGTAACTTTTAAGAAACTGAAACTTTGACTTCATCCGAGGAGCACGGACTGGCAGGGGCTGAGAGGAACAGAGAGGCTGGACGATGAGACGGGGCCAGACCCTCAGTTCTTCCCAAGGACTTGGGTCTTTAGCTGGTGGATGCTTGAAGTTATTACAGGGGCGTGGGCAGCATGGTAGATGTCAGCTTTGTAAAGCTCCCTTTGGCTGTTGCATGGAGGCTCTGTTGGAAGAGCATAAAGGTAGAATCGAAGGGAAGGTGGGAGCTGTATCAGTCAAGATCCCAGTAGGAAAGATCCCCTCTGCTAAATCCAACTGGAAGCCAGAAGGGACGTGATGGTGCAAGTTGGCCCTGTGGGCACGAGCAGATGGAGAGGGTCTAGCAGATTTCTGCACAGTCTGGCCTTCGTGAGGAGGGAAGAAGCCTTTGACCCTGAGAACAGCAATGAAGTGGGAGGAGCAAGAGACCTTGAGGGACACTTAGGAGGCCAAAGGTTCTTGTGGGGTGATTGCTGGACGTGAGTGTGATTAGCTCAGTGAGGGAAGTGTGGGATAGCTCCCAAGTTTCCAGCTCCCTCTGTAGATGGTGACACCATTCACTGGGATTAGAAACACCTACGACATTCCAGGAACTTCCTAAACATTGTTTACATCATTCCCAGAACAATACAAAAGTCTCCATTTTGCCCATGGAGCAATGGAGGTTTAACTTACTGGGTCAAATGGCTAAAGAGTGGTGAAATCAGCATTAAAAAGCAGGTGTGGCAGACCCCAAAGCAATGCTTTTAATCCCCTCAATGTTCTATCTCCCTGGCCATGCAGGGGAGAAAATGCAGGGCTGATATTTCAGTTAAGAAGAAAATAAGTCCCATGAAAGCCCCAAGCTGAAGGGTGCATTTGAGCCTCCCAGGGACGTGGCTAGGAGTGAATGCAGCTGGAAGAGAAGGCTTGGAGATGGGGAGATGATGCCAGTGCAGGGGGTGGCAGCCCTGCTGGTGCAAGAGTTCCTTTGCATGAACTACCTGGCCACAGCCGGGTTCCCAGGACTCCCCTGTGAAAGTCTGGAATTAGCTGCTGGGAGACTCGGCATTGGGACTTCGGCTTGTCATCGTAGTAAACCATGGTCTTTCTTGAGTTTACTCAGGTCCCTGAGACTGTCTTCTTGGTGAAAGAGCCCCCCCCCCTACTGGCCCCGATTGCTCAGAGAATAAAGCCCAAGTGAGTTCACCGACTCCCAAGCACACGCAGGGTCTCCTCCCAGCCCACACCCTGGCACTATGCCTGCACGCCAACCGTGGCCCTCTCTGTGCGCCGTGCATTTCCCACCGCCGAGCCTTTGACCACGCAGCTACTCCTCGCTGGGACGCCTCTCCCCTGTCACAAGTTCACACCCTGTTGACAAAGCTTCCCCTTTCCCCCAGCTGAACGTCTTTCTTCCTGATTCAACCAAAAGGCCAGCAGTCCGGGACCAGCGGCGCGCTGGCCAGTGTCTGACGACCAGCTCTCCGGAGGGCGTGGGAGCACGGGCCGGAAAGGCTGACTTGTAGCACTGGCGATTTCTGTGGTATATGTCCTCTCGCCACGGCCGATTGTAAGCTACCAGCGCTCTGACAACGGGCTCAGAGAACTCCTAAAAAGTTAACAGTTGGCTCTCACCAGCATCCACGGCCTGACACTCACATGCAGGGATTTAGCTGGGGTGGGGTGTGGCCCCCAGGCGGTTCTAGTGTGCCGCTGTGGTGGGAACCCCTGCATGTAACAGTCCTCGGCTGCAGAGTGACATCTCTGGAAACTTAAGACGTCCCCAGTCCTCTGCCTCACTCCCAGGGAGTCTGATTTAACTGGTCGCAGGAGCCCAGAGTCTGATTATTTCTACTGATTTCCCAGTGGTACTCAGCTGTGCCCAGGGTCAAGCGCCAATGCCACTGCACTCCCCCTTCACTCTGTTTCCAGCACATTCCTTCCATTGCAGTTGGCTGTGTGCAGGTCTCATCTTCCTGGCAGGCTGTAAATACCTGAATCACGTGCTGCTGAGGGTTTCAGAAACGAAATCAGTATCACAGTAAGAGTTTATTCACAAGTGAGTCACGTTGCATGCACACAGCATCCGTTCACATTTGCCGGATGCCTGAAGCAGCGGAGCTTGTTACCGAATAGTCCAGGGCTCTGGCCCCACACAGCCCTGACGCTGAGCTCCCGGAGATCCCGGGAGAAACCGACACCTGCTCGGAGCTCTCTGAGAGTCCTTCCTGCCCCTGTGCTAATCCCCTGACCGAGAGGCTCCCTGTCACACCTGCCTCGCCTGCAGCTTTTGCTGTCTCTGTTGCCCGAGGAAGCTGCAGGAACCCAGGGCAGCCCTGCCTCCCGTCTGCACAGCGGGGACGATTGCTCACACTGACGTCGCTGCACTTGGCATTCACCCCACGCCGCGGCTACATCAGCGAGCCGCGGAACCGCATCTCCAGGTAAGTCGCGGTCGTCAGCCCTCAGTCCAGAGGAACCTGAGGGCGTCTGCTATCTGCAGGTGACTCAGGGGAACACGGTTCTGGCCGCTGCGTGTGTTGGTTGGAGGTTTGGGGGTGTTAGACTTGGAGAGCGCCTGGGGCAAGAGTGAGGGTGGCCCTCATTTTCCTGGGCACCTGCCATGACGGCCAGAGGAAGCTGCCCAAGCTGCTCACACCAATTCTCAGCCCTTCAACTGAGCAGCTTGGGCCGAGCAGTGATAATTTGTTCTCTATTGTACTCCATTCTGTTTATTTTATTTATTAACTGCTCTTCCCTTCACCACAGTGTGGGGATGTTTCCTTTCTCTACGGTTTCACAGCCCCTTGAATCTGTTTAAAATCCAGAGTGGCGTTAGGGAGGTTACAGGTGCCCTGGTCAGAATCTGCCCTGCTTTCCCCAGGGGCATGTTTTGGGGATCAGAGCAGAAGGGAATGGATGCTTATTGATCACCTACTCCATGCTAAGCAGCATCTGGGCTTTCATTTAATTCGCACAGCAATGATGTGCATTGGGTACAATTGTCCCCATTTAATTGAAAAGAAAACTGAGGCTTACAAAATAAGCACAATTTGTGCCTGAGCCCGGTTTGCAGCCAGGTTTTTCTGGCCTGGAGGCCTCCTGACTAGGTACCGATACTTGGCAGAAAATGATGCAGATGACCTGCAGACCTGGAGCAGTAGTTTGTGGATTTTCCCGAGTGTGGGCATGCATGAAGCAGCCCAGGTGTTTATTTCATAAACATGCAGATTCCCGGGCCCCGCCCTGGCTTCATGTGCAGTAAGTCTGGAGGGAAGCTCCGGAATCTATATTTTTCACAAGCAGCCCCACCCTTATTTTTTTTTCCCTGAGCATGAAACATTGAAACTCCTGGTTTAGAGCATGTCTGTGAACAGAATCCTCACTGAAGTTTGCCAAAATTGATGGAGTATGTATCACAATGAGATTCATTTCAGAAGCAGATGTATCCTCTGAGCTGTCCGAAGAATCAGGTTTGCTTAGAATTCAATTGAATACAAGTTCAGAAATCCAATCAGGAGCAACGAGGGCAGCCTCGTGCCCACTGCTGCGAAATGCAATGAGTTTGGGCAATAGGAGAGGAAAGGGAACCCTCTTCTTCCCCCAGATCTGCAGTGGGTGCTTTGGTGACCTTTGCAGCCCAGAGTTGCTTCTGACAATCGTTCAAGTGGAGGAGCTCGTTGCCCAGACGCTGTGGGATGATGCCGCGTCAAAGGCTTTTGTCCATTGACAGCTGTGGTTTGAAAATGTGCTCCATCAAACCCCCCCAGCTGCTGGGTACTGACTTTGAGTCAAGAATTCCTTTTTGGTACTGAGATCAAGAGGCTAAATCTAGTGTCAGGAGAGTCCAGAGAATTCTGTTTGAAGGACAACGTCTTAGTCTTTTTTTGTTATGACAGAACGCCCAAGACTGGGGAGATGGCATAATTTATAAAGAAATGTATTTCCTCCCAGTCCTGGAGCCTGAGAAATCCAAGAATGAGACGCTGGCATCTACCCAGGGCCTTCTTGCTGCATGCTCACGTGGCGGGAGGCGGAAGGGCAGAGAGAGGGTGCGCGTGACAGAAATGCGGGCTGAATTGTCACATTATGATAAGCCTAGGCTCCTGATAGGCATTAACCCATTTACAGGGACAAAGCCCTCACAGCCTAATCACCTCCTGAATGCCCCACCTCTCAACCCTGTTACGCTGGGGATTCATGCATTTTGGGAGCACAGTCAAACCATAGCGGATGTGTTGAGAAGTTTCATTTCCTAAAGGCATCTGTAAATTGTTAATAACAAATCACGCATCGTACTGGCGTACAATATTTTTGTGTCAATGTTTATCCTACTTTGAGCAAAAGGTCATTGAATTGGTTAACATCGAAGGACAGGTTAGAAACATGCTAGTGTCCTTCGGAAGAACAGAAACTGCGCGTGTGACAGGCGGAGAGGGCCTTTCTATCTCTGCAGCAGGCAGAGTATGCATTGATTCAAGAGTGCAGGAGGAAAGGTCCGGCGTGGCCCTGGGACTCGCGTGTCATCAGGAAGAATTGTGAGCTCTCTCTGGGCCTCTCTTCCTAGGGGTGTGGCTGGAGAAGACACGTGAAGTTGTAGGGAAAAGTCTGTGAGCCCCCAGACCCTGTGTGTGTGTGTGTGTGGCGTCCCAGGCCTTCTGTCCCATTCAAGAGGATTTGCTTATCAGGGTCCCCTCCATCCCTCCAACATAAGACTTACTGTCCTGTGAAACGTGGCTGTTGGGTTTCTAAGCCACCACAGGGCAACAGACAACCCCAGCACCCCCCTTGTTCAAACAGGAAAGTGTGTCCAGGGAGGGGGTGCAGGAGCACTTTGCACACCAGGGGGAAAGGCCTCACAGCAAGGGAGATGAGGTGGAAGAGATGGGAGAGGAATATGGGAGCACAGGTTTCACAAAGGTTGGCTGGGGTGGGAGAGATCAACAGCAGAAGGGCACGAGGGAAATTTTGGGGGTATCAGAAAGTTCTAGAACTCAATGGAAAGTTCTAGAACTCAATCCAGGTGACGGTTTACATGAGCCTTTACAATTGTCAAATACAGTTAAAATGGGTACATTTTATTGTATGTAAGTTATGCCTCAATAAAAGTGATTTTTGCAAAGTAAAAAAAAGGAAAGAAATGTGGCTGTGGGAATTTGTTATCCTTTTGATAACATTTCAGTAGCCTGGACACCTACAGGAAGGTGAGTGCTCAGTCCCCACCACAACCTCTCACGATGAGGTCAAGTTGCAAGTCAGATTCTCCCTCACAGGGAAACAAGTTTCAGCGACCAGGCACGAGATGGCCCGGCAACCTGTACTCTGTGGTGTGAACGGTCCCCTCCAAGGCAGGACGGGGCAATGTCTGTGGCAGCAGGTGCAGCTTGCACTCTGGTGCCTCCAGGTGCTGGGCCTTGATTCCTAAGTTCCGTTCATTACAGGCACAAGGCTCTGTGCCGCATTTCCAGACAATCCAGTCTTTGGACACCACTCACTTCATCAAATAAAATATGATTTCACACCTCCTTTGTGTTGACTAATGAACCTTCCTGTGCACATAGACTGCGGACGAGGAAATCCCTGAAAAGTGGGCTTCTTCCTCTCTGGGACTTTCAGATGCAACCTGGTCACGCTTAGACAGAATGCAATTGATGAAGGATTACACATGTGGACCCCGGACCAGTAGTGTGCAGGTCAAAGCAGATACACACATGTACACGCAAGCACACCGTCTCTATATCAGGTCCTCCTGAGTAAATCACATGTGCAACAAAATTTCCAACAAGTCACTTGGAGCTCCTGCTCCAAGTCCTTCCTTCCCATCCTCCCTAAAACCCCTGCACTCTATCCTCCAATATTATGGCTTCTCTGAAACTACTCTAAGGTCACTGACCAGTTCAACACTGCAGCGTCTGTTAGACACATTTCCAGCCCCTGCTCCATCCTCCGGTGTACTTAGCCCCCCACTCTCTCCCCACTCACACTGCACGAGGACACACCGCTGGCATTCCTCAACCTTGCTGGTGTTCCTTCTCAGTGTGACTGGCTCTATGGACAAATTTCAATGACCCCTCTAATGTTTTGTTAATCATCTTCTCCCTTAACTAACTACTTAAACTTTTTGAGTTGTTTCCCACAAATGGCGGAATTTCTGCAAAACAAAGGAGTTGAGATTCTGGAGTCCCCTGGACAGACTTCCTGCAATGTGGAGATTTACCATCCCCCACAACCTGCACCCACGCACATAGCGCTTGTCAGTCACACCACGACCTGCCCCAACGCATGTAGCACCTCCTTAAAAAGCCCTTAATCTCTATTTGTTGGGGGGATGGATTTGAAGCTGATTCCCTCATTTTCCCAATACATGTCTTTAGTATTAAACAATTCCTTTCTTCCTCGGCAATCCTCATTGTCTCCATAACTGGCTCTTTGGCAGCATGCAACCAGACCTGAGCAGAAACCCGCTTGCAGTTTCAACAGCATCAGTGTCCTTTCTGGAGGCTCCTTTTCCATAGCATCATTAAAGTCTGGAGTTCCTTGCAGGGCAGGCCTTGTTTCTCCTCAAGCCACACTCCCCCCGGTAGCTCTCATCCATCCCTACAGCATTGCACACCATTCTGTCCTGACACCCTCCATGAGAGCTCCTGTTCTCATGGCTTAGGGTCCCCTCCCTGGGGCATCTCCTGGATCTTGAGTGGAGCCCTGACTTCCTCCCTCTCTGTGCCTGCCTTCTCCCCACCTCCCACACGGCAGGGGCGGCACATTCTTCTCACAGTGGAAGTCAGGAATCAGGGAGTCATCTCTGGTTCTCCCTTTCCTTCCTGCATCCCCTAATCTGGCTACCTCTGAGTCCTCCCCCTTCTCTCTCCAGAAGGCATCTCCATCTCTACTGTCACCGTATGGTCCAAGCCACCGCCATCCCTTGCCTTGACTCCTCAGGGAACTCTTTAACTGGCTTTATTGTTTCTAATTTTGCTGCCCTTTGAATCCACGCCCCACAGAGAGCCAGGGTAACATTTGGAAAGTCTGAACAGACGGACGCCAACATCCACGAACAAGCCTGCCTTGACTGGGATCCCCGGGCACTCAGCAAGGCCAGCGGGCGGGCTCTGCCTCCTCCTCCTCACTGACAGCACAGCTCTGCTCACTCCTGACTCCGGGTCAGCCTCTTCTCACTTCGCTGCCGCACGGCCCAGGTCATGCCTGATGTTTGGCCTTTGGGCCTTGAATATGTTGCCTGGGTCTGAAAATGTCTGGCTTCTTCTCAGTCTCTGGTTGTCATCTCAAATGCTGCCCCTTCTGAGAGGCCTTCCTGGGCTGCTCCATCTAAAAGAGGCTTCTTTTTATTGCCTGTGGCTGCTTGCTGTGGGTTTAGGTCACCATTCTTTTTTTTTTTTTTTTTTTTTTTTTTGAGACAGAGTCTGGCTCTGTTACCCAGGCTAGAGTGCTGTGGCATCAGCCTAGCTGACAGCAACCTCAAACTCCTGGGCTCAAGTGATCCTCCTGCCTCAGCCTCCCGAGTCGGGGCTGGGACTACAGGTGCGCACCACAAGGCCCTGCTAATTTTTCTATTATGAGTGGAGACAGCATCTTACTCTTGCTCAGGATGGTGTCAAACTCCCGAACTCAAGTGATCCTCCCACCTGGGCCTCCCAGAGTGCTAGGATTATAGGTGTGAGCCACCGCACCTGGTCTAGCTCACCATTCTTATCTAATCTGTTGCTGTTTTACTTACAATTGCATTTACTGGTCTTTGCCATGTCTCTCACTAGTATATGGGCTCCGTGAGCCCAGGTACCAGGTCTGTCTTTTCCTGCACTGCATCCCCAATGCCTAGTTAGGGGAGGTTCCCACCAACGTTAGTTGAAGGGGTAAGTGAGGAATAACACAGTGGAAAGAGCCCTGCCAGCCATGTGAAGCTTCACTACCACCCAGACTCACCAGGTCTCCGTGATCTCATCAGTGTTGGCCAGCGGCTCTGCGAGTTCCCCTCCTATTCTGATATTTGTTGAGATAAGCCAAGAGTCCTGAAAAGACCAACTCTATATACTTTCCTGGGCATCGGTTGTTTTCTGGGCAGTATTTTGCACCATGTGGTGGTAATCACTATTCCATTTCCCACCTGTTCCTCAATGGCCTCAGGCCTTTGAAGCTCTAGGATAATGTAAGTGAGAGACAGCGACTGGCCCTGTGACATTTAGGAGACCAGGCTACATTCTGTTTTGTTTCCACGGTGATGTGACAAAACAGTAGAGCTGTGACTGGCTCACAGAAATGACCTTGTGCAAGTGTCAACATCACCAACTCATCTCCTTCCTTCATCCCCTCCCCACACCAGCGAGACACAGAAGGCACCAAGGGGAGGCTCCATCTCTAATCTGCACTGCAGACGTCACATTTTCCAACATTCAACACGAGTTACCATACTCGCTTGGGCTTTGGAGACCCCACGTCATCCACATTCCCATGTCTGTAGACCTGGCTGTAGGGGACTGACATATATTTTCCTAGTTTAAGAACTAAATTTAGTAATGTACGTGCTCTGCCCAGAGCATTGAAAAGTAATATGTTCCAGACAAGGCACCTGTTGCCTTGGGGCATAACAAAAACAAGGTGTTGCCTAGAGGCATAACAAAGGACCTGAGTTGCAAGTAAGCAAGAGCTACCCCACCCCACGGCATTGGGGGTCTGGAGGCCACATGATTAACACATTGTTCCTGTGATTGCTGTGTACACCCCATAAGATGGCTGGTTAGTCAATGATGGGTAAGACTCCTCAAGGGAGGGGCGACCTAAGCCAGGCACAGCTGCTGAGGATCTTAGGGGATCACCCTAAGAAAAGCTGGGGATAAGAAATGCCCCCTGTGCCTTGCCCATCCTTGCTAATCTCGGTCCATGATCTATGCCTAGTGTCTAGAGCAACCACCTGGAAACCTTGAGCCAGGGGAAATCTGCTTCCCTAAGGCTATGTATTCTGGAATTTATGGCTATTGCCACAATGCCGGGGTGGTTACACACAAGGAACTAACTTTAATTTTTTACAGTATAAAAATAAAACTGACCTGGTATATTATTACTCGAGTCAACCGTTTGTACGTGTGTCTGCGTTTTTCTTTGTGTTCTGCATTGGTGTTTTGTGTTCTGTGTTCATCCTCCATCCTGTAAAGGGGCCACGACACCTGGCTTCTCCTGTCGGTGGTGAGAGAACAGCAGGCCAGTTCTAAGCAGATGTAGCTGAGGCAACAGCAAGAGCCTTAAGACCAACAGAAAGGTCCCAAAGAGGTGTCTGCCACGTGGTGGACCATTCTGGCCCCGCACCCAGCTGATCCATGTGTCCATGTCGGGATTTTGTTATGCGATGTACTGTTTGAATTTGGGCAAGTGAATTGGTCCCACTGAGGCTTAAATTGTGGAGAGTAACAGGGGTACTTTTGGGACCTTTTTGTTCCATGGGATAGTTGTAAGGTTTAAGTTAAATAATGCATGTAAATTATTTAGCACAATGCCTGGAATGAAGTAACCACTTAATAATTATGGAATCTCGTGGGTGGTGAAGCTTGTGGCTAATGGGCTCATGGTGCCCTGCTCAGATTTCCTGAGTATGATGGACCTGAATCTCTGAGGCGTCAGGCCTCGACAAGACCGTCCCTTGTCAGTGCCCCTTGACGGAGGTGAACCAAGGAATAATGTCCCGAGGCGTGTGGGAGGAAGACGCTCAGATGGGCTGGAGACAGATGTACCTGGAGAAATGGGGAGCCTGAGTGGCAGTTGGGGTGGAGGACAGAGCAGTGCCAGCCTTGGGTACCACCAGGTAGCTGAGTGTCTCTTGGAGTGACGTTGATGCAACCTCCTACACACTGTGGGTAAAAGAAGTAAGAGCTCCTTCTAACAGTCAGTGAAGAAAACCAGCACAAAATGAAGGACACTGGAGAGACGAATGCAACATCATCTAAAGAGATGGCGAGATAGACTGGCCCCAAGTCAGGGCAGAATTTGACTTAAGATATTAGTACAGTGTTAAATAAAATGTGTTAATCAGCACAGAGAGGGACCAGTCGGTCTGCAGAAAATCTGTGAACATGGAATTGTCATGGAAGCGAATGTTGAAAGCAGCCGTTTGTGATCTGCCCGAATTCTGGGTGGAAAAACTCTGGATATTGACGTGTCTCAAATGATCCAGCCCTTTATTCTGGTTTCATGACCTCCCAAGCAGCTTTCTTGTGACAATTTTGTTTTGAGATAACATTTGCTAACGATTCCAGGGTGAGCAACCTTAGGAATATATTTTTCGCTATAATTTGTTCAATTGCATCCTTTTTGTACATCTGGATCTTGTGAGCTTTGGCAAGTGTGGATCTGCGCCTGGTGGCAGCTTTATCCTCTAAAAGCTGATAGGATCAGACTTGGGAGCCTATAAAGCTATTGGACTCAGGCACAGTGAAATGTCATTTGACAGACTTTTGGCAGTCTTCCAGCTGGGAAAAACAGATTGGCCCCACTTGCATTCAAATTACAGGTCAGGGTGGAGGCTCCCTGCAGATGCCCAAACAATGGTCTGGAACCGTCACCCCAAATCTGCAATAAATGATTCTCACTTTGCTTTGTCCTATGGGGTGCAGATCCATCATTCATGTTCATTAACTAGGCTGTCACATGCAGTCCATCTTGTCCCAGCCCCACCCAATGCTGCAGCGTCGGCAAGCAAACAACAAAATAATCTTGCTTAAGAAAAATAAATAAAAAGCTCTCAATCTATAAATCACATGGAGACCTAGCAGGGTAGAGCATGCCCAAACCCAAACTGAAAACATAAATTACTGTCTTGGAGGTGGCTTGTAGCTATTGCTGCCTGCCAGCGTCCTGTGCTGTCAGATACAAATTTATCTCGGCACCGCATAGCCACTACGTCACCCAGGAGCTCAAGCCAGCACACGGGCCACCACTGCGGCTCTTCAGGCAGCCTTCCCCAGCCTGAGCGGCTGGGGTGGTGGAAACTGCTCTGTTCTTTGGGAGGAAGTCGGTGGGCTCTGGCCATCGTAGCAGGGGAGTGGGTGGCCAATGCAGACAGCAGAGCCATCAGCAATAAAGATGGGTCCAATTGTTTTTAAGAAAAATGCTTATGTAGGTGACTGAAATGTTTCAGGTTCTAAGTGCTGAAGACTATTTACTGTGTGATTCTTTACTCAGCCAGATGCCTGTCTTGGCAAGCCATGCACTTGGAACACCCATAATCCACAGGAGTTTCAAACAGCTTAGGGAAAGCAGACGATTAGCCCTAGCGAGAATCAGAAGCTGGGAACAGCCGAAGTAGGAGTTAGGAGCCAGTGAAGCCCCTGCTGTATTTTTTGGGTTTTTTTTCCAGGCACTGAGAACTACTTGGCTGTTTTTGTTTTTTTATCTCATGGGGCTTGTTAATTTTTGAGGTGCTTTACTTTAAGAATTTTCTTCTCCTGAATGTATCCTCTTCTTTCCACCCATTCAAGCATGTGGCAGGCTCTGCTTCTGTGCACCAGGGGAGGAAGGTGATGGGGAGGAGAGATGGAACTTAGGAGGTTTCCTGGCTTTTGTGCTCACAGCCTGAGCCTGTGGGGGACTGCATGAGACACATGAAGGAGGTGGGAGGGAGGAATGTTATGATGGAAGCCAAATGTCTTGTCTCCACCACTCCGAGCAGTAGAGAAACAGGTCAAGGTCTTTGTAGCACCCAGGAGGCAGTGCGATCACAGGAAGATGCATCTAGGAGGACAGAAGATGTCTTCTCTCTGCGGTGGAAATGGACGTAATGGATGACAAAGGCAGTGGAAGGAGCCTTCAGTGGAAACCTCAACGGGAAGGAAATGATGCCGGAGAGTCCCCTCATCCCTAACACATCCTCCCAGATATTTTGTAGCTCAAGACTCTGGAAACATGGCATATTCTTGCTGGTGGCATTCCAAGATTTAACGAGATGCATTTCCAGCCAAACCAGTGGGATGACAATAAAAGTCCAAATAAAGTTGAGGGTTACAGATTGAGAGCTCTCCTTGTCTAGATCACCCAAGAGTTCACCCAAGAGTTCAGTTGCTTAGATGGAGAAGAGAGCACCTCTTTCTGGTTTCTTTCCCTGGAAAATGGGGAGAGATTAATGAAAAGGGGCCCTGACTTGCATGGATCCCAGGGGCCAGGGCTCTGGTGAGCTTCTTCCTGTAGGGAGTTATGGGGTATGAAACCAGGAAACTGGGCGAATTTAGGGAATAGCACTACATCAGAGTTCACCCCAGATGGTTTCAATGGAAAGACTTTAATGAAAGGACCATTTAGAGGTGAAGAACAGAGCTACAGAAGTAAACCAGATGTGGTTAGGGCACCGACAGCTGGCAGTGGCAGGAGGTTGTGTCATTACCCATAAGGCTACATGGACGAAATAGGGCTACTGAAGCCTGGTAAGATGCGAGCTGAAAGGTGGTCTGGTGGCAGCTGCACCACCAGGACAAGGCACTAGAACAAGGAGGTGTGAGGGGAGAAATGCCACATTTCTCTCTACACTTACTCTATCATGTCCTTCTGGTGCCTTCTGTTGGTCAGATTCAACCAGAAACCCACAAGCCTGGAGTCAGCCATCTGGTTGGTAGGCACCAGCCTTCCAGGGCACACAGCGTGACAGGGAAGGCTGGCAATGAATCTGGGTCAGACAACAAAGAATGACGAAGACAGATGCTAAGGTCTAAGTCAGATGCATGGTCCAAGCCAATGTCTTCAGTTTCAATGACTGGTTCAGGAAGGGGACCCAAGCCACAGAACTCAAATGGTATTCCACGGAGCAGAAAAGCAAATAGTAAGAAGGGCATCTGAAGAAATTTCGGATGCAGCTTCTAGCTATGACCATAGATTGGGCTTGTGAGATGTCATTGTATTTGCAGTGCAGTGAGCCAGTACATTTTCCAGGAAGGCAGAGCTATTAGGTTTCTCTTATGTGCTGCATTTGCAGTAGTTGCATTTAAGTCTGCTAATAAGCCACTCACATGACACGGAGTCCAAAGTTCCACACCCTTGTCTTTGTCCTCTGCTGAGCTGCTCCCCCACCCCCACCCCGCACCCTACAACTGTCTTTCCTGGTGAGTGGGAATGGTGGGATGAATCCCCAGAAAGTCTGTGTAATACATTTTAACGTCTAAATCAAAAGCTGCTCTGGCCAAAAGAATTAGTGACCTCTAAAATACTCCATGCAAAAGCAAAGAAGTTCAATTCTGACCTTTCTTACTCGTAAAACATCGTAAAACATTTTATTGAAACAAGGAAAAGCATGAGAGATTTAGTGCAAAAGAGAGGAAAAGAACCCAAGAGGTAGAGCCCTAAAGCATAGGCCTGGGTGACCCTGCTCTGGCTCGCCCCATGTTGCTGGGAGCTCAGGGGCCGGGAGACGCTCCTGCCTGGAATCCGGCCCCAAAACACATTTCCAGGACTGGGGCAGGGATTATCTGTCCAGACAGCCTGGAGCTTGTTTATGGAGCCTGTGTGGGTATCAAAGGGTGACTCAGAAGTTCTTCAATACGAGGCGTGGGCCGGAAAGAGAGACTAGCGAGGTGAAATGCGAATCTGGAATGTGTGACATGCACCTGAGAAGAATCCACGGGAAACTGAGCTCTGAACTTCCCCGGCAGCTTCCCCCTCTCCCCCTGGCTCTCCAAGTTCATCCACACTTAGACCAACGGGCAGGACCGGGCGGGTGAGGACCCTTGAAGATGGGTCCATTGGTGTCTTGGCAGAGGAAAGAGGAACTCGGGTACTCTTCTAGTCAGGAAGCGTGGGGCGGAACTGAATCCAGGAAGGGAGTGCGTGTGCGCGTGCACGTGTCCTTTACGGAGGGTTGGGGTCTGAAAGCAGCCGCAGGAAAGCTGCGCTGGCTCAGAGAGAAGAGCCCCGGTTGCTGGCCAGGGAACCCAAGGTGGCGTGCATGCTATGCTCTCTGGGGGACGGAGATTTCCGTAGCTGTGAGCACGACCACGTCTCTTCCTTTTCCTCGGGATTTTGCAGAGGGGTCTGCTTCCTTCTGCGTCTGGGACTGTGAGCGCATTGTGAGCCGACCTCTCTCTCTGGTCCATGGAACACGAAGGAGAACGTGCTCGAACGTGCTCAGTTGCGCCTGTGGTCCCCTCCCCCCGCCTAATGGCTCCTTTCTTGCCACAGAAGAGGCTCCAACCCAAGTTTGGTCCGCTCTGATCCTGAGCCGGCTGGGGCGGCCGGGACGCAGCCTGCGTGTCCTGCACCACCCGGCAGCAGCCACGCCCCGGCAGGGAAGAGAGGGTGGATCCGCAGGGGCCGGGCGTGGGCAGGACTGGCCACCAGGACACCATGTCTTCATTCCCGCCTTCATCACTCGCCACCCAGGTCACACCGCAGCCACTCTGAGACCCAAAGGTCCACACCTGTAAGATGGGAATGACAATATGTCACGGCAACGGAAATGACCAGTGAAGAGATACCGAGTGCCTGAGTCACACCAGGCACTATTCTGGCTTCTAGGGACACTGCAGAGGGCACAGCGCCTGTGTCCTGCGTGCGTACACGGTGTGCAACGCCCAAGGCTTCACGCCAGGCTGAAGCGTGAGGGTGCAAGGCACAGTTTGCTTTAGAGTCTCAGGAGGACCGAGATGCCTGGGCCAGGTGTGAGCCCAGGAAGAGGCTAGGAGGGTCCAGCCTGGGAGCCAGCTAGTGACCAGTGTAAGCACAGGCAGCATGAGGGGACATGTGGCTCAGTGTCCCTGGCCCCAGGATTGGTCAGACACTGTCAATGAAGCAGCTCTTCTGGGCAGCCCGGGTGGGCTTAGGGCCCACCATCATTCCTACATTTCAGGCTAGTTTTGACCCTACCCTGACCCTGGCCCGCTTCTGAGGATAAGCAGAGGGGGTTTGGTCACTCCGTCAACGCAGCAAACGGCCCCAAGAGGCAGAGCAGGAATGGATTGGGCTGGGCAGACCCTATACCTCTGTGTGACAGGGCCTGAGTCACAGGGAAGTGAGGGCTTTGAGGCCTGCAGGGAAGAATTTAAACAGGACACTCGCCTTTGAGGTGGTCAGGGACTGACCTCGTGTGTGGCCAACTGTACCAGAGGTTCTGAGAGAAAGAGCTGAATGGGGTCTCCCCAGGAGTAATGGTGCTGTGGACCACTGCCCCCCTCCAACCTTCCCTGCCCTCCCCAGCCTCTCAGGGCCTGTGCTGCGCTCTCAGGACAGTTCTCTTTGGTCTGTTTTGCTCCTAAGGACTTCATGACAGGAAGGTCATCTTTCCGGGGGAAATCAGGACTCCAAATCCCATGACAATATAACCCATAGTTGCAGCATAACAAGCTACTCAGATTTAGTGGATTAAAACACCAACCACTCTGTTATGTCTCGTGCTGCTGTGGGTCAGAGCTCAGGCAGGGCTTGGCAGGTGATCCTTCCATTGCACGTGGGGTCTGGGGGGCTCACTTGGCGCCATTTAGCTGGGCTGGGCTGGGTGGTCTGTGGGCTGCACTTGCTTCCTTGTGCTTAGATGGGAACAGCTGGGACGTGAGGCCTGGCTGGCCACTCTCTGTCTCCATGGAGTCCCTCCAGCAGGGGTGTCGGCCTTCCTACTGCCAGACTGAGTGTTCCAAGGGCTCAGGTGGAATCTGCAGAGCCTCTGTGACCCAGCCCCAGAGAACATCATCTCCTTCGAGTTGCGTGGACCAGGCCACTTTAATCAGCCCATACTGGAAGGGCAGGGAGAAATTCCCACCCCTCGGAAGGGGAATGCTGTGCATGTTCTCAGAGGGGCGGATTGAGGGACCTTCCTGGAGACAATTGGCCGCCCCAGAGTTTCACAATGTGGAATTTAGAACTAGGCATATCTGGGTTCAAGTCCTGGCTCCTTCGCTTACCTCGAAAACCTGAGGCAAGTTATGTAATTCCCATAAGATTGTTTCAACATCTGCAAACTGGGAATGATGACACTCCATCCTGTAAAGCATTGATCAAAGGGCATGGCAACTATTTAATGGTTCAATGTTTAAGATATTTGGCGAGTGGTCTGAGTGCCAGACCCTGTGAGGGGGAGGCAGGTGCTAGCTGTGCCAGAGAGTGAACCAGTGTGATGGTTGGGCACAGTGGGACAGGTGCTAGCTCAAGCCTGGTTCCACTGTGCACAAGTGTCTCCACTGCCCTGTGCCTCAGTTTCCTCGTCTGTGAAATGTAGATGCGACAGTAACGGTGCTGGCTTCATAGGAACAGTAACAGGATTGGATGAGACAGACAAAGTCTCAGTGCTCCTTGCAGTTCTAGATGTCACGACACTCAGTAGATGTCAGTGGCTGTTCTTATTCACTTGAATTATTTCTAATCCACACAACAATAATGCAAAATAGATATTTTCATCTCATTTTATGCATAAGGAAACTCAGGGGAAAAACAAAAGTGTCTTCCCAAAGGTTCCAATGCTAGTAAGATGAAGAGTTAAACTAAGGTCAAGATAACAAGAGAAAATGAGAATGTGGCAATTGGGGGCAGGAAATAGGCTAAGGACGTGTTGGGGACAGAAAGACAGGAGAGTGTTTGGAAAGAGGTGAGAAGGGAGAGGCTGGCTAGAGAAGGTTTACAGACCTGAAAGGGAGATTGCAGGGCACAAAGAAAAGAAGGGGAGGAAGGTTGTAGGAAGAAATTTAGAAAATGGACTAGGAAATGGTTATGAGAGACAGAAAAATTTGGAGAGATTCATGATACAGTGTTTCTATAAAACAGATATTTGGCATAGGTTCTTTTGGGAAATGTATCCGATTGTGACTTGGATTTTAATGAAGTTAAAATTCATTCACTTACAAATATATGGTTTGAGGATGGATATAATTTCTTTATAGAACTCGAGCAGTAAAAAGTTGAACTCTCAAGGAAATAATTAGGACAATAATAGTAATTAAAAAAGTCATGCGCCCAAATGACCCAGAATTAGAAGAATAATGTTGAATCAGATGGCGCCAGTTGGGATGTGACTCCAGTCTCATCTGTTTAGCTGTCTGCCTGTGGGGCGGCTGGCGGCATACAGGACTTGGAGCTCGGGCCACCAAGGGGGCAACTGGGAAGCTCAGGAGTGCACGTGCCTGAGGGGGAGTCTCCACAGTGCCAGAAGCACAGATGCCCCTGCTGTGGGCCAGGCAGTTCCCACCCCAGATATATGTGTGTTTGTATGTGTGGGTGTAACACATACACACAAGTATATACACGTATGAATATACTCCCACAAATATATATACACACATATACACTACTACACACAAATCTATATGCACAGCACACAAATCTATATACACAAGTATATATACACACACATATACACACGCATAGACATGCAAATATACACAAATACATATACACAACACACAAATATATGTACATACACAAGTTTATATACACACATACACACATATATATGACACATATATATACCCACAAATATACACACACGTATATATATACACACACACATGTATACACACATAGACATACAAATACAGACAAATACATACAACACACAAATATATACACCCACAAATATACACACACAATTATATATACACACATATGTATACATAAATATACACACAAATACATATACAAAACACACAAATATATATACCCACTCAAATATATATATACACATACATATATATTCATATGAATATACTCACATATATATAATCCAAATTTCTATACATCCACAAATATACATATACACACACATAAGTATATACACACACAAGTATATATACCCACATACATATACTCACATATAGATACACAAATTCAAGCACACAATTATGTATATACAACACACAAATATATATACCTACAAATATATATACACACATACATGCACAAGTATATGTACATACAAATATATACAAATACATACAAATATGTATATATGTCTGTGAACTGTAACTGTTTGTGCGTATATACATGCATACACATTTGCATTTCCTTGATGGTTAATGTGGCATTTTAATCAATTGTTGAAAAGGATGTGAAGCAAATTCTACTACAAGCCCAATGTCAGTTTAAGTCTGCGGAACCACTGGAAATGTGCTTGAGAGTGTCCACCCAAACAGAGCATACATTTAATCTCTGACCCAGAAGTTCCATTCCAGAAATACGTACAGGTTTGCACCAAAGACATATACAGGAATGTTTATAGTGGCGTTTTTGTAATAACAAGAAATTGGAAACAGCTCAAATGCCCATCAATAGTAGAATGGATGAATGCCGTCTGGAACATTTTTACAGTGGAATACTGCCAAATGTAATTAATATGGATGAATTTCACAAGCAAGATATTAGTGAAAAGGAACAGACACAAAAGAGTGCCTTGTCGATGGTTCCATCTGTATAAAGTCAGAGAGATACAAAATGAACCTCTGATGCTAGAACCCGGGGTAATGGCTGTCCCTGGAGAGGGGGGGCTGTCAGTAGGACGGGGACTGGGGAAGGGTTCCGGGTGCTGGACATGTTCCCCAGCTCGATCTGGGTGAGAGCTGTCCTGCTTGGACTGCACCCAGCTGCTGCCTTGCCTCTCCTCTACGTATGTTACACTTTGACACAAACTTTACTTACAAATAAGACAAGAGAACACCCCTCTATGCTTCCCACTTGTCATTATCCTAGGTGTCAAATCTTCCCTTCTAGGATGGGAGAAACTGGTACAAATAAATCAATAATTATAACAAATATAGTTTGACAAACTCCATCAGTGAAATGACAAAAATTTTCAAATTACACAATAACGTGCAGGTCTATCCTGTTTGCAAGAGGCTCACCCAGAACACAGTTACAGGAGAGAGTCGAAAGCAGGATAATGGGCAGATCATAGAAGCAGTTGCCAACCCAAAGAAAGCTGGAGCAGCTACATGGGGTCAGGCAGAATGTTCTTGAAGACAAAAGTGTTAACAGGGCCAGAGAGGGACAAGGCACCATGGCAGAGCATCCAATTCATGAAAAAGGCTTCACAATTTCAAATATGCGTATGCCCAATAAAATAGCCTCAAAATCTAGAATGAAAAATTGATAGAACTTCAAAGCTAAATCCACCATTTTTCTGTTAGATTTCAATAAATCTCTTTATATTGATTAAGGTCAACTAGACACCCCGATTAGCAAGAATACAGAACTTGAACAGGGTTAGCAACCGTGACTGTCCTTTATCCAGGTAAGATTTCACTTTTTCTTTCAATTCTTTCACATCCTTATGAGGTAGATGTATCTTTTGCTAGAAATATAGGTGCAGAAGTTCAATCTGAAATACTAGCAATTGAGCCCAACCCTGTATAAAGATGAAATTAAATTGAGTTTATCCCAGACATGAAAGGAAGATTTAATATTGAAAAACTTATTTAAAAAAGTAATTTAGCACATTAAAGTTATTTAAAAATGATCATTTCAATAAATGCAGAAAATTGGAAAAAATTTAGTACCTATTCACAATAAAAACTCTTTTTAAAGTAGGAATAGAAGGTACAATTTTGACCTAATAACGAGTATCTACTGGGAAAAAAAACAAACCCTGGTGTGACCGCTACCATTCTAAATGGAGGAATGTGAACACGCACTTGAACATCAGGGCTGAGATACGGAGAGCTGGTGAGTGGAGCGTGGCATGTTCACACCCTGGGACATGGGTGTGAAAGAGCTGCAGCGACACACAGCAGGGTGGATAAATCACAGCCACGCTGCACTGCGACGCAGACACGGGCACAGGGATCCCCTGGGAGAAACACAAATGCAAGCAGAGGAGCCCTGTGGAACCCTGTCCCCGTGAAACAACCACAACTGCTAAAAATTATTTTATAAACTATTATTTGAAGTCTCTGGAAATTGTCCCAAAGGCATACAGCCAAGAAACATGTGTCAAAGAAAATCTTCTAAAACTAGATGAGCACAGTGAGTCTGTGGCACTTGAGATAACACTGGTGTTCCCCTACCCTGTCCCCAAGGTGATGGGAGCTCCATTGCGGGTGTTGTGGTCCAAGTGCTGGCTTCTGTCACTCAATACAATTAGGCTGCGATTCACCCATGTTTGTTGTGTGCATATCCACAACTCACTCCTTTTTATCACCGAGTAATATTGTTTGTGTGGGCATCCCACGACCTCAGTGCCAATGTTTTATTGGGCGTATCTAACTGGACACACACTGCCTGGTGGGGTTTAGAGGACAAGCCTTTTCGGAGGCACAGGAGCTCAATGCCAGGGCTGGTCCCCACCTGAGGGGGTGGGTGAAGCCTGTTCCGGGGAGAACAGCCCTTCCCAGGGCTCTGCCAGCTGCCACCGTGAAGCACGGTGTCGACCCTGATTTCCTTTAGATCAAAGTGCAGCTAGCTAAATGCTTGCCACCAAAACCCAATGTGATGTGCTGCGGAGATGTGACAACTGCTTTCCACACCACAGCAGGGTGGTTGCTCGAGAAGGGCGTCACTTTGTGTGCATGAAGTCGGGGTGTGCAAAGGGACTTCCATGGCCTGTCCTGTATTGGCCTCTAGTACCTTGTGTTTTAAATACAATCGATTTAGGGGAATCCGTGGAAATAACGCTAGCGGAAGCGTTACACCAGCTGAAATTATGTTGTCACTCCCCGCCTCCCCACCATACAGGTACCCAAACACAGAGATTCCAGCAATGTCCTGGAAGCCGGACCCCGGCAGCACTGGCACAGAACTAGGGACCGGAGCAAAACTGTCTATTGTTTCAATTGTCGGAGTGATGATGCCTCTTTGGGGCTTTGTTCTCTAGTTAGGATTTGTCACTGTATATTTTTTTGTGAAAATAAGGACATACATCAACTCTGAAAGTTCCTGACAAACTCCGAACACCTTTGCCTGCAATGTTCCGTTGCTTTGAGGGTACGAGGAGGAGAATGCATGCGGAAGAAAGCTCAAAACCCTGCAACATCCTGGGACATGTCGTAGGGATGATGACTCCACATCCAGACAAAGCCACCAGGAGCATCAATCGTCCCCAGATCGTCTGGGGTCCAATCATCAGAAACACTGTTTTCAGAGAGAAAAATGACAAAACGAAAGAAAACTTGTATCCACTGGATAACTCATAACAAACTGGCTAATCGGTGTCATCAATTCAAACATTTAAGGTAGTTAAGGTAGGTGAATCTTAGCTAAGTCTTAACTAGTTAAGATGAGTTACTGCATAAGAAAATCAAAACACCCTAAATTATACAGCTCTTGTATAAAGAACTTGATAGACATCTCCTAAAACTTGGTGACGATATTAAAAGGGTATCCTAGGACATTGCCAACCATCACTTCTAAAGCTAAAAGCAGTGTTAAAAAGAATAAGACAAAAAATTTTAATCAACCATCTCAGGGAAACAATGAACATATCTTTTTTTGTTTTCTTTGCGGAGAGTGATATAATTATTGTCACCTGAAGAGAGAAACCAACAAGCATGTACCAAAGGGAAATACATTAGAAAGGTTGTCAGGCAGTTAGTTAATAGATATCTTATGGTATTTCCCCCAAATTTGTATTGTTTGTAGTATCTGTTGGCTTTTTGGGTGTATAATTTGTTGTGACTTCTATTCTCATTCTAAATAGATATTCTCTTTTTTAAGAGGATGTCAAAACTGTAGAAACTTCAAGCCCCATAAAATCTAGGCCCACCTCTAGTTTTCAACCTGTTATTTTGCTACGTAATAACATTAGGAACTAAATCAAAGTCAACCAAAGTGGCCTACTATCTACCTGAATCATCAGTTCATAAACTAACATGTATTTTAGCCTGAAAAATAGGAAAAAAATTGTACTGGAATAAGAGACACCTTAATATAAGATTCATGAAAACAAAATGTATGTTGCCCTCACTTTCCCTTTATTTCTCTGGGGAACTTGGGACAGAGATGATGTCTCCCCATTTTTTAGTCATTGGTTGCCCCATTGGCAGCAGGTGGGCTCTGACATCCCCACCCAACACTAGGGTGGCCTGTCCACGTGCCTCCCAGCTGCACACCCAGCACCCCACAGGCCTGAGGGCCAGCAGCACCTCCCTCCCTGGGACTGGCCTCACATCCCTCCCTATCAGAGTGGCCCAACACGAAGCTCTGGTGTTGCCCCAAATGGAGTTTAGCCTACAGGGCAAGAGCTCTTTCCTTCTGGCTGCCTCTGTGATCAAAGAGGGCCCTGCTCAGCTCCAGGTGTCCCAGCCTGGTTCATCATCAGCCTCTCTCCCGGGACTTGGGAACTAACATGAGGGCCACTGGTGACTTGAAATACTTGGATCAGACAGTAGCATGGCGTGAGCTTGTCCTCTAGTTGCCACCGCTATCATAGGGTGGGTAACTTAGTAACTGGCCTGGTCAGGGCCTTGCTCCTGGTGAGCAGCAGCCAACCAGAGTCCACCCTCTGGCCCTGGCAACACCATCTCCCTCCCTCCCCAGGCGCTTTGCTAACTGGGACGGTGGGTGTCAGGAAGAGGCTCTCACTGGTGAGCTTGGCAGTACCGTCACTTCCTTTGTGTGAACACGGCCTGCAAGCCTGGGTCCTGGGGCTGCACAGAGGGTCCTGATCCGCCCAGCCTTGGTCCAGCCGCTGGGTGGGTAGTTCTTGGTCACTGGACTCCTGTAGGTGACATGCCACGTCTCCCCACTGGGATGCAGTTGTATTTGTCTCTGGTGAACTTTTCATCCAGGATATTTTCAGAGCCCTAGAAAAACCGGAAGCTGAGACTCTCCTGGGCCTGTGTATTAATAAAGCCTATTAGTAGATGACCTTCACCTACCTTGACTTTTAGTGGTTTCTAATTCTTACCAAAAATAATCAAATTGTACAAGACAAGTCAGTATTATCCAGCTCCCAGTGAAGCCTTGTGTTGGTTTCCTCTGAGAAGATGGGGACCACATTAGATTCTGTCCACCAGGGAGAGGCCCAGGGGTCCTGATGGCCATGCATGGTCACCAGCAGGCGTGATCCTTGGGCCTTCGTGTTGCCTTGGGCTCTAGCGTGCTGGGCTGCTGCTGTGTGGCTGACACCTGTGTGCTGCCCACCTGGCTGGGCCAGAGCTGGCATCCAAGGCTGCTCTCTACAACCTGTTTCAACCCCGGGGCAGGTACAGCCTTGGCCTCTGCTGTTCTAATCCCTGTGACTGAATCACCAGGCTTCTCGGATTAATCCAGAACTATGTCCCCATTTTGGCAAGATATACTTGGTAAGTTGAGTTACCAAGAGAAGGCATAGATCAGACCAGACCAGACACCCTCTGTTTGGGGTGCACTGGGTCTAGTCTGTGTCACAGCATTCACATTCATAGATAAATTTATTTATTTATTTATTTTTGAGACGGAATCTCACTCTGTTGCCCGGGCTAGAGTGCCGTGGCATCAGCCTAGCTCACAGCAACCTCAAACTCCTGGGCTGTAGCCATCCTCCTGCCTCAGCCTCCCGAGTAGCTGGGACTACAGGCATGCACCACCATGCCTGGCTCATTTTTTCTATATATTTTTAGTTGGCAAATGAATTTCTTTCTATTTTTAGCAGAGTCTGGGTCTTGCTCTTGCATAGGCTGGTTTCGAACTCCTGACCTTGAGTGATCTGCCCGCCTCAGCCTCCCAGAGTGCTAGGATTATAAGGATGAGCCACCGCGCCCGGCCTCATGGATAAATTTAAAGTAACAATAGTCCTAACGATTAGCTGCAATTTCTTGACTGTTTCATGCACCTTTATTTTATCAGTACTCAAGGTGTTCGGAGGGCCACAGTGGGTGCCCGGGAACTTTTCAGGTGTCTACCGGGTCCTCCCTTTCTCATTTGCACACCTGCACCAGGCTGGGCTCTGGGCGCAGACTTCAACCAAAGCGACGTAGTCAACAGACTGAGTGAAAAGTGGATGCCGGATCCAGCTTCTTCTGCTAAGGCAGACATTAAATGAAGGGATTTGCAAAAATGTAAAAGAAGGCCACTCTTCTCACTTTTCTGAATTTTGGAAAGTATAGTTATTTTTCATAAAAATGTGGCATTTATGTTATCATGTAGTGAGTTATTGTTTTAAGAAAGATTAATGTATATTTAAAACAGTTGTCAGTTTTACTTGTGAATACAGTAAATATTGATCAATATAACGCATATAAACAAGAGTCCTTTGAGGCCCTCAGTGATTTTGAAGAGTGGAAAGGATCCCCACCCACGCACGACAGTGAGCTGCTGCCCTGTCGGTGGGGACCTCATCGTTTGCCAGGCTTTCTGGCCATCCTTCATCTGACATGTTTCTGAAGCAAGTGAGGGCAGTGACACTCAATACACATCAGCTATTATTATTAATAGCTGTTTATTTATCTTATGCACTTGTGATGTGGCTATTGTAGCATTGAACAGAAGAGTAAACCGAGACAAAGAGGACAGAACAAATGCCCAACCAAGGTCATTCACAGCAAGTGATGGGGCTGAGATGCCAGCCACAGCTTGTGCTACTCCAAAGGCAACGTAGAGCTATTAGTTGATAGCTGGAGGAATATCTCTGATCTGTGTAGCTGTCAACCTAGAACTGTTGAATTATCTACATACTGTAGAGCATGGTGTTTAAACACAGACATATGCACTCAGTAAATAATTTAAAACTGAGCTCTTATTAAAGGGCACATCTTAGATTATTCTGGAAACTTGAGCATATCCTCCTAGGTGGTATTTTTATATCAATCGCTTCAGTCGGCTGATTGTAAGAGATTTAAAATTGGGGCTGAACGATGAGGGATTGTGGATGTTGGCTGAGGGTAGGAGATTAGATTTGTGCTCTACCAAATGAAATATGAAATTGAAAAGTTATTTAAAGATGTGAAAGCTCTACTGAATAGAATAACATAGAATAACAAAGTTGGTACTGGACGGGAATACCAAGATTTTTCTTCAAAAATGTGGATGCATGAGAAGCTAGCTATAGAATGACATTTCTACATTTCACCACCTACATTTCATCAACGTATCAGTTGCTTAAGGAGTAAACTGAGGTGTCCCTATGTAGAACTTGGACTGAGTAGTACCTGGCTCACAGCTCTGCTGTGGGGGTTCCATGCTCCAATGTCTGTGAATCCCTCCACACGTGGCCCCAGTGGGGACACTGCTGAATCGTCACAATTCTTACTGGTGTGACGAGCAGTGGTTCACGTAAAGTGAACATGCATAGCTCTACATACCTGCCTACCCGAACATGTTTCTTCTAATCTCTGTAGATATACACACAAGAGTTTTGACGTATTTACTCTGTTAATCAGCCTTTACCTGATGGTTCAGATGAGATGACAGAGCGCCGGCTTGACTGCTCCAATGAGCTGGCAGGGCAGATGCAAAATTAAAGTGAGACCTGTAAAACCAGCATCCTGGAGGACCTCTTTAGTGGTTAAAAAAGGAAATCTACGCACCAAGGGTCTGACGTGGGCTGCGTAGTCTGCTCGATGCTGGGGTCCACCCCTGAATGAGATAGATGTGGTCATGGTATCTTCTCTCCTGGAACCTGTCACCTGATGAGGGTCCCCGAAGGATCTCAAGCTCTGGGAGAGGAAAGTGGGGGGCTAGTACAGGGTCATCCTGGGCTTAAGGACACTTCTTGTCTTTTTATAACTATTCATGCTACCACTGGAAACACACAGCTGGTGAAGGGCAGGCAGCACTGTCAGCCTGCAGTGTCATCCTCGGACGGGAAGTGCCATTTCCTACACATCGATTAGGGCTTTCTAAACCTCCCCGATGCTGCGCTGCCCCATGGCCACAACAGGAGGGAAATGGAGCCCTATCCAGATGCCCTTGACTTTCTCAATCTCTCGCCCATTGGGTTTCTTTCTCTGATTGGGCTAAGTCTCCCACCCCGGGGGTAGCGCAAGGACAGAGAGGGTGCTGGGACCCTCAGGGATCGCAACAGGTCTCCACTCCCATCTCTCTTGTAACCTGCCCTTTCTCGTCCATGGTCAGCGGGAGGGAGCTTCTGCGATGACTCAGGCTTCTGAAACATCTCTCACGTTCTCTCTACTGATGGACTCTCTAGCTCCTCATGTATGAGGGGAGTGTCTGAGATTTAGAAACCTCTTTTCTCTCTCCACGGTTCTGCCTTTACTTCTCCGGTCTCAATGGACCAGAGACTTCAAAAAATCCATTTTCACAGCCATACCTGATTAATGACTCCACTGTTTAACTGGTATCTGTCTTTATCCTGAAGCAATGAAACTCATCCATTCAGTAGTGCGAGATCCACAATGCATTAGGAAACAGGGCAGATAAAAAGTACAGGTGTTAATTGTTTCATCAATACTGTATAGTAGGGACCAAGGCCCTTGGCTCCTTAAAGGCTCTCTGAAAAATAAATCACTGACATGGGGCAGATTGATTAATAGGAGAAAAGGCACACAAATGTATTTAGTTGATGTACATACGTGGGAGACTTCAGAATGAAGACTCAAAGATACAGAGGAAATTGTCCATTTTTGTGCTTAGGTATGATAAAGCATGGACAGCCATGTACAGATATGATTGGACAAAAGGGTATGACCTGTGCTAACAGACTAAGTGGGGACACCCAGCAAGGCCTGTCTAGTTCCTCTTGTCCTCTCTGCACAGTGTTCCTCCCTTGTCTGGGGGCAGGAATGGGGGTCTTAGGAACTACAGTCAAACCATGTAGATCAGCTAATTTCTTTATAATCAGTTTTTACACAGAATGAGTTTAGGTTTTATGGCTGGCTTTGGGGGAAAGCGGTTCTGGCTTTTATGACCTGCCCACCTTAGGGAAAGGGGTTCTAGTGTCCATGGGACTTCCTCAGGGGAGGATGGGACTGGGAGACAAGGTGTCAGGAGAGTGTCAGAGAAAAACTTAAGCTTCTGAGGTTGCTTCTGCGGCTTTCGTTTTGGCCTGCCATTTTTCTGAGCTCCAACAGTATCCATTGCATTAACATAAAAATTAAAGTAGCAAAAACTCAAAGAAGAGAAGGAAATTCATATAAAAATAGCTTCAGTGTGAGGAAACAAAAACAGCTCAAACAAAACTATAGAAATAGCTTAGAAAATCTTGGAGAGCAAATGTGGTGATTGCTTTAGAAAAATACAAAGAAAGCATTATATTCTAGAAAAAACAAACAACTAAAGAAACCCTCAAAAGGGATATACCACAAAGGTTTTGGTTCCTTAGAATTTGTTCATAACTTTAAAAAGAGAGGAGGCACCCACTAGGATTTTGACCCCCACAGAGAATGAAGGGATCAGGTCTCTGTGAGCAATAGCACAGCTCCTTTGTCATAGTGAAATCCGCTGATAAGGTAGAAAGTGTTCCCGGAGTTCATTCACCTAAGCTGATTACAGAATTGTTTATAGGACTCCTTCTGCCAAACAGCAGAGGGTGTGTGTGCCAGCGCGGGCCAGAGAGCTGGACAGGACAGATGGACAGATGGGGGTGTCTGCAGCCCTGGGTCCCTGTCTTGGCTCTAGCACTGCAGAGCCCAGTCACGGGGGAGCAGTCTCTCCTCTTCTCTGAGATGCCATGTCCTTATTTGGGATTCTAGAAAACAGGGATGATGGGCACAGCAAGCTCACTGTGTTTGCCAAGGGGATTAAGCTGGGATCACGAGGAGACGCTTTGCAAATTCCTGGTACATACAGATGATCAAAGCATAAGGCTCGTGACACAAGTCAGGAAGGAGGAACACGCACTCACAGTGAGATCCAGGAAAGGCTTTGGTCACCCTGCTCTGATTTTGTCCTCAGGACGGTGCAGCGGGGAGCAGCCTGCAGAGCTGCTGGGACGAGCAGGGCAGTGTGACTGAGGGGAGCAGTGACGCTGCAGCACTGTGGCAGTGGAGACATCAGCTGGGAATGTCACCCGCCCTTTGTTATGGGCTGCCAGAAGGGGTTCATTCTGCAGAGGAGGAAATGTACCTTAAAAATAAAAAGGGAGAGCTTTTAGTGACTAAGACTATGGCTATTTGAAAACAAGAGACGGTAAGAGAAAGAGCAGAGACTCAGATGCTCGCTGTCAGAGCCTTGGGCTGGAAGCGCGTATTTCTGTGTGAGAGAGGAACAGAACGGAGCTGAGGAGCGGAACACATTGTCCAGTGAGGAGTGACAGACAAAGGGCTGGAAAGACACAGTGATGTGAGTGAGTTGCATTTATGAGGAGTTGGTGTCCAGCGCTTACCAAAGTGTTGCCTTTGGTAGTAGGAGCAATAAATTAGGAAATACATTAAGTATGCAGAATCTTTTAACATGTGTTTGAAATTCTGCCATCACGTAAAAAATATAAATGTAAAAAAATATGAAACTATAAAAGGCCATAAAAAACAAGCACTCCAATATTACTGTTATTGTTTTTGCTAATAAAGTTTTGAGCTTTTTATTGTGTATAAATCATGATAGTAGGTGCGAGACATTCGGGCATTAGAAAAACTGTATCTCTGATTTTAAATGGTCTCTAGTTGATAAGTGTACAAAGAATGTCTCAATGTATCAATTCGATACATATGAAAGTACATGGCTATTAATTAAAATAATTTCTTTGCACAGTCCTTCAGATTCCAGTGCCCTGTACACCCTGCCTTTGTTCTCATGAGCCTTGGTGCCTGTGGGAGAGGCCGTGGTGCCTGTGGGAGAGGGCATGGTGCCTGTGGGAGAGGCCGTGGTGCCTGTGGGAGAGGGCATGGTGCCTGTGGGAGAGGCCGTGGTGCCTGTGGGAGAGGCCGTGGTGTCTGTGGGAGAGGCCGTGGTGTCTGTGGGAGAGGCCGTGGTGCCTGTGGGAGAGGCCGTGGTGTCTGTGGGAGAGGCCGTGGTGCCTGTGGGAGAGGCCGTGGTGTCTGTGGGAGAGGCCGTGGTGTCTGTGGGAGTGGCCGTGGTTTCTGTGGTGCCTGTGGGAGAGGCTGTGGCATCTGTGGGAGTGGCCCTGGTGTCTGTGGGAGTGACCATGGTGCCTGTGGGAGTGGCCCTGGTGTCTGTGGGAGTGGCCATGGTATCTGTGGGAGTGGCCATGGTGTCTGTGGGAGTGGCCATGGTGTCTGTGGGAGTGGCCATGGTGCCTATGGAAGAGGCTGTGGTATCTGTGGGAGTGGCCCTGGTGTCTGTGGGGGTGGCTGTGGTGCCTGTGGGAGTGGCCCTGGTGTCTGTGGGAGTAGGGGAACAGAGAAGCTGGGTCTGGAGGCTGGGACTCCAGCATCTTCCAGGCACTGCCTCCTAGGTGCAAGCAGATGGTATATGTCTATTTGTTTTCCTTTCAGGCTGGGTTACCTTCTTAGTTAATCATTTATAACTGACACCATGGCCCTCTGGATAGCATCCTTCCATGAAATCACTGAGAATGTTTAGGCATGGACAAAATGTAACTGATATGTGCATTGCCATCTATAATTTTGGAGTATTTTGGACAATGAGGAAACCCTGACAAGTTCTTCTATCACGTTTCCATTTCACATGTCAATATGGTTCTTCAATGTGCACTGTGCTCTTTTTATTTTTTAAAATTCTTTTTCATCAAAAGCTAATTCCCAAGCATGTTCCCAACATATTAAAAATGCACTAGTTTTATTAACCCTTGAATACATGTGCTTGTTATGAAAAGTCCTCAAATCCTCAGCATTCATTTCTTTGGAGGCTGCTGGGTGTGACGTCAGTCCCCCTGCATGTGGCGTTCAGGGCCAGCCTCATATGTCACTGTCCTGCATCTAGTCAGCTCTTCCTGACTCATATTCCCTGGGCAATGTCTAAGATTGTGGCCTGGTTCTGGCAAAACTCCTTCCTGTCTCCCTCATGGTTTTCATTCATTCAAGTCTTATGTTGCTTCAGAAAGATTTTTATGTTGAAAGGACATGCTTAAGCTCTGTATCTTTGTCATTACCCATATTTCTGTTTATTACCTTAGGATAGTGCAGTTAAGACATATTTTTGTCATGGATTGTTAGCAAGTACCAAAGGATACATTTTAGCCGAGAAGGGTAATCGAAGACTTAAAAGCAAAAATATGATATGTTTCAGAGACATAGAATATATTTGTTATCTTTGGATATCAAAGGATTTTGTAAGCAAGATGAAAAAGAGCAAACCTTAGAAAAATACTGGCGAATTAGAACACATTAAAATTAAGAACACCTGTTCTTCCAAAGAAGAAATAAACGAAGGCAGAGTCCCTGTCCTTGGGAAGTTTATATTCTAGAGGACAAGAGACAAACACACACACACATGCAAGCAAATACACAAACCATCTACACACAGAAAGTAAGTGCTGTACAGAACGTGGAACAGGACCGTGGCACAGAGACAGACGGGACAGAGGGAAAGTCAGCCCCGGAGGCTAAGACATGGTGGGTTCTCGCTTGCTGTAACTTCCTCTGTTATCTTTTCTGTTTGTGTCAATCTGGGGCTTCAGGCTTACTCTGAACAGCAACATTGAATGAGAACATTTCCCAGGCTGTTCTTACTGACGACCTCATCACTGTTCCCTAGAAGAGCTGCTACACAAACATTTGTCTTTTTGGAGTATTCCCTTTTCTTTCCTTCCCTGATTCAAGTTCTGTGTTGCTTTGCTGAATCTCTAGATTGAAACAAGGAAAGAAACTGATTCAGTCGCTATCCACCCTCCCTCCCTGACAGAGGTAATCAATATTCAGCTTCCTTCACCTGATATGTCAGTGTTTGTACATGCCACACGAATGGAATCGCTGGATGTGTGTTCTTTTGAATCTGGTGTCATTACGTCTGTGACATTCATCTAGTTGTACACACAGAATAGCATATTCTTTTCATTTTTGTATGAGCATTTCATAACATAAAGCCATACTTTGAAATCCATGCTGGTATTGATGTATGTGTGAATGTTTCCATTTTCTGGCTATTTTTAACAGTGCTCTGATGAACATTTTTGTACGTCTCATAAATATCTGAAAATAAGTTGTTATGTCATGAGGTGTATGCATGTTTACGTTTATTAAATACCAGCATTCCTCCAAAATGTGGTGCCAATTTACTTGACTGGCAGTCTGCATGTTCGAGTTGCCTACCTTCCCTCCAACACTTGGCATTCTCAGGATTTATTATTTTGTGTAGGCCATTCCGGTGTATGTCTCATGACGTCTCATTTTAGTTTTGGTCTACATTTCCCTGAAGACTAATAATATTAAGCATCTTTTTACAAGTTTATTAACATTCTGAATAAACCCTTTTATCAAGTGCTTGTTCAGGCCTTTTACTTATTTTTCTATTAGGTTATCTGTCTTTTTAAATTGATTTTTGGAAGTTCTTGATAGTCCCCTTTGTTATCCTTATCTTCCTGCTCTGGGTTTGCCTTTTCACTTATTTCATGGTGTCTTTGTTATTTTTTTATTTCAGAATATTATTGGGATACAAACATTTTGGTTGCATATAAGGCCTTTGCCTCCCCCAAGCCAGGGCTACAAGCATGCTCTTCCCCTATACAGTGTGCTGTGCATTCATTAGTTCTGAGTTTATCCACTCCCAATCCCTTCCCACTTGACTGACACCCAGTGAGTATTACTGCCATGTGAGCACCTTAGTGTTGATCAGTTAGTACCAATTTGATGGCAAGAATTGTGCTTGTTTTTGTGCAAGTACAAGTGCTTGTTTTTCCATTCTTGGAATACCTCACTTCGAAGGATGGGCTCAAGCTCTATCCAGGATAATATAAGAGGGGCTAGTTCACTATTGGTTTTTGTAGTTGAATAGTACTCCATGGCATACATATACCACATTTTATTAATCCACCCATGTATTGATGGGCACTTGGGTTGTCTCCATATCTTTGCAATTGTGAATTGTGCTCCCATAAACATTAGAATGCAGATGTCTTTATTATAGAATGTCTAGTAGTGGGATTACTGATCAAATGGTATTTCTATTTTTAGCTCCTTGAGATATCTCCAAATTACTTTCCATAGGGGTTGTACTAATTTGCAGTTCCACCAAATAAGAGTGTTCCTATCTCTCCACATCCTCACCAGCATTTGTTGTTTTGGGACTTTTTGATAAAGGCCTTTCTCACTAGAGTTAGGTGATATCTCATTGTGGTTTTGATTTACATTTCCCTAATGATTAGAAATGTTGAGCACTTTTTTATGTTTGCTGGCCATTTTTCTGTCTTCTTTTGAAAAGTTTCTGTTCATGTCCTTTGCCCATTTATTGATGGGGTTGTTTGATTTTTTCTTGTTAATTTTCTTAAGTTCTATATAAATTCTTATTATCAGCCCTTTATCAGATGTGTAGAATGCAAATATTCTCTCCCATTCTATAGGTTGTCTATTCACTCTAGTGATAGTCTTCTTGGCTGTGTAGAAGGTTTTTAATTTGATCAGGTCCCATTTATTTATTTTTGTTGCTGCTGTGATTGTGTTCAGGGTCTTCTTCATAAATTCTTTGCCTAGGCCAATGTCTATAAGAGTTTTCCCTTCATTTTCTTCTAGAATTCTTAAGGGTTCATGCCTTAGGTTTAAGTCTGTTATCCATCATGAGTTGATTTTTGAGAGAGGTGGGGAGCCAGTTTCAATGTCCTGAATGTGGTTATCCAGGTTTCCTAGCACCATTTATTGAATAGAGATTCTTTTCCCCAATGTATACTTTTGTCTACTTTGTTGAAGATTAGATGACAATATGAGGATGGTTTTATATCTGTGTTCTCAGTCTTGTTGCAAAGGCCTATATCTCTGTTCTTGTGCCAGTATCATGATGTTTTAGTTACTATAGCCTTGTAGTTTAGTTTGAAGTCTGGTAGACTGATAACTTCCAATTTGTTCTTTTTGCTTAATTTTGTTTTGGCTATCCAAGGTCTTCCCTGGTTCCAAGCATAGAATTATTTTTTCTAGATCTGTAAAGAATGATGATGGCATTTTGATAGGAATTGCATTAATTCTGTAGATCACTTTAGGTAGTACAGACATTTTAACAATATGGTGTCTTTTGATGAGCAAACGCCAAAGCATTCCCATTCAGCAGCCTTTCTTTATAATAGAGTGTGTTTTTGTTCATGCTTAGGAGAGCCTTTCCTCACTCTAATGTGATAAAAATATCCCTCTATCACATTCTGAAGCTTCTTGTTTTTCTTCTCTCCTTTCTATAAATATGTACACATATCTGGAATATGAGAATACAGAGGGATTTAAAGAAATGTTTATGCTCTTTATGCCCAACACACCTGGAAACCAACAGCTGAGATTAGAGCTCAGTTGATGCTGTTGTATCAACGACTTTTCAGGCACATTTTGAAAACCAAAGCAGAAATATGTTAAGAAGTAGGGAGCTCTCAATATTTTACAAAAAGAGCAGTGGAATAAGTTCTTTTAGAAATGAAAAAAAAAAAAAATTCAGCACATCACTAAGATAATCTCTAGGCAACCAAAATCTTGTCAACTTAAAACTTGCCCGATGTTAGAAAACCTGAGAATTCTGCTTATCAAAATTGAACAGATACCTGACAGGTGTGTCTGGAACTTTGTGGGAAAAATGCTTAAAAAATTCATATACATATGTCCTATATATAAACTCATACATGCTGTATATATACACACACAACATGGCCTAGTATCAGAGTTCCTGCTAAGTTTTATTTTGTTGTTGTTGTTTCTGGTTACACAAAGAAGAAGGAGGAGGTAGACCAACTGAGAAGCTAGCTTTCCTCTCTCTGTTTTTCTGTCCACACTCCACAGCTGACATTCCGTGTCTAAGCACACATCAGTTTGTTTTCCTCCTGAGGAACCCTGAGGTGAGATTTGGTTGCAAGGAGATCATCCAGGAGGTGACCCCAGGAAGTTCCTGTGGGGGAATGGGGAACTGAGAAATGGAACTGGCCCACCAAGGGCCCATGGGGCAGCTTAATTCCCCTTGGGAAGTGTGGGCATCCACGTAGCGTGCGCACCTCAGAGTTATCTTGTCCGAGGGGAACGGGGGCTGGGGCATCTTTCTGCTGTATCCACGGCCACTGGTTGAGGCCTGCTGGGGGAAGGCGGTGATTCTCTGGAACGTTTTGCCATGGGCAGAGCAGACTGTGGACGCCAGGCAGAGTCCTGCCACTGGCTGTCACGCTCTTTACGGTGCAGGCCATGGGGCCGTGGGCCGTGGAAAGCTGGACGAGGCTCCTGGGAGGACAGTCAACACTGCCAAGGGCCTGTAGTGGTGACTCTGACCAGAATCAGTCATAAACTTGTGGCGTGTGTGTGTTTTTAGACATTTCTTCTGGGCTGTCACTTTACTCAGCACCTGTGGGACAAAGGAGGTCCCCGGGGGCAGGCTCCGACAGACTCCTGGGTGGGCTTCTGTGACCACAGCCCCGTGTAAAACCTGAGAACTCCACGGCTTCACCTCTAACACAGCAAAGGTATATTTCTATAGTGGAATTCGATACAACATGACAACAAATAAACTCCTCTGTATACCAACTGGGTTAATGTGAGAGACAGTATCTGAGAGAAAAATCAGACAGAGAAGATACACAGTAAAGGACTTGATTTATAGGAAGCTCCTCATGAGTCTATGTGAATAGAAGTGGGGATTACTTTAGGAGGACGGGTAATGAATGGGAGGGTTTTGTCTCTATGTTGATTTGTTTCTGTCATGTACTCAGCAAGGAAAAAAATGAAGAATCAGAACAAACCCAGGCTGGGCCTGGTGGCTCATGCCAATAATCAAGCACTCTGGGATGCTGAGGTGTGAAGATTGCTTGAGGTCGGGAGTTCAAGACCAGCCTGAGCAAGAGCAAGACCCCATCTCTACTGAAAATAAAAAAATAGAAAGAAATTAGCTGGACAATTGAAAATATATAGAAAAATTAGCCAGGCATGGTGGCGCATGCCTGTAGTCCCTGCTACTTGGGAGGCTGAGGCTGGAGGATTGCTTGAGCCCAGGAGTTGGAGGTTGCTGTGAGCTATGATGATGCCACTGCACTCCATCCTGGGGGACAGAGTGAGACTCTGTCTCAAAAAAAAAAGAATAACCCCCCCAAACGGGTGTTTATGGAGTAGGGTCATGACCTTTGCATTTCTCTCCTCACGGCGTCAGCCGCAGTTGGGCGGCTGTGGACCAGACAAACCGATGCAAGCTGCAGAGCCTTGCTCTGCGTGTTAGGGAGCGGGGATGCCAGCCCCAGATGGCTCACAGGCCTGCTCTCTTCCTAGGCAAGAACTGCTGGTTTCCCTGAGAGCTGTGAAGTGTGTGAATGACAAGAGGTTCCCCCAGCAAGTGTGCATGACTCCTTTCATGTGTTAGATCCAAAGACAGTCACTGTCCAACCACCCAACCCCCACACACTCAGTCCCTTCCCTGCCTACCCTGCTTCCTGCCCACTACTGGGCTTGCTTTGCAGAATGTGGCAGAAATGAGGCTGCACCTGTGGGTGGGCACAAGCCTGTGACACCCAGCAGTGACCACCTTCACACTCCGTGGGGAAACTAAGGCCCTGCTGCAAGGACCCTTTGGCTGGACTGCTGAATGATGGGACACTTGGAGTGAAGCCTCCTGGAATCTTCCAGCCCCGCAGTCGGCTGACTGTAGCCAAGTGAGTGGTCTCAGGGGAGCTAAGTGCAGAAGGAGAACAGCCTCGCCACGCTCTGTCTGAGCTCCTGACCCACAGAATCATGAGAAATAATAAATCGTTACTGTTTTAACACATTAACTGCCATATGAATTGCATTTAATTCATGCTAGTTTTGAGGCCAGGGCCTGTGAAGCATATGTAATTCACATGTTTCTTCACCTTAGGAGCCACGTGAACTGTTTTTCAGGTTGCATATAACATGCACAAGAAACAATAAAAAATAGCAAGTTCTTCATTAAATTAGAAAGGATAGTTTTGTTTTTGAAATTTTTGTTCTATTTTTGTATTAAAACATGGTAGCCCATGGAAAATTCTTTTTCTAGTGTGGCAGTCAATGTGTTCAGCCAAGTTCTGTGGTGGGTTGCTACATGGCCACAGATAACTGAACACAGGCAAAACATCACGTACCCACTGTCCTTCACGGCACACGTAACTTGCTCCTTCTCACACTGTGGTTTGGGCTCTGACCAGCTGGTTCTTGTTGTACTCACACACAGGCCACTCCCTACTTGGCATCATCCTTCTATCAAAGAAGACACATAGAAAAGTTCCTTGCCTATGGTTGCTAGTATATAGATATGGAAGGCATTAAAAATAAACACCAAATAATGTTCTATCTGCCTGTTTCCATCTGTGAAGCTATGTTTATGCTCTTCTCTGTCTCCGAAATGCTTTTTCTTACTTCCAATATTTGCATATATAGGAACTACTCACAATGAGCACCAGACCTAACATGACCCGTTCTCTGCAGAGCTGTCTCTCCATTTTCCAGCAGAGGTTCTCTCCTCTCCTCTGAGCCTCCCTGAGCTTTACATCTGCACTGTCTGCAAGCGCCCCTCTGTGTTGCCCTCTGTGTAGGCATTTGGTCCTTTAATCCACTTGTTCATTCATTCAGCACATGCTTATTTGGTGCTTAACATGCGCCAGGTACTTTATTTGCAGTATCTTTTCAATGAATGCAGATTTTAAAGAAGAGGAATTTATGATAACTTCAGAAATATCAAAATTCTCCAGGGATTTGCTTGGAAACTGTTAGCGTTCTATACTGCAGCTACTCAAGGACACCCTCACCCCCCAAACACACAGGACACTTTGAGCCTCAGCTCTTTGCTCCCGGGTTGCTTTTACACAAGGTGCCTGCCCAGCCCCTTCCTCTCTCTGTCCCTCAGGGCCCAGCCCAATGCCACCTTCCCTACAAAGGCTTTCTTACTGCTTGCTATCAGAACTAAAAACCACCTCCTAAAACCACCTTTAAATTTGTTTAAAAACAAATTTAAAATATGACCAGCCACTGTTTCATAACTTGCCTTCCTATAATAGCTTACTGCTTAGGAGTGATGTATCCCTGGTGGTCATAAGATCTGCTACTTTCCTAATCACTTCTATAGATAATGTCACCATTGTAAAACCTAAGGCTGGTCTTTGACACATTTTCCAGACTCTGCATTTGGGTGCACAAACTGACGGCAATCGGACCAGTGGCCATACATAGGAATGGACTCAATAGGTTCTGCTACAGTCTACCTAGGAACTAACTCAGCACAAGAAGACAATTTCTGCTTCCCAACCCTGAGTTCATCTCAGCCAATCAGCAGACCGAGTTCTCTAGCCCTTTGTCCACTGATTCTACTTAGTAAAAGGGGCAAGCTACTGATATGCACAACAACACAAAAATGGGCACGTCACATGATTCCATGCATATAATATTCTAGAAAATGCAGATTTAATCTACAGTGAAAGAAACCAGATCTATTGTTACTTGGAGAGGACTGAGTACAAAGTGGCTTGAGAACATTTTTGGGTGAGGAAATATTCCATGGTATTAACAGAAGAAAACCCAAATTCTGTAAAATAATTTAAAAAGTCTTATTCTGAGCTGAATATGTGTGACTGCGGCCCAGGGAGCCATACCCAAGAAGTCTTGAGCAAGTGGTCCCAAGGTGGTTGGGCTATGGTTTGGTTTTATACATTTTAGGGAGACAGGAACTGCAGGTAAAATCATAAATCAATACACAGGAGGTATACATTGGTTTGGCCTGGAAAGGTGAGAAATCTATAAAGGGGGTGGCTTATAGGTTATAGGTAGGGTCAGAGATTCTTTGATATGTAATTGATTAAAAAGCAAAGTTTTTTCTAAAGGCTGGGAATGTTTTAAGTTAAGATGAGGAAGTCTGCCAATCAGAAAGCAAGCCACAGTTTACTCACTCAAGTGATCTGTTAAGCAAATTGATGAGCTGCAGGTGATTTAACCTTTGCCCTGCATGGCCTTAAGTCCTGCTAATAATTTAGTATGTTATTATCACAAAGAGTCTGTTTTGTCAGTCTTATGATTTCTGTTTTAACATTAATGCTGGTCAGTTGTTATACCTAAATTCTAAAAGGGAGGGGGTACAAAGAGGCATATCAGAAATTCCTTCCCTTCATTGCTGGGAACTTAGTTTTAAGGTTTTTCTGAGGTCAAGAAGGGGTCTGTTAAGTTGTCAGGGAGCTTAGGATTTTATGTTTAGCTTACAATGGCTTGATTTTGGTGGTTAGTACACCATTAGTCTAAACTCACTGAGCTATACCCTTTGAATGGGTGCTTTTGAGCGTATGTGAATGATAACTCAACAAAGTTGGTTTAAAAGAAAGTGCTCTGATAGAGATTGCATTAATTCTGTAGATCACTTTAGGTAGTATGGACATTTTAACGATATTGATTCTACCAATCCATGAACATGGTAGATCTTTCCATCTATTAACATCTTTTACAATTTCTTTTCTTAGAGTTTCGTAGTTCTCCCTGTATATGTCTCTCACATCTTTTGTTAAATATATTCCTAGATATCTAATTTTCTTTGAGCATATTTTAAAAGGTATTGCGTTTTTTATTTGAATTTCAGCTTGACTGTTATTGGTGTATATGAATGCCTCTGATTTGTGTGTATTGATTTTGTATCCTGAGACTTTACTGAATTCATTTATCTATTCTAGGAGTCTCTTGGATGAATCTTTGGGATTTTCTAGATATATCATATCATCGGCAAAGAGCAAGAGTTTGATCTCATCTGCCCCCATTTGGATGCCCTTAATACCTACTCAATTGTCTAATTGCTCTAGCAAGGACTTCTAGCACTATGTTGAATAGAAGTGGAGATGGTGGGCAACCTTTTCTGGTTCTGGTTCTAAGTGGGAATGGTTTCAATCTTTCCCCATTCAGTATGATATTGGCCGTGGGTTGGAGAGACAAGAACACTCTTACACTGCTGGTAGGACTGCAAATTAGTGTAACC
This sequence comes from Microcebus murinus, assembly GCF_040939455.1. NCBI lineage: Eukaryota > Metazoa > Chordata > Mammalia > Primates > Cheirogaleidae > Microcebus > Microcebus murinus. The sequence goes on along the minus strand of NC_134119.1, from coordinate 46,599,987 downwards.
TCTGTGGGAAAGAATTTGGAGATACCTCAAAGAGCTAAAAATAGAAATACCATTTGATCCAGCAATAGCCCTATTAGGCATCTACCCAAAAGAGCAAAATATATTCTATAATAAAGACATCTGCACTTGAATGCTAATAGCAGCACAATTCACTATTGCAAGGATGTGGAAACAACCCAAGTGCCTGTCAATTCATGAGTGGATTATTAAAATTTGGTATATGTATTCAATGGAATATTACTCAATTATAAGAAACGACAGTGATCTAGCACCTCTTATATTTTCCTGGATAGAGCTTGAGCCCATTATCTGAAGTGAGGTATCACAAGATCGGAAGAATAGGCTCCACATGTATTTGCCATCAAATTGGTACTAACTGATTAACACTATGGTGCCCACATGGTAGTAATATTCTCCAGGGATTAGGGAGTTGGGGGTGGGTAAACTGACAAGTAAAGGACACGGTGAGCATGGTAGAGGGGGAGGGCATGCCTCTAACCCTCGTTTGGGTGAGGCAAAGACATAAAATATAACCAAAATGTTTGTACCCTCATAATACCCTGAAATAAATATTAAAAAAAAGAAAAATGCCCCAGGCTTTCAGTTGCATTATCTGTAACTCAATGGAGCTGTGGAGAACATGGATTTGGGGGGAAAACAGGGACACCAAATGTATTGTTATAGCACAGGTCTCCATTTATCTGCACAGAAGTCTTTTGAGATGGTTTAAAGAGTGGATCTGAGATGAAGAGATCGTCTGTCCCAGATCTTAACCTGGGAAGCAGCATATTCAGGATCCATACCAAGAGTTTGCTTGAACCCAAATATTTTGCTTTTATTTAGCTCTTTTCACTATCTCAGAGGAGACTTATCTGTGTCTGTGCTGCTCTCCTCTGCAGTTACATTGGAGAGAATGTGCACGAACAAGCACCTTCCGTGGAAAACTGCACTTGCAGACATTGGCTTTACCCTGAATCCCACTCTCTGCCCTGCGACCTGGAGTCCAGGCAAACTAATATTGTGGAAACCACATAAAGAGACCTCTTCTTCAATATCTGAACCATTGCAAGGTAATTCTATGTGGGAGTCCTTGGAATATGTGGCACTAAATAAATTCAATGAGTGAATGAATTGACTAGAAGAGGAAAATATAAGAATGGGCAGTAAGCTCAGAGAATTCATGGAAGTTTAGAAGAGACAGGACACGCAACTGCCAGAGAGTTCAGAGAAGGTTTATGGACTGCCCTTGGCATGGAGCAGACAGCCTCCCTGAGGCCCTGGGATAGGGAGATCCACTGCCAAGGTGTCGGGCAAAAGCATCTGCCAACCGCCCCCCAGCCCCCAGCCCCATTTTGTTACCGTTTGATTCAATCAAAACCATCACAAATAAATCCTACAATACTTGCTTGGGAGCAGAAACTCTGCATTCATCTTGCAGTGTCTGGATGGCTGGTGATCATCACAACTGGCAGCCTCAGATATGCAGAATGCCACGCCCTTCCTTTTAACAACATACATCCCATGAATTATACAGAAAAGTAAAAAATAAAAGTTGGCTTCTTGTCCTAAGGAAATAGATTATTCACTGAGAAACAGGGATGGGAGCGAAGTCATCACGGAGCCCTCACCATCTGCTGGAAGCATCACTTTCAGAGATAGAAAAAGGAGCGTGTGTACCCACAGTGTAAAAGGGTCCTCTTTTCTCCTGCATTTTACTTTCAGGACATGTCCTACAGCTGATCTGGGCTTATCTTCCCCCTTTGTTTTTCTCCCTACAAAGCTGGATGGGGTGGGGGACCTGCAGGTGCTGCCTGCACAGCCTGGGGACCCCTCCCCCACCAACCCCCTCCCTCCTTCCCCCCTCCTTTTCCATCCTATTCCTCTTTGCCCTTTTCTACAGCAGATATAAGATACGTTTTTACTAAAAGCTTCTTGAAAGACTTATTTCATTACAAGGCAAGGTATAAAATTAAATTTGGGGTGAAAGAATTTTAAAATTTGTTTTTACTTTTCCGATTGGAAGGCACTTCTGGGGTCTTGGTTGTGCAGGGCAGGTCCAGGGTCTGGCTCTGTGAGGCAGTTCGACCCCAGGACAGAGCGTGAGTGCCCTGCTAACTGGTCTAGGGGGACTTCCTTAGGGTGATATTGTATGTTACCTTAAGTTTACCCCCTCTGGTGGGGAAGGAGATCTAAGAGCGAGAGGAGGAGAAGCCAGCAAGAAAGAACCAGGGACAAGGAGCCCAGCAGCCAGCCACAGGCAGGACCTCAGGGAGGAAGTGGCCAGCCAGGCATGGGCTGTGATGTCTGCTCGTGGTTTCCATCCATTAGACATAGTTTACTTTGTCATTGAAAGCCCAAACAACATACGTGTAAAGGCATGTTGCGTGCGATTTAAATGATGGGACCTATTTAGTTTAACATTTCAAAGTGCTGGACTGAGTGAATAGTGGGCAAACATAGGGGACCACGTGTCCACAGTGGGCTCAGGGGGACCATGCATTCGTACTACAACACAAACAGAAACTAGTGTGACAGATTAGAATGGAGATGTCACAGGGTCTGACAATAAAATGATGGTACAATTAACAATACATTAGCGGAGAAGGAAGAAAAGGATGGGAGGTGGTGTGTGTGTTCATCTCCTCATATTTAATCGTTGGGAGGGGGAATACAAGGATATTTAGAGTTGCAGATAGAAGAATACATATATCAGTGTTTTAAGCAATACAAAAGAGATTGTAATCAATTAAATGAGGTGGAGGGACAGGAAGATGAAAGCGGGGGAAGAAGAAATATGTTAATTATATCATTGCTAATAATTGGCAATTAAGAGATGCTGTTCATTATATAGATAATTAAAAGTATTATGGAAGGTCATGTTTATAAAGGCAACCCACCGAAATGAAAAATACAAATCTTCTTTATTATTAGAGAAAATGTACAATGAAAACAGACCATGTGGAAATAATTTTAAGCTATAAAAATAGAAAAGATAATATAAAGTGACAGAACTAAAACTGAATATGTCTGTCATTTCAGTAAGTGAAAATGGGCTGAAATATCTATTAAAAGGAAAACTCAGCTTTATTCTGTGACAAGAGATGTGAATAAAATTAGTGTTTAAAATCTGAATATAGAGGTATGTGCAAAGTGTAAACTAGCCTACGTTTACAGAAAGAAAGTAGATAATTTATCTTAACATCAGATTAAATTGAATCCATGCTAAAAATCATTAATTAAGACAAAGAAGGACACTTAAAAATGCTAAGGGATGAAGTAGACAGTTTGGCGGCTGTGTAATAACATAACAACCATATTAATAATATGAAAACTGCAAGAGGTTTAATGAGAACTAGATTCCAGCAGTGGGAGTCTTCAAATTACATCTGGAATGTAAGGCAGATATAGAAGGGTCAAATATCATAATTAATAAGGGTTATATCTACTTAGTATATTAAAATGTGTACCCTGAAAACAAGCACTAAGCCTTCTCAAATGCCCATAAAACAGTCACAAAATGTGATGATACGATGAATCTAAAAAGAAAAAGATGTTAGTAAATTCTAAAAATCAGAAGTATAGCTAGTATTTGATCTAATAAAATAAAACTAGAACTTAATAGCATAATGATAAAACAAAAAGTCCTTAACATTTGGACTTAAAGATGCTTTCAAACAATTATAGGCTGAAAAAAGAAAATCAAATAAAAATTTCTGAATAACCATAACAAAAATAACAATGACAATTTACATATCAAACCTTTGAGATATAACTAAAGCAAGACTCAGACAAAAATGCAAAAAAGAAAAGCACAAACACACAAAATAAGAAATGATGAGGAAAAAATAATATCAGAGATAATGAAAAATCAGAAGATACCTCTCTGTTTAACTCTGTCAAATATATTTGAAAACTTGGAGGAAATGGTGGTATTCTAATAAAATATAATTTAATCAAAATTCACTAAAAAAGAGAGAAACTCTAGGAGAGATAGAAAACAAACAAATGATTGTAGAAATTAAGGGGTTTGTTAAACAACTACCAAACATTCAGAAAATAATGAAGAATTCTGTCATTTTAAAGAGTTGAAAATTCCAAAGATATGTAAACTATTTCAGACAAAAAAAAAATAATTGTTTTTCTCAAAATATTTTGAAGAAACAAATATGATTGGATACTAAAATGTGATGATGATTGCATAAAAAATTGTAAATTACAGACCAACCTTACATAAGAACGCTCATGCTAAAATCCTAAAATAAGTAACAGTAAACAGAACAATGAAGGCTTTTTAGAAGAATGAATTATACGAGGGTTTATTTCAGGAGTGCAAAGAGGTTCAATGTCAGGAAAAAAAGCATTTAATTATTTCCAAGATATTGACAAAGTACATGATAAAATTCAATTTTCATTTTGTTAAGAAATTAAGAAAAAAGACTCTTAAAAATAATCCATTGATACTTCTTCTCAGCCATATACGTGTGTGCACGTGTGTGTCTGCGTGTGTGTATGTACATACACTCTAAAACAAGCATCGTGCTTCATGGGGGCCAGAAGCATTCTCATTAAAGTTTAAGAAAATATTATCTTGCACTACCCTACAAAACTTAGAAAAGTAAATAAATTAAAGATGTGTGAATGTGGAGTGAAAGATGTAAATCTTTGATTATAGTTATCATTGACCATTGAAAACTGAGACAATCCACCAGAAAGTTTTGGCAGTGATAAAAGACTTCAGAATGCAGGTATTTGGGAATAAAATGAATATGCAATCATCAGCAGCATTTATATGTTGTACATAAAATACAGAAAATATTATGTATCATGTATAAAATATTATATACGGAGTACAGAAAGATTTTCTGACTATGAAACAAAGCCAAAAGGAAGGAAAGAGGTGATTAATAAATTTAATTACATAAAATAAAAATGTTGGCATTGTACCAAGCATGCAGTGAAATCAAAAGACAAATAATAAATTGGGGGAAATTGGGATATGCCACCAACGTCACAGAAACAGCTCATTGCCCTAATATATTACATGTTCCCCTCAAACGAAAGGCCAGAATATGGCAGAGAAAGGGCGCAGTGGGGGCACACAGCTCAGGGGGATGAGCACAGGGGGCGCTGTGCCGGGGAGGACTTGCCTTCACCCGCAGGTGAGCCCACCTGAGCAGCAGTTCTCAGCAAGCAGCATGGCGACAGTTAGAGTGGCCTCACCTGCTTTGGCCACAGTGCATGAACGCAGGTGCTCTTGTGCCTCTCTGGTGGAAACGCTCATTGATACAGCTTCTGTGGAAGATAGTCTGGAAATAAATTTCAAAATCAAAAATCCACATGCCTTTTGATATAGTCACTGTACTTGTAGAATTTATCATATAGAAACAAAAGATTGAAACAAGTTAGATGGTTCTCAATAATTGATTGGTGAAATAAATTATGGCACATCCAGACAAGGACATGCTCTAGAACCTCAAAAAGGAATGAGAAAATTCTTTATGTATTGATAAAGAGCAATTTCCAGGATGCACTGTTAAGCAAACAGAGCAAGGAACAGAGAGTGCTTAAATAACCTACCATTTACATATAAATGGAAAGGGAAGATTTGTGTGTGTGATTTACATGCTCACACATGCATAAACTATCTCAAGAAATGTAAATAAGGAATGAGGTGGTTGAGGGTTAGGATTGGAGATAAGGGTTCGTGGAAGATCCTCTTTACTTGTTAAAATTTGAAACTTCTAAGTGTATTACCAATGGAAAACATACATAAAATTAAAATATAAAAACAAGTCATTAATACATAGAAAAAAAGAAACTCTGCAATTCTTTAAGAAAATGATGGAGAAACCTATAGAAATTGGAGAAGCTGTGAAATGGACATTGTTCACAGAAATGTCAGTTGAAAGGCTTAACAAATGTAAAGAGAAGATGAACCTCTCCAGTAACCAGAAAGCTACCACTGCGACAACTGAGACGCCACAGACAGGCAGATTGGAAGGACGCAAAGCCAAGGCTGGAGAGGATGGAGCGAGGGCCGGGCTCCCTCTGGCAGGGCAGGACCACCCGGCAGCACTGAGTGAGGTTAATCCAGACGACATTCCTGAGACCCAGAACACCACTCTGGGGGTCACCCCTCGCACAGGATCTTCATTCCTCTCAGTCACTTGCAAGCCTCCTAAGGACCTGTCTCGTTTTGTTTTGTTTTGACTGCCTTTGTTCAATGGCCACCATTTAATAGTATGAAATGCAGGACTCATGTTTGCTGAATAAACATATACTCTAATAATTCCCAAATTTAACCTGGAGATTTTAAAAAAATTCTGAAAACCAAATCAAACCAAAGACAAATTAATTCACAGTCTTGGGGGTTGCAGACGAGTGTAGGAACCTCTGGTACAATCTTGTAGTGGGGGAGCCTTCTCTGCTTCTGGTTGATGGGACAGCCATCAGTCTTGCACGGTGGAAGAATTCCATAATGGCTGGATGTTCTTTAATTGGGAGATAACTAGCTTTCTAGTGTCACTGTGGTCCCTCATATCAAGCAACTCCTTGCCTCCAATGGCAGCAGAGCCAGTTCAACTGTTAACCCACCCATCCTACCAAATGAGGAAAGAAATCCAGAAACATTAAAGAGACAGAACTGTGTGTGCAGAGCAGTTCCCTTCCTCCACAGGGCTGGAAGGATTGTCCCATTGTGGGTGTTGTTCTCTCTGCCTGTTTGTTTTGTTTTGACTTTTATTTTATTATTTTATTATATTTTTTTGAGACAGAGTCTCCTTTTGTTGCCCAGGCTAGAGTGAGTGCCGTGGCATCAGCCGAGCTCACAGCAACCTCAATCTCCTGGGCTCAAGCAATCCTGCTGCCTCAGCCTCCCAAGTAGCTGGGACTACAGGCATGCACCACCAGGCTTGGCTAATTTTTTCTATATATATTAGTTGGCCAATGAATTTCTTTCTATTTTTATAGTAGAGACAGGATCTGGCTCTTGCTCAGGCTGGTTTGGAACTCCTGACCTCGAGCAATCTGCCCGCCTCAGCCTCCCAGAGTGCTAGGATTACAGGCGTGAGCAACCGCGCCCAGCCTGACTTTTATTTTTAATATATGTGGAAGCTGGAGGTCAGCTCCATTTCATCTCCTGGCTTGCAGAATAGGACTATAATTGCTAATAATGGCAACATTTCCAAGGACGTACCATTTCCACCAAAACAAATGGCCTTTTCTGAATAGATTTTCGCCATGCATGAATGATTCCTTTTGTGCATTTTGTTTTGACTGCAGAAAACCTATGAGCGGCTGGGTAAGAGCCAGAGGGAGCCGTTTGCTTGGAGTAACTGCTGCATTGGTACTATGGGTGCTGGGCAGGTCTTCGAGGTCACCTCGGCAGACAAGGCTGTCCCCAGCGCTGCTACTGTAATCAGTTATTCTGGTGTGAGCGTGATTGACTCGGCCACCCCTCCTGCACCGCCTGGGAAATAGGCTTCGCTTCATCCCTTGTCCTCTCTAACGCGGGCGTGAGTGATGTGTCTGCCCGGCCGGGACGGGAAATCACTCCGGGGACGTTCTGACCTATGCAGGCCTTGGGCTCGGCTTCCTGGAACAGCAATTTTGAAAAGATTTCGCTCTGCCTTCAATTTGAAGATTATCTTGGTTCATATAAATTGCTTGGTCCTCACCCTCAAATTGGTCTCATCCCAACATTCTGTCTCTTTTTAGGCCAGAGTTTCAGATTATGCAGACTTTTCTTAGTCTAGACTCTGGATGAACTGTGGTTCTTTATTGTTCAATGAAATACCCTTGTTTTTTACACATTTGGTAGTATGTATGGCGGGGTTGGAGGAAAAACTGCATAGTGGAGACCAGGGGAAAGAATTAGCACTCCAGCTAATTCTCTTTTTAAAAATTAATATTATTTTTAACTTACAAATCATAATCTTATTACATTTATAGACTGTAAGGCAACACTGTGATACATGTATATAATGTGGAAACATTTGTCATAGCAACACCCTGGTGCCAATTTTCTGTCTTAGTCCATTTTGTGCTGCTATAACAGGATGCCTCAGTTTGGGTGATTTATAAAGAACAGAAATTTGTTTCTCACAGTTCTGGAGGCTGAAAAGTACAAGATTGAGAGGCTGGAGTCTTACAAGGGCCTTCTTGCTGCATGACAGCATGGCAGGAGGCGTCACATGGTGGAAGTACAAAGAAAGGGAAAGAGACAGAGGGATAGGGAGAGAGGGAGGGAGGGAAGAGAGAGAGCATGTGCACGTGTTAAGTCGAACTTGTCCTTTTATGAGGAACCCACTACTGTGATGGATAATGAATCCACTTCTACCATAAACACATTAATCCATTCATGAGCGTGGAGGCTTCATGGCCTAATCATCTCTTAAAGGTCCCACCTCTTACTACTGTTACCATGGCAATTAAATTCCCATGCGAGTTTGGGAGGGGACACACATACAATAGTGCAGCTCAGGAGTGAGACACACTCCTGTACAAACCTGCCCCTGTGAAAGCCACATTTGTGTGGGAGGAAGCAACGATCATTTTCATAGTCACCACCTGTCCCCTTGTCTTTTCAGGCTTCACTCCTGCAGTCTCCCATGATCCCTTCTAGCGGGATCACCCCAGTCACCCATGCAGAGACACTGTCCCTGTGGGGGGCCCTGGGCCTGTGGGCTGCCGCTGGCAGCTCAGTGTAACAGAGAAGGAGGAACAGCATCCATGACCTGTTCCTCAACATTAAGAGGGATTTGGAAGAGGTTGATTCCAATCCTCACGGATGACTTTGAGGGGTTCAAGACTCTAGGGAGGAGATCCCCGAAGTTTATGTCAAAAGATGGGGAAATTCTTGCAGTTCCCCTAGGAGTCTCTCTAACACTGTCCCTCTTTCAGTTTTCAAAGACATTAGATGGCTCTTCTAGCATCCAGAAGATATTCATTAGTTTCCACTGGAAACAAGATGGCACCTACCCCTTTTGGTACAGTTTCTATATTTTTGTTTGCTTGTTTGTTTTTGTGTTTTTTTTTCTCTCTCTCTCTTTACTGGGTTCTTCTTTGAACACTTAGGAGAAATATCACCACTGCTTGAGATTCCCTTTTCCTTTTCCTGGCTTTGAGGAGGCTTGTCCGTAGAAGCCCCCTTCTCCCTTGAGTCCAGAGCTTCTGGCAGCTCCTGCTCTTGGCTGTCATTGACATGCTGACTTTTGTGTTTTCTGCCATTAATTTCTCTCTGTTTATGCCAAACCTAGACTCAGTGCATAATTTCTTAGATGTACCTTCTGCAAGGGTTGGCCATGCTTGCACTGAAGGGAGACAACTCATTGTTGTAATTGACTTCGTGAGTGTTTAGCTGTGGGATGGTGGGTGAGCTCCTCCACACTTCTGTGCCTTTGTTTGACTGTCATTAAAACATGGGCCATAGTAGCAACTATGTTTCTAGGATTGAACGAGCTAATGGGGACAAGACACTCAGCATAGGACATCTCAAAATTATTCTTTGTTACGAACAAGATTCTCGTAGTTTCCTTTTCTGTCTATACATTTATTTCAGCCTCAGCTCATGGTGGTGAGAATCCACCCACGAAATTTCAATGATCATGGACAGAGGGACCATGCAAACTGGAAATATCAGTTAATTTCCTTTAAAGACAGAATGACAGTGTCCAAGAGGAGTTACTCAAAATCGGGGCCTTTCAGAGCTCCTACTCTCCCACCCCTGGGTCGAGGTCACATTCAGAGCTGATCTCCTCTGATGATGCTGCCACTAAGACATGCTGTGCTGCCCACAAAGGTCACAGAGACTGTAGCTGTCTCCATGGAAGAGGCAGTGGTGTCCTGGGAGACAGGTCTCCTGTCCCCTGCGTTGGCATTGAGAGCACAACCTTGCACAGAAGTCCCCACACTGCTGTCCCGAGGAGGTGGGGTTGGCAGGCATCCGAGGTCCTTAGTAGCAATAAAACGTCATGTTCCATGGAATAAAACAGGGATGTCTGGTCCTAAGAACTTCATGGGCAAGTTTACCCAAGGGACACTGTGAGCTAAACACAACACCCACCTGTGCAGGATGGCCTGGGCATGTTATTCACCACGCACACTTAGTAACTACTGGAAGAATCGGGCTGTCCAGTCTCTCCCAAACAATTGTTTAACTGTTGGATTATGCATTTAGAACACCGCTAATAAATATTTGAAAGAAAGAGCTATAATTTCATTTCTTATTAAAGCATGATATGGGAACACGTTTTAAAAGAAGATATCCTCCTCGATTCCTGAAAAACAAATGATAAGCTGCATCATACTGGCTCCGAACTCTGTGGCTTCCTTTAGTGGTTTTTGCAGATTAATGAGGTGACATTTTTTAAAGATCATAATGTCCAATGCATTAAAGATGCAGTCAAAATGCAGATTTTTTCAGATCAATCTTAAAGGGGGCTGTGCCAGATACAATGTAAGGCCAATATGTTAGATCAGCACTGCCCAAAAGAAAAATAACACAAGCAGCATATGCAATTTTAAACTTTCTAGTAGCTACATTAAAAGAAGTTGAAAGAAAACCACATGAAATTAATTTTAATAATATATTTTATTTAATGCAGAATATCCCAAACCTTATTATTTTGCTATGATCAATATAAAAATACCGATGAGCTGTAATACATACTTTTTTCATATTAAGTCTTCAAAATCCAAGGTTAACTTTACACTTAGGGCACCTCTATGCAGTTCAAGAACATAGGGATCCTGACGGACTTGTGGCTACTGTGCTGCAGTTTGCAAAACAGTTTGGAGCATCTCTTTTGCCCTTGTCCCTGGTCTCAGTCTACTGAGAGCTCCCAACAGGTTCTCCAGCCTCATGATGCTGCAGGGGTCTGACTGTGCATTTCTGCTCCATCCTTCTGGAACATTCTGCCATCACTGCCCTTCCACCTCTTGTCCCTCTGCTCCTACTTTAAAATCCCAATCAAGTGTCAGCAGCCCTGAGACGAGTTTTATGCCCTGGCTTCCAGACACAATTCACTTGGTGTTACCCTTGACACACTTGTATTATTTGTATTTGTTTTCATGCCTTTTCCCCTACTGTGTATGTCTTAGATTCATGAACTGTGTATACCATGCTAATGAGCCGAGTGATCAATTAACTGGGAAGCAACATGAATTTGTCTGAAACCAAATGCAGCTTTCAGAAAATATAAACAGATTATGCCAAAAAAGAAGGAAGTATAAGATGCATATAGAGAGCATCTTATTTTGAATATGGAAGAAGTAAGGAGATAGCATATGATGGGCCAGAGAGTTAGCACAGGAAATTATTATGGTTCTAGCTTTCATTTTGGGTAATAAGTTTACATATTTTATGTTACTTAAAATAACTAACAAATAGTTACTTGAATAAATAAATATAAAACAGGAGCATAAAAAGAATGTGTATCCAAATCCATTGCACTATACTCAGAGTTACGGCATGAATGTATTGTGCTTTTCCACATTGATGACAACTTGGTGATTCACATCCTGTTTTTCTATGTGATTCATCCTACCTATATCAGGCTGATTTTTTTGCTAAATTCAAATTATGTTTTTTCTCTTTCTTTGGAATTTACAATTTCTCATAATTCTTATACAACCTTTAGCTAATTTTAAACTTCTTAAATTTTTTTTTAAAACTTTACCTATTAAATACTTATAAGCCTTTGTATGGGCTATTTCTGCATAATCATTCCAACATTTTATGGTTCAACAAAAATGTGTCATTTTTCAGAAATCTGTGAGTGGACTGGGCTCAGCTGGGTGATCCTTGCTTGGGGTCCCTCACGTGGTTATAGTCAGATGGGGGCTGGGGCTGCAGTCATCTCGTGTGGGCAGGACATCTCAGGTGGCTGGCAGGTGATGTGGCCGTGGGCTGGGGGGTCAGCTGGGGCTGTTAGCCCAAGCACCTGCTCATGATCTTTACACGTGCCATGGGCTTCTCACAGCGAGAGGGTGGTGTTTTAAGAGCAAAACCTGCATATCTTCTTATGATGTAACTTTGGAAAGCCCAGAAAATCACTCCCGCCATTTCCCACTGACCAAGCGAGTCACTAAGGCCAGCCCCTGTCAAGGGAAGAGGGATTAGATCCCACCTCTCCTCTAGGAAGGGCAGCAAGACCTAGTGGCCATCTTTACCACACTCTCTCACATGTACCTTTTAACATGCTAAATTTTTTTTTAACTCAATGAGGTTGTACAAATTTTAAAAGACTAAAATAAATTCTCAGAAATATATGGAGTTCTGATGAAAAGTCACTGCATATTCATCACATTTAAAGTTTGATATGATTGGTTTACACAACCCTTGGCCAAGAAATTAAGTGGAAAGCCTGTCCAGTTGACCTTGAGGGAGCATCTGTATGGAGGAAAGCACACGTGGTGATGAACTGGCTGTAGAATATGACCACAGTGCATTTTAAAGTCAGTCTCTGAAAGAACTGTTGGGTCGTCTCTCTTTTTATGGAGTCACCTTTCTTCTGCCCTTCGTGTTTGTGGATGATACGCATCACCGTTACCCGGAGACTTCACAGCCACTCACGGCGCCGGAATACCCAGCTCCTGCCTCCACCTTCAAGGTTGGATCAGCCTTGTTCCTTGCCGGGGCAGATTGTATCTTCCAAAAAGGGTAACAATGCTCTTTTTCTGGTTTTTAAAAATAAACTTTATTTTTAAAAGCAGCTTTAGACTATTAATTTAAAAATTGTGATGACGGTACAGAGAGCTTCCGTACTCCATACCCCATTTCCCTTCTCGGTAACATCTTCCGTTGGTATATTTGTCACAATTAATTGACTAGTACCGATGGGTTATTATTAACTAAAGCCCACGTGTTAGTCAGATTTCCTCCCTTCCACCCAGGATCCCACGTTGCTGTCAGGACTCTCAGTGCCTCTGGGCTGGGACACTGCCACCTGCTCCCTGACTCTCCTCCCCTGGGAGAAGGGGTCTGTTCCCTTCCCTGAGTCTGGCAGGCCTGTGTCTACAGCACCAGTGATGCTATATGACTTCTGACACTGGGCCATGGAAGGCGTAGAGCTTCCATCTGTTTCTTTAGGATGCTCTTGAACCCAGCCATGCTGTGGGGAAGCCCAAACCAGCCCAGGTGGAGACAGCACACAGAGAAATCAACGACCCAGCTGTGGTTCCAGTCAATATCCAGCACCAATACCAGATGTGGGAGTACAGATGCCTCCAGATACTTTCAGCCTCCAATCCTTGAGTCACCCTAAGAGCAGGTGCTCAGCTGAGGCTCCAGACATCACCGAGAGAGACAAGCCAACCCCACCTGGCCTTGTCTGACCAGGACAAATATAGAAGGATAATGGGATAGTTATTTTATGATACAAGTGTGGGTTGTTACAAAGCTACAGCAGTTGGAACACAGGTATTTCACAAATTACTATAAATCTGATTGTCATACTGTACATGAGAGGTAGCTGATGGGAGGGAGGCCTGGCCTGGGAGCAGCCTGGTGCTGAAATCGGTCATAGTTGCCACATGCCTGGCACTTTCCCTGGGTTTTCATTTAACCTAAAGGACATAATTCATTGAGGAATAAATATTAACTGAGTGCCCACCATGTGCCAGGTGCTGTTGTAGATGCTTGGGGTGCATCAGCAAAGAAAATATCCTCATTGAGCTTCCACTGTAGCCGAGGAAGAGAGAAACAATCAGTAAATATCATCAATAAGTAAATGAACAGCAGGTTAGAAGGTGCTAAGTGCAATACAAAAAGAGTAAAAAATGCAGCAAGGCCAAGGGTACCCAGAGTGCTAGGGGTTTCTCATAGAATGAAACAGGGTGGTCAGAATGGGTGCTTGGGATATGTGTGGAAGACATGAGGGCATAACTGAGCTCCAGTCTGCTAGAGACAGAGCCTGAGGGAGGGATGGAGGAGATCATTTGGAGGTATAAGCCAGGATTGTGAAGTGAGAGAAGGGAGAATGGAGGTAGGAAGCAATGTGAAGAGGTGACTTACCTGGGGGATGCACTTTATAAATGGCCACAAGGAAAGGGGCGGAGGGCTCAGCTCTGTGTCCACAGTCCATAGCATGTACCCAGGACCTGCTGCGTTCGGGGGCATGTACAGAGAGGACAGGGCATGCTGATCAGTTTCCCACTGCCTTTCCCCTTCCCGGGGCCCGTGCTCACCTCAAGGCACTCACAGCCTGCACCTTCCCCGGTGGCTACTCAGGAGTCCAGACTAAGATCCCATAGTTTGTTTTTCATCTACGTCCAGACCCACAGAGACAGTGTGCATCTCATCTGAGTCCACAGGGTGAATCTCATCTCAGTCCACAAAAAGAGCCCATGGTATGTATCTCATCTGAGTCCAGAAGAAAAGCCCACAGTGAGAATCTCATTTGACCAGACCCGCAGCCCTCGGATTCCGTCTCATCCCAGCTCAGACCCAGACCCACTGCTCATGATGCACGTCTCATCTGAGTGTGGGTGTTGGCCTGTGGCTGAGCATGAGCCTGTGGTTTGGGGGTGAGGTTGTGTGGGGCTGTTGCTGTTGCTGTCATTCTTGCTTGCACACAGGGCCTGAGAAGGACTCTGGAGAAGACAGTGGGGACAGCAGCAATGTCCAGACTGTGGTCTTTGGGAAAGAAGGAGCGATGCAGAAAATCTGAGCAAAGGCATCAGGTCTGTGTCTTTTTCCATAGGTGAGCGAGGCAGTCATATAGAAATCTCGGGAAAAAATACTCCGGGGACACTCAGTGGCAACAGTGAGACAGGGCCTCATGGCCAGAGCGGGACTGACTTGCTGAAGAGCAAGCAAGACAACTGGCATGGCTCAGACATGGGAGGAAGAAGGACAGTGGGAGAAAGGTTCTGCCAGGAATACGGGCCCAGATGCAGTGGGGCTGTGGGCGTGAATCAGCCGACTGGTCCACGTAGCCCTGCTCTCCCTCTGACCTTGCTGAGGGGCTGGCAGGTGGGCAGTGGGGTCACTGGGCAGCAGGGGATAGGCCACCAGCAGTGGGCCAGAGCTGCTTGTCACCCTGCACCCAGGTTCTATTGAAAGATTTATGTGCTCCTGAATCTGGAGTGTGTAATCTTGGAACGGAAGAAAAGCAAGAGTCAGTATCATTATGGGGGAGAGGTCTTTATAGCTGGGAGAACATTGGAGTTTTGGTTCACCAGTGCAGAAACAATAAGACTCTATGTTCAGACTTCGAGTTTTTACCAGCAGAGACAGAAGCTTTAGTTTTCAAATGCACCCCTTGTGCATTAAAACTTTCTCTTCAGGGGCTGTTTTTTCCCATTAACCCTCCTCTGTGTTTTGTGACTTCTAGCTGTCTCCAGGCATCCTGCAGCCCCAGCCTGAGGCCATCTTATTGAACCGCATCCTTTAGCCTCGGTCCAGCCAGAAGCTGAGTCAAGTCTCCTGGAATCTGACGGGTCATGGGCTGGGGGGCAGGCATGCTAAAACGGTTTCATCCTTCTCACGTGCCTTCTTTCCTGAGGCTCCCAGCACAACACAAACTCTGAACAGAAGGGACCACTTTCTTTCAACTAAGAAAGAAATGCTGGTCAGAAACAATCTCATTGCCCGTTTGAAACCAGGGACTCAACACTAACTCTATTTACAATGCGCCAAAGGGACTAACTCAGCAGCCTCCCACGCATCCCCGGGAAGTACATTTTCCAAACTGATTTGGGGAGAAAAAAGAAACCGGCTACACAGCTACTACTTAGAACTTTCACTTAAATGATGATTTACAGATCTTTTATGTAAATCTTGCAAACATCTTCTAGGGTTTGTGGACTTTTTTTTCTCTTTTCAAGATTTAGTACCTGATCTCTGTAAAGTTCGATTAGCCCCCACTTTGTGTAGTCCTTCAATCTCAGTCCCCTTTTTAATTAATATACTTTTTCAAGTTTTGTTTTGTTTTTAATTGACACATAATAATTGTACATATTTATGGGGTTCATCGTGATGTTTTGATGCTTGTATACCTTGTGTGATGATCAAATGAAGGTAATTAGCATATCTATCCCCTCAAACACTTGTCATTTCTTTGTGGTGAGAACACTCAAAATTCACTCTTTTAGCTATTTTGAAATATATCATACATTATTGTTAACTAAATCACCCTGGCATGCAACAGAACATCAGAACTTATTCTTCCTGTTTAACTGTCACTTTGTGCCCATTGACCAATCTCACCCCATCCTCCCCTGCCCCAACTCTCCCCAGCCTCTGGGGAAACAATCACCTAGTAGAAAGAGACAACCTATAGAGTGGGGGAAAATATTTGCCAACATTATGTGTCTGATAAGGAGTCAATATACAAATATGTAAGGAACTCAAACAACTCAATAGCAAAAACCAAATAATCTGATTAAAGAATGGGCAAAAGATGTGAATAGACATTTTTCAAAAGAAGACATACAAATATCCAAGAAATATATTAAAAAATGCTTAACATCATTAATGGGTAAAAAATACAGTTAGGTAGGAGAAATAGACCCAGCATTCAATAGCTCAGTAGGATGACTATAGTTAACAATAATCTATTGTACATTTCAAAATAGCTAGAAGAGAATAATTTGAATGTTCCTAGTATCAAGAAGATATAAATATTTACAGTGAAGGTTATTCCCTGATCTGATCTCTACACATTGTAGGAATGTGCCAAAATATCATGTATCCACTGAAAATATGTAAATCTATTATATATCAATAAAAAGTACCACAATGAGATATCATCTCACCCCAGTTAGGATGGCTATTATCAAAAATACAAAAAATAACCAATGCTGGCAAGGAAAGGAGAAATGGGAACTCTTATACATTGTTGATGGGAATGTAAATCATTAAATAGGGCAGCCATATGGATAATAGTATCAAGTTTACTCAAAAAATTAAAAATAGAACAATCATAAGATTGTTATGATATATACCACTACTGGGTATATGTCCAAAGGAAATGAAATCAGTATATTGAAAAGCTTTCCGTACCCCATGTTTATTGCAGCATTATTCACATTAGTCAAGATACAGAATTAGTCTAAGTATTCATCAAACAATGAACAGATTAAAAAATGTGAGATATATCTCTATCTATATCTCTATCTATCTATCTATCTATCTATCTATCTATCTATCTATCTACCTATCTACAGTTCGTAATACCATTCAGCCATATAAAAGAATAGAATCCTGTCATTTGTGACAACATGGACAACCTAGAAGGCATTTTGTTAAGTGAAATAAGCCAAGCACAGAACAGATCCTGTATGATCTACCTCCTATCTGAAATATAAAAAGTTAATCACATAGAAGTAGAGAATTGAATACACTTTTTATTTTAGATTAGTTTAAGATTTACAAGAAAGTTTTACATCTAGTACAGAGAGTTCCCATATACCCCTCACCCAGTTTCCCTTATTATTAGCAACTTCCATTAGCATGATATGTTTCCTCTAATTAATGAAATAATATTGATAAATTATTATTAAGTGAAGTCCTTACTTTATTCAGATTACAATGGTTTCAGAATGATTTACCTGCACCCTCATGGGCGACAACTTTATCAACTAGAGTTGCGGTCCCCGACCCTGGGTCGTGGACTGGTACGGGTCTGTGGCCTGTTAGGAAATGGGGTGCACAGTAACAGGTGAGCGGTGGGTGAAGCATAAGCTCCAGCTCCTGTCAGATAAGCTGTGCCATTAGATTCTCATAGGAGCGTGAGCCCTACTGTAAACTGTGCATGCCAGGGGACTAGGTTGCGTGCTCCTTATGCAAATCTAATGCCTGATGATCTGGGGTGGAGCTGAGGCGGTGATGCTAGTGCTGGGGAGCAGCTGCAAATATAGATTATCATTAGCAGAGAGGTTTGACTGCACAATAAATGTATTGTACTTAAATCATCCTGAAATCGTATCCCCTTTCTCCCCCGAGTCCATGGAAAAATTGTCTTCCATGAAACAGGTCCCTGGTGCCAAAAATGTTGGGGACTGCTGAACTAGGGTTCAGTGCTTCTTAGCAGTTCCTTTGCTTTTAGTCCTACAAATTTCACTCTTTTCTAAAATTACATAGGTCAGTACCTTTACCTCCATACCTTTGAGTGAGGTTCTTTCATATATTTGTGATAAAGCTTTTATTTTATTTTATTTTTTTTGGTTATAATATGATTTCTGGGATTCCAAGCCGCTTTAAATATAAATGACTGAAAAAGGAAAGTAGGATGAGAAACCAGAGTACAAGGGTCCATGGGGGTAGAGACATGTTATTAGTAAAAATAACCCAACAGCCAGACAACATACCTGCCCAGAATGCCCAGCATCATCTTGACTGCTCAGTGAACTGCTAGCAAGCTTTTGAAGCTTGTCGTGGAAGTAATTCTTACCCTGCATGTCTTAGTCTTCTTTTCCTTTCCAGTCTAAACAAAGTCACATTGTCCTAACAATGAGATTCATTTTTAAGTCAGCAGTAAACAGATACCCCTGTGCCCACTGGTCTCCATAAGTAAAATCCCACTGACTTCCCTTAGTGCTCCAAGCATGCCTGTCATGCAAATCTTAAAGTATTTAAGATTTGCTCACATGCCTACCTGTCTATTATCCCAAGCACAGCTCGAGGGCATGTTCTTTCTTCTTAGTATTTGCAGGTCTTGGAAAAGATGGTGATAAAGAAAATTGTGCTAAAATTCAACAAATCAAAGAACAACTGTGCTTCTAGCTGTGGGTCTGCTGAATCCTTCCTCTCTGTCTCATCCTTCGCTGTTTGTAGGGTTAGTCCTGGTCCTACATATTAGAGGTGGCTGGTCCATCCCAATGTCCACCCTGGGAAGGAGCCCCCTACATGGAATGGCCAGAGTCCAAGCCATTCCTACTGGGGAAAGGTGGGGACTCATTCCTCAGAATTATGGCATTAGTGTCTCTTAGTATTGGCTAGGGAACTTTATTTTTCAGAGACAAATTCCAGTTTCATGCATTTTGTGATGTGTTTCTTCCCTATGCTCATTTCCATTAATATTTTCGGTCTCTGAATTCTTACAGCATGAGCAGCTTCTTATGCCAGTCGCTGAATTTTTTCAATATCATGTCACCATGCTGGACACATTTCCACGTGCTTATATCACCTTAAAATAAATACAGCAACTACAAGAGGTTGGATCCATTTATCCTCCTCTCTGTCTTTCGCAGTGCATACCATGAAATTTTATATGTAGTAAGCGATCAGTAAATTCATGACGACTGAGGATGGAAAGCTGCCTACTGAGATCAATTCACTGTTGATGAAGAGTGCTGTTATCCTGAGAATGCCGACTTTCTGGCCTCACCCAGCACGGGAGTAACACACACTCCTCACTTCACAAAGTGGAGAACCAAGCAAATGGGTTTTCACGTTTTCATAGGTAATTAGGTAAGCCAGTGTTTCCAGCCGCGCTCTTGCAAAAGCAGAGCCCTGTGCATCCTCTGGGTGCAGGTACTTTATATGAGAGGGGATCTCAGGAAGGATAAATGAGGGAAAGGGGACGGGACAGACAGGAGATCAATGAAGGAGCTGTTATTGAGCTGGTTATTGCTGCGGGCAATGGGGTCTTTGTCTCACTAATGATCCTCTAAGGAACTCTGTGGAATTTACCTAAAAGCCATTCTGTTATGGGTGAGCCATTTATCCATTGACTGCCAGTCCGTTGTTGGCTGTGATTACACCCAGGACATAAGCCACCACTCCCCATCACGACCCTCTCCCACACACTCCCACGCTATGCACGTGGGTGGCTGAAGGGGCTTCTTTGGCTTTGAGGAAAGCTGTGGGCTGAGGCGCAGTGAGCTCCTTGAGTGTCTTCGTGGTGGGAGCTAGTGGCATGGACAGAGCCACCCTGCACAGCTCATGGAGAGGTTGCCATGGAGCTGGGCAGTGTCTGCCACACAGCACGTTTCTGAAATGTAAGCTTAGACACAGAAACTCACTCAAGCTCCTCACCTAAGTCTCAACTAAGAGGAGATCTGTGATTAGATTTTCATTTTTAAAATGTTATCCTAAGCATTAGTCTTTAGCGGGCACTATTCTGAATTTCAGTTTGATTGATGCCCTTGTCATTCGGTACGATGCTTTGGCAGCAATCCACAGGGCGTCTGAACTCAGGAATTAGAGCTTCTCCCAAAGGCCGGTTTCTCTACTGGCAACAGATTATGTCGAGCCAGCAATGCACTAGTCTGCAAAGGTGCACGCTGCAGCAAAGGGAGGGTTAGACTGCATTTGTCACTTAAGGCCTACGCAGCCGTGATAGGAGGGCCCAGAAGCTGTACCTTTCGCCACTGCTGTGAGTAAAAGTCTGTGCAGGGAGCCCAGGCATCTTGAGGAGCTCTGTGATGGCTCTTCTCTGAAGGCCGGATCTCACACTGGGAACGCCATCCACTCAATGGGGAAACCCAAATGCAAGGAATAATGAGATCCCAGGGGCAGTGTGGTGGCCCCAAGCACCAAAGGCAAGGTGAGCGTGGTTGTTGTAAGGAACAGCAGAGTTGAAGCGACAATCAGAGCCGTCTGAGTGGAGAGCACCTTTAGCTCCAGCTAGTTCATCATGGTGCTCCCAGAAGTGAAATTTTAATGGGCAGTCGGCTTACTACTGGAGTAAGCAGACAAGCTCTAGGTCAACTGAACAAAGACTAACCTAAATCATAAACACAGAGGACCAAGGCCCCAAAATCAATTCCCAGAGTTGAGTCAGTTTATAGACCCAGAACCCGTTACATGAGAGCGAGGCCAGGTCACCTTGGGGAAACTCCCCAGTGCACTGCCAAAGTTTATACCAGTACCATTTCTTCCAGTCTTTCCCAAAGGGACCTATGTCCTCTTATCTGGGTAACTGCACTGGGGAAAAGGAAATAATAAAAACTTTCTCGGAGACTACCAGACACTGGCTCTGAGCAAACACTAATTCTAGGAGACCCAAACATCACAGTGGGTTTATGGGGAGTCAGATGGTCGATGGAGTTTTAACTCTGGCCCATCTCAGAGTGGGCCCAGGGGGTCCCAGAGCCTGTCCTGTGATTATTTTTCCCAGTTCTAGATTCATAATCGGAGTGGACGTACTCAGCACCTGGCAGAATCCCAAGCCACATTGGTTCCCTGGCCTGCAGAATGGGGCTATTGTGGTGGGAAAAGCCACGTGGAAGCCACCAGAACTGCCTCCACCTGGGAAAACCATAAACCAAAAATAATGCCACATTTCTGGAGATGTGGCAGAGGGTAGTGCCACTATCAAGGACTTCAGGGATGCAAGGAGGGCGATTCCTACCACATCTGTATCTGCTGGCTGATGAAGCCTGTGCACCTGGCAGATAAATCCTGGGCAATGACAGTGGCTTATCGTAAGATTAACCAGGTGGGGACAGCAGTGGTGCTGCTGTACCAGATGTGGCTTCCTTGCTGAAGCAGATGGACACCTCTCCTGGGACCTGCGGTGTAGCTATTAACCTAGCAAGTGCCTTTTTCTCCATCCCTGTCCGTGAGGCCCCCGTAACAGTTTGCCTCCAGCTGGCAAGGTGTGACACACCTTCATCCTTCCCCCTGGGGCATGTCAGTCTCCAGCCCATGTCACAGTGGAGCTCAGAGAGATTGTGATTGCCTTCCCCATCCACAGGATGTTACAATAGTGTGTTATGCCGATGACCTTATGCTTAGTGGACCTAGTGAGAAGAAATACCAGCTACTCTAGACTTGTTGGTAAGACATTTGCAAGTCAGAGGGTGGGAAATAAATCCAACAGAAATTCAGAGGCCTGGCTGGGTGCGGTGGCTCATGCCTATAATCTCAGCACTTTTGGAGGCTGAGTTGGGAGGATCATGTGAGGCCAAAAGTTCGAGACCAGGCTTACAATATAGGGAGACCCTGTTTCTACAAAAAATAATAATAAAAAAAATTAGCTGGGCATGGTAGCTACTCTGGAGGGATAAGTGGGAGGATCACTTGAGCCTGGGACTTCAAGTTTGCAGTGAGCTATGATTGTGCCACTGTACTCCAGTCTAGGTGACAGAGTAAGACAAATAAAAAACAAACAAACTTCAAAACAACAACAACAAATAATTCAGGGGCCTTCTACCTCAGTGAAGTTTCTGGGGATACAGTGGTGTAGGGCGTGTTGATACATCCCTTCTAGGTAAAGGATAAGTTGTTATGCTTGGCTCCTCATAGAACCAAAGAAGGGACACAACATCTTGTGGGCCTCTTGGGATCTTGGATCCAACATATTCTTCATCTGGGCAAGTCAGCCCATCTATCTAGTGACCCAAAAAGCTGCTAGTTTTGAGCAGAGCAAGACAAGGCTCTGCAACAGGTCCAGGCTGCTGCACAAGCTAATCTGCCACCCGGGCTGTAAGATCCAGCAGATCTAGTGGTGCTTAAAATGTCAGTGGCAGAAAGGGATGCTGCCTGGAACCTTTCGTAAGTCCCTATGGGTGAATGGCAGTGCAAGCCCTTAGGACTTGGATCAAAGCCCTGCTGTACTCTGGATAACTACCCCCCTTTCCAGAAACAGCTTTCAGCCTGCAACTGGGCCTTAGTAGAGATGGGATGTTTAGCCATGGGCCACAAAGCTACCATGCAACCCGTGCTGTCCATCATGAACTGGGAGTCATCTGACCCTCCAAGCCATACAGTTGGGGTGTGCAGTTTCCAATATGGCATCACTTCCTGGAGTGGTCAGACAGCTACCTGCTGGCAGGTTGATGACAGTGGCCATCTTTCGTCATGGAAGGGCAGTATTTTATCCTTGCTAGAACAGACATTTACTCTGGATATCTGGATATGGCTTTGCCTTCCCTGCTTGCAGTTCTTCTACCAAAATGCTCATCTGTGGACTTACAGAACACCTTATCCACCATCGTGTATTCCACACAGCATTGCTTCTGGTCAAAATAAGTGCAGCAATGGGCCCATGCACCTGGAATTAACTTGTGTCATGTTCCCGCCTTTCTGAAGAAGCTGGTTTGATAGAAAAGTGGAATAGCCTTTTGAAGGTTCAGTTGCAGTGCTAGTTGGGTGGCAATACCTTCTCAGGCTGGGACAGTGCTACCCAGGAGGCCGTATATGCTCCAAATTAGCATCCGATATAGGGTGCCATTTCTTCCATAGCCAGGATTCATGAATCCAGGAATTAAAGGAGGAAGTGGGAGTGGCACCCCTCACTATTACCTCCAGTATCCCATTAGGAAATCTTTTGCTTTCTGTTCCCAAGATCTGATGCTCTACTGGCCTGGAAGTCTGAATTCCAAAGAGAGCAATGCTTCTATCAAGAAACCCAATGACAATGCTACTGAACTGAAGTTAAGGGAGCCACCTGACCCCTGAGGACACCTCATGTCTCTGAATCAACAGGCAGAGAAGGGTGTTCCTGTGCTGTCTGGGTGATGGGCCTGACTACCAAGGGGGAGTCGGACTGCTGCTCCACAGTGGAGGTGACATTGAATGTGTTTGGAACATAGATCCCATAGGGTGTCTCTTGGTATTACTGTGCTTTGGGATTAAAGTCAGTAGGAAACCACAGCTCAACTCAAACAGGACTAATCCTCCAGATCTCTAGGAATGAAGGTTCAGGTCACCCCACCAGATAAAGGGCCACGATGAGCTGAGGTGCTGGCTGAAGCCAGAGGGAATACGGACTGAGCAGTGGGAGCGGTAGTGAGCACCAGCCGTACCCACGTGGCCAGTTACCTAAATGAGGACTAATTATTATGAGTATTCTTCCTAATTTTTGATGTGTATATACATATGTATATCAATATATATTCCTATTAATCAAATGTCTTTGTTTTCTTCCTTCCTTTATTCCCTTAACATGTACATATGATGTATTGACTTTTCAACATAGCATTTAAAAATTGCTAACTTTACATCATAGTATTTAAGTTACTGGATGTCAAAGAGAAGGTAAACATCAGTCAAGACTTTATCTCTCCTTTTGGGGAAAGGATTAGTGCATTTATGTTGGAAACAAGATAGTTGCCTAGAGTTAGACAGGATTATGACCTGTTATTGTTTTTATTTGGAGATTAACTGTGGTTTCAAGAGATGCACATGTGGGCCAAGTTGACAAGGAGTCAACTTATGGTAATTTCATATGTCAACTTAACTGGGCCACAGGGTGCCCACATATTTGCTTGAACGTTATTCTGGGTGTGGGCACCTGTGTGTTTCTGGCTGAGATTAGCATCTGAATGGGCAGACTGAGGGAAGCAGTTTCTCTCCCCAGTGGAGGGGCCTCATCTAGTACATCCAGGAGCTTCCCAGCCCCTTGAGGGGGGTGGCTCTGAGCTGTGTGTTCCACACTGATCCTCTGAGTAGAACAAAAGGCTGGGTAAAGGCAAATTCTCTTTTTCTTCCTGACTGTCTTAGAGCTGAGCTATGGGTCTTGTGCCTTGGGAGTCAGACTTGCACTAAAAATTATACCCTCAGCTCTATGGGTCTCAAACTTGCTGATTCCAGATTTGGGGACATATTAATTTCCATAAGTGCATGAGCCAATTCCATACAACAAATCTCTTTATGTACATATGTCTATCTCCTGTTGGCTCTATTTCCCTGGAGAGCCCTCCCCAGTACAGGGGGTGAGCCCAGCTGAGGGAGAGGCCATCTCAAAGTGTCTGGCTGACCCAGAGGAAAGGAGCAGAGATACCTCGGCATGGCTGGTCTTGTGTTTTCACCAATGCAAGGGGCACACTCTGCCAGCCCCTCACAGACTCCAGGTCTGCGCTACTGAGACCCTGCTCTGCTGCGTCATATTGCTGTCTGAGTGCCAACATGGTCAGCATTAATCAGCAGCTCCAGGTGAGACTGCCCAGTGCTCCTCCTGTGCCACCTCCCCAAGTGTGCTCTGAATCTCTGGTCTAATCGCACAGAGAAGCTGGCTGGGGGCCGCATTGGCCGTGCAGCTCATGCTGCTAGTGCCAACCGTGTCTTCTCACTTGCTCATATGGTTTCGAGGAACACTGGCCCAAGTTCAGATTGCCTGTCCCTGTCCTAGTGGCCCCGGTGGCATTCTCTGAAGTGCTGGAGATCACCTCCCTGTAGCAACACACAATCTACAGCCACTGGGAGCTGGTGGAGAAATGCCCCAGCTCCCCAGCCCCTGGGTGGGGCGGCTCTGGGGTCTGTGCTCCACACTCATCCTCAGGGCCACTGGCAGGACTGAGCCCTGCTGCCCACGGTAGTCACTGGCTCAGCAGCACACTCTCTGCTTCCTTCTCTTCCCTGTCTCACTTTCCCACCTTGTGTTTCCATCGTTGGTGTTTCCTCTGCTTCCTGAATTGGCTCTGCTTCCAGGGGAACCGGGGTGAAGACAGGCAGGCTGTGGGGTGGTGGGGCAGGGGTGTGCTGGAGTCCACGGATGGCGGCAGAGGGGCCCAGATCTGCAGAGCAGGGGTGTGGCCGCACCCCCCCTCCCCGTTGCTGCCCACCTGATTATAATAACACGACAGTCATAACAACCGCACTGTTGTGTAGTTACTACCTGTCACGTCTTGCTACTCTTAACCCACGTGACACTGCAGTGAGGTATCCTTATGCTGTCTTTACAGTTGCGGAAAGCACTTTGGAGAGGTTAAGTAACCAAAGTTCTCAGCTACAGAACTCCATAGGTGGGTTGGGATTCAGATGGAAATAACGTAAAGTCCCTTCTTCCCTCCTGAAGTCTCCCCTGACCTGCCCAGTCTGGGATAGCACAAAGCTGTCAGGCCTTTCTGCCAGACAGACAGGGGCACAGAGGGGACCAAGTGAAGCCCACGTCACGGAGCAGAGATTGATGGTGCAGACGTGTTGACAGGTGCAGTCCTGCTGCTTGGAGAGCTCGCTTCTGACATGAAATCCGTTACTGATGATGGATATTGTGTGCGGGAAGCTCCACCTAAAGAGATAATAATTATAACATAATTTATAATTGAAAAATTGGACAAAACCCAGATGCTGCATATTTGATGATTGGATAAACTATGTTAAATTCAATTACAGAATGCTAAACAAATATTAAAATGGTGTCATATAAAATGTTTAATGGTAAGGGGAAATAAACATCACATGTTGAGTGGAAAAAACAGGTTGCAAAACAACCTCGTCAATAACTGCATAAATATGTATAATATTGATAACAAAAAGTGCAGACATGCACACCAGAAAGTGTGAGGGATCCCTCGGGTCATGGGTTTTGGGGGACTGTTATTTTTCTACTTGGTCATGCATGGGTTTCCTATGCCGAATACATAAATATCCAATTTTCAATGTATTCTCTATTCCCCAATCAAAACTCAAGGTAATTACTGAGAGATGGCTTATTGAGGCAGAAACCTGCTGAAGGAAGGGATGTATGAGGTCACCTCGTGAAAGGAAGGGAGCAGAAGTCAAATAACGTTCCTTTATGCTGGTGCTGGGCTCCGTGTTCCGAGTAGGGGCCTTTTTTCAAGCACAAAGTGTGGAACGACTTCTCTGAAGCCACAACAGGCTGTTGACGAAGGCACTGGGGCGGCAGCCCAGCTTCCCTCCCACCGTCCTCCCCTCCACGCCACACTGGCCTCCTCCCATCCAGACCCACGTTGCACAGCTTTGGTCTTGTTATAGTTTTGCAATTATCCAGAAGAGAGGAAGCCGTTCTCATTCTATGAGGGGAAACACACTCTGGGCCTGCATGTGTAGCGGCTGCCCCTCACCGTACCAGGGAGCTCAGCCGCTTCCCTCTCGGGATGCCTTGGAACGTTTCATACTGTGCGTGACCTCAGCAGCGGCAAAGGATCCTGGCTCTTGCAGGCTGGAGTGCCCAATCTGATCTTTGCTGGGACTCACATTGGTTCCACCGTGTAGCGAGAGATGCGATCAAGTCCGCGCAAGAGGCCTCATGGAAAGAGAATAAACTCAGAAAAATGCAACAGAGTTTCACCATGGGAAACCTCATGGTGGGAGAAAGAACGAAACCAGCACACGAGAGGATTAACCACATGTGCATGTCTGGGGAACCGGTCCCCGTTTCCTAAAGGATGTGCTGCAGTTCCCGCTGGGGCTGGATGGAGGTGCCAACGCCCAGTGGGAAGAGGGTTGGTGAAATAAAGGGGTTTCCTCATCCACGTCTTCATCCCCTCTGCTCTGAACCCCTCCCTGACGCTGGACTTTGGGTGTGAAGAGTGGGCTGTGCGTCCATGCACTATGAGTCCATTGTCTAAATTACGTCCCTGGGGATTGCTTTTCAGGTAGGGCCAGGATTCATATCTGTATCTCAAGACAATACCAAAGACTTACATTATGCTTACAATACACCCTTCTCCCCTCAAACATGCCTCGATATGAGGTCGACTCTCGAAGGTATAATTCACTGTGAATACTGGAAAAAGAAAATCTGCTCTACTGTCAGCAAGGTAGATACTCCGACCTGACCCCCTGGAGACTTTAATTCACTTCAGCTTTGCCTGAAAAGAAACATGGACAAACCTGCTGTTTGGAAGATTTATAACTGAACACTCTGCATAACTGTTTCAAAGGAAAGTGACAACACTTTCTCCACTTATGCTGAAGGTGGATAAAAGACCGAGTGTTGGAAGGCAAAGACATAAAGAACTTGGGTTTCCTGAGGACAGGGGGCTGGGGGCAGAGTGGCGAGGAGGAATAAATTGCATTTATGCCTCTGCACGGATTGGCAGGCAGATCACTCTCCTCCCCATGCTGAGGTTCCCATACTGAACTAAGCACCAGGCGTGGATGATTCTCGAGACCACACAGCTGTTAGCGAGGGTGTTGGGGCTGCAGCCCAGCCTCCCTGACATGGGCCACCATCCTCCCCTCCTCACCACGCTGCTCACATTCAGACCTGCTCAGCAAATCTCCGGTCTCGGTAGGTGTTTGCAGAGAGAGAAATGTTTCCTGATCAGTCTATGAAAGATTGACTCCCCCAAGGGGCATTCACCTTAGTAAAAGCCATCTGTAAACAACACAGCCTGGCCAGGTATTGCTCTTAGCTTAACACCTTTTCGTTTGCTAGTCAATACTACCATTATTATTATTAGACAATGTGAATTAAGATAATAGTAATCAAAATTAACAGACTCCTTCCTGTTGGCTATTCTCTTGTTTGACTTATAATTCACCAATGCCCTTTGCAAATTGAACAACTGACTCATTCGATGAGCAGCTGTGTTAAATGGTGTGTGAAGATATTCCAGAGGAGGGGAGCCCATGGAAGAAACCCACAACCGCCTCCCCCTTCTCAGGGAACAAGGACACGGAGAGTCTATTCTCTATTCGGACCTCTCACACCTGGGAACTGAGAATGCAGCTGAGTAGTTGCCTTGAGTTGCAGGACAGAGACAGACGTGTTGAGGTGAGCGCACCTACTTCTGTCTCTTTACTGACGAGGAAGCTGGAGGCTGGACGAGAGCTGAGTAGGTCACTGAGTGAATTATGAAGAGATCCAAGTCCGAGATCCTGACCTCCTCGTTCGTGCAGCATCCCTCCTCCCACACGGCTGTACTCACTGTGTGGGAGGGAAGCGGCCACACCCACGGACGGACAGTGGAGAGGGCGACCGAAATGCCCTTCCTTACCATAGTGTCACTTTTTGACCCACTGCCCTGGGTGCAACTCTGGCACAGACAGAAACACTTAAAACATGCTTTCTGCTTTTCTCTACACATCCCAGCACCCCTTGCAGTTGGGTTGGGATAAAGAGATTAGTACTGACCAACGAGAGCAGAAGTGATGCATGCCACTTCTGGACCAAAATATTTAAGAGTTTCTGGGCAATCCTTCAGATATCTCCCACCCAATGACCCTGGAAGTCATTGTCTATGTGGTAGTGATACAATTGGAGGTAGCATTCATCAGAAATCAAGCAGGAGGGGGGATGGGAGAGAGGGTGGCTAAAATCGCACCTACCAGGTACAATGCTCACTATCTGGGGGATGGGCATGGTATACAAGCAACTTATATAACCAGATCATTTGTACCCCCATAATATTCTGAAATAAAAAATGAGATGAACTAAGAAAAAGAAAACGGCTGTGCTAAGCTACTGAGGTTTAGGATTTATTCGTTACTGCAGCATGACTTGGTGCATCCTGACCACATAACATCGTGGTCCTAAGAAGCCATCGTTCTGATCCTAAGAAACATGGAGATTAATAAGAGGTATAAGAGATTGTTCTTGCTGTCGCGAAGCTCGCTGTGTGGTCTACAACAGTGGTTCTCAGCCTGTGTTTCCTGGACCAGCAGCATCAGCATCACCTGGGAAGACACTGGACATGGACGTTTTCAAGCCTCATCCCAGACCTGTAGATTCATACACTCTGGGGGGGGGGGACCAACAACATGTGTTCTAACAAGCCCTCTCTGTGATTCTGGTGCAGGCTGGAATTTGAGGGCCGTCGATCTAAAAGATGTCATATCCTCAGCATATTTTGGTTTTTTAAAGAAACATTTATTTGTAATAAATGCCTCAGAAGATTTGGACCTTTATACTGAATCCACTGGTTGTTTTGATGATGCATTCACCCTCATCTGTGAACACCTCTGAATGCAAGAATATTATCTCACATTTCCAGTTGTCTATGTCTCTCTAAAAAAACCTCATCAACTGGTCCTGGGTCAAATGCTGGACCAAAGGGAACATGTACAATTTCTCTTCTATATGATAGACATTTACATATATCTGGGTAGTTCCTGGGTTCTTTCTACTGGCATCTCTTCTGCAGGCTAGGGACCCCCAACCTCAAGGTCAGAAATGTCATATTTTAGAAGGAGCTAAAGGTACTTCCTTCCCAGGGAGGGCCCAAAATTTACTCCCATACACTGAGCATAAAGTTTAGAGATGACACAAAGGAGTGCATGGCAAGATGCTCCTAGGGCCACAGCACCTGGAAAATCCCCACAATGTTTCTCAACATGGTTACAAGGGAGCGTGACATAGGTTTCCTAGGTAGAGGCAAGAGACGCTTCCTCCAGACATGGAGGACCCAGTGAGTCTAATATTTCTTTTAAGTTTTGATGTTTTTCCCTTGGGATGTTTGTTTCTTATATACCATAATGATACTGCTTACCATTGCATGTAGAGGAAATATTCTGTTGTCCAGTCAAAGCAAATCTTCAACTAGCTAACGTTGTGTTTGGAGTAAGGAATACTGCAGCCGGGGTGCAAAGACGTGCTCCAGCTTCCTATTGCTGACTCAGCATTCATAAATGGCACATGTCTGCTTTGGGTCTTCACCTCTTAAAAGGAATTTGGTATGGGGAGGAGGTAAGGATTGGAGACAGGATTAAGAGAGGAACAGACTGATTCAAAGGAGAGAGTCTGGCAATCATGGGGAAAGGTTAATGGAGCTGAGGCCATTTCCCCAGCAGAAAGTGTCGAGAAGGCAGATTAGTAATGGTCTTTGAGTGTATGAAAGGTTATGATAAGGACATTTCATGATGACTTGCTCCTTCTTCAGCGGAATAAACAGGGAGAAATGGACTAGCCTTGTAAGAACAGCACCAAAAATGTTCAGTTAGAAAGATAAAAAAGAACTCCTTGACAGTAAAAGCATTTTCATCATTCAACAGGCTCCAAAGAGAAGCCTCCAAACTCGGAGAGAAAAGAACCTGTCTTGGATACTGGAGCAAATGATGCCAATGCTCTGGCCATGTTCCTTGGAAACCATTGCCACTTTGTGCACCCCAGGTTCTGGTGCACCTGAGCTCCCAGCAGCTGGCACTGGATCTCCTGATCAGAGGGCTGCACCATGTTACAAGTGAAACAGGCTTTGCTTGTGCCACAGACAGCCAGAAGTGCCTGGAAATGCATACTCTTTGAACTTAACCAATGACTGATGGGTGCAGAGACATAAACACTGCAGCTCCCTCTGTCCCGACCCGCGGGACCTTCTGTTACTCGCGGGGGTCAAGGGGGACCTTGCCTGAAGGAGATGGGCGAGAGAAAGGAACGAGACCAAGCAAATGGTTGTCAAGGTCTGCTT
The DNA here is from genome assembly GCF_040939455.1 of Microcebus murinus. NCBI lineage: Eukaryota > Metazoa > Chordata > Mammalia > Primates > Cheirogaleidae > Microcebus > Microcebus murinus. The sequence goes on along the minus strand of NC_134119.1, from coordinate 46,569,003 downwards.
TACTTAGATTCTTAGTAGGTTTTATAAGCATACAGAAACAAGGAAGTAGAAACAAAAAAATAGAGTGGGACGACGATGAGGCTTGGGTCTGGGTTAATCAGCCCCAATCAGCATCTTATCGGTATCCTGTTTTTGACTGGTTACTCATCTCCAACTTGGCAGGTGGTCGGGAACAATTGCAGTCAGCACTCCCTGGAGCAACCCGTGGTCAGCACGTCATGGAATGCATTCTTCTCGGAGCTATAGCTGGAATTTTCCAGGGCGAAGTCCGTGTGTAGGACGAGTCATAGGGGAGTTGAGGGTCTTTGACAAAGGGTCCTTGCCTCTAACATCCCTCACTCTGGATTGAGATAACTCTAGGATGTAATCTACACTGTCACCGAGATTTCCTGAAAAGTTAAGCCAAACTCACTCTCCTTTCCTGGGCTTTGATTGACATCTCACCCTCACTAGACTTCCTTCCCTTCCTGGTCCTCATTCCTCACTCACTACTAGCTTTCCCTGGGATTACTTCCTAATCAATCACTTTCACATGGACCCTTAACTCAGCATTCACTTCAGGGGAAGGCAACATAATGAAAAATATCAGTTAATTTTTGCTGCATAACAAACTGTCACAAAATAAAGTGGCTCAAAGCAACCACCATTTATGCAGCTCATGATTCTGCAGCTTGGTGATTTGTGCGGGGCTCAATGGGAAAGTTCCTCTGATCTAGTGGATTGTGGCAGGCTGTAAAACTGGCCCTGACACTTTGCAGGTCTTCTCTTTAACAAGTGGAATCTTTTTTACCCACCCTTTGAATTTGGGCTGACCTAGTGGCTTGCATTGGTCAATAAATGTGACAGAAGAACACTGTGCAAGTTTTAAGCCTAAGCCTATGGTGACTTACAGCTTCTACCTGTGCACTCAGAACCTTACCACTGCATGAGCATGCTCGAGCTAGCTTGCTGGAGAGCGAGAGTCTCCCATGTAGAGAAGCCCCAGTGATCTGGGATTGCTGGGGCTCAGATCACCTCAGCTCAGATCACCCTAAATCATGAGCTCCAGCCAACTGATCAGCTGATCACAGATGCATAAGCAAGCCATGCAGAGATCTAATGAGCCCAGCTCAGCCTAGAAAAACCATCCAGCTGCCCAGTCCAAATTGCCAACTCGTAGAATAATGAGTTAAATAGATGGCTATTGTTAGGTGTCACTGCTTTTTGGGTGGATTGTTATGTAGCAAAATCTGACCAATACAGACAGAAACTTTTGGCTCCTAACTCCCTGAAGGTTAGAGCCTAGATCATAGAACCTCTTGATGTGCTATCTACTTCTCTCCATACATATTACTTTCTATTGCCTCTCTGACATCAGGAGTTTGCAGATAGATAACAGGAAAGATAAATGTTTTCATGATGTGAGATCAGGTTTGGGTTACCCATTTAACCAACATATAGGAATCTGCTCGGTGCAGGGCGCTGTGCTGTTTGTTGGAATTACAGAACCACCCTTTGACCTCAGGAGTTCACAGTTTGTTTTGCTTGTGTTTCATCTATGTGCAGTCATAATACCTGTATAGTATGCTTTGATATAAAGTTTTAATTTGAAACAGTGGGTCTTAAATATTTATTAATTTTTTTTTCTGACTCAGGCTTTTCTTGGAGAATTTTAGAAAAATTCTCCCTAGAAAAGTACACATACTTAAAAAATGTGTAGACAGTGCAATTTAAGGGTTTCTGCTTCTGCTCAGAATCTATCCATGGACTCTGTAAATCTTCAAGTTAATAACATCTGCCCTGGAGAATTCAAAGCAGTTAAACAAAAGAAAGCCTACCCACTACAACTGTTTCCACAGTGTGCCAACCATTTCCATTAGTTTTCCAAAGGGCTTAACTGTGAAGAGAGTGGAAGAATTGGGGGCTGTCAAGGGGACTGGGTGGAGGAGAGATGGAGTTATAGGGGTGCCCTGGGTTGCCCCAGTCAGAGTGCCCCTGGGGGTGCTGGGCTGCTCCAGCAGCCTGGGCAGTGCCCACCTGCACCCTACCCTGGAGTCTGGCTGACAGCCACCTGTGCCTGCTTCTCTGTGCCTGGGGGGTCCCTCGGGATGGCCACTGGAAGTGCCACAGAGCCAAGACTCCCCCAGGGGCACCCCTCGACCAGTGACTGGTGGGAATCAGTGAGCCCACCTCTCAGGTTGGGAAAGCCAAGGGCACGGGGTCTCCCGAAGGATTCCAGTCCTGCTGCAGCTGTGGCAGAGGGAATCTGCTTGATAACACAGCCTGCGATGACCGTCAGCCCTGCCCTGCCTCGCTTCCCCACTCCCCTGCCATGATGTCCTGGGAGCACCTCTGGGATGACCCTTATGTCCTCCAGTCCTTGTCTCAGGGTCGGTTTCTGGGAAATGCAAATGAAGGCAGCATTTCTCTCGTGCCAGGCATGGGCAGGCTGCGGCAGTGACGCCAGGTTTCCAGGGGGGCTGTCTTGTTGGAGTGGTTCTCCAAGCAGTGCCAGGGCTGGGGAGCAGGGCCGAGCTCTTGGCAGGGGCAGGCTGGATTTAACCTTGACCAGTGGGCTGAGTTCAGCCTTGGTTTTGGGACCAGGAACTAAGCTACAATTTTACCCAGAGCTGGGACCACAAAAGGGAGTCTTCAGGATGAAGGCAACTTGGGAAGCAATGGAGTGTCCAGTGACACAAAGAGCCAGGAGCTGGGCAGTGGGATGGCCCCCAGTAGGGGGTTGGGGGTGGGCTCTTCTCTTTCTGGTGAATGGCGGCTGGATGGGGCAGAGGTGTTAAGTGAGGGCATGTCTGCTGGTGGCCAGGGAGGACAGCATCTGACCATGACAAGCTGAAGATTTGTTTTCCTGGCACCACGGGAGCAGAGGGGCAGGGGGGGTCAGAGGGTGGCCACAGCGGGGCAGCCTGCCCGTGCCAGAGGAGGGCGAGTTGAGATAGGATCTGGGGAGGTGATACCCCTGCAGCAACACGTGACCTCCAGAGGAAGGATCCCTCGCCAAGAGAAGCAGTGCCCCTTCTCACATTAACATGGCCCAGTGAGGGAGAAGGGAAGGAAGGGACCAGGCAGAGGAGGAAGAAGGAGATGATCAAGGCGCTGTTGCCCGCACACAGTGGAGGTGGTGGAAGTGCCACTGCTCTCGCCCTGTCTCCAGGCTGGGCGGTGGATGGGGACCAGCTGGTGCAATCCGGCCCACTCGGCCCTCAGGCTGCCCCACTGCACGCATGATGGAACACTATTCAGGGACCTAGGGATGTGTAAGCCTTTAAGCTACAAAAAAGAAGAAAACCTCACAGGCTGACAGTAATGTTTCTTCTCTGTAATAGTGTGGGTTTCACGTCTTCCCAGGGGATACACAGTGACCTTCCTAAGGAGAGTGGACACTCATGAGGGCAGGACCCAGCACGGATGGTCAGCTGGGCTTCCAACACCTATGGAACGGTGGACACGTGTCCGGGAGCAGCTGCTGTCCTCACCCTTACCGGTGTGTTTCCAGTCTGATAATGTGTCTGTGGCCTAAGAGCTGACATTTGCCCAAATCCAGCACTTAGGAAATGTCAGTTTGCATCTGGTATGATTTATGTGGGTGGCGGTTTTCTTCTGCCTTTATTTAAAATGCTCATGAAAAGCTCAGGTGCATAAACCAGGCATGGCATTTTCCGCTCACAGCCCTGTGCGTGACGGTCACCCTGGTCTTCTTCCAGGGGTCGGCGGAGGGCGGTGTGATGTCGTCTCTGCTGGCCTGTGGGGTTTTGGTGAACTCTAGTGGGGAGTAGGACGCCCACACCCCTCCGGTGGCAGAGAAGCCCTGACACCAGATCAGCCCCACGTGCGCTTCTGCCTCGGGCTGGCGGTCAGAGCTCAGGGCCCACATTCGGAGGAGACATCTACATGCCCTGGAGCGGAGACACACGCACACACACGCCCGCACACACACACACGCACACGCACACACACACACAGGCACTCACACAGCATGCATGAACTGATAAGCAATTTTATCATGCCCCTCCTGCAATCCACAGTGGGTGCCACATGGTGCTGGCCCCGGTGGAGGGTCAAAGTTAGCAGCCATCACACATGGCATGGGGGACACGAACGAGTGGTTGTGAGAACATCTGCCTTGGAATTGGCCTGAGCCGAGGTCATACTGGATCTGTCACATTATGTGTCTTCCTTCAGTCACGCTGGATTTGCTGTATAATTGGGAATGTTGACTAAGCACTTGATTCCTAACCTTGTTAGGAGATGAGGGTGGAGGAAATAGGGAGACATTCATCAAAGGTTACAAACTTTCGGCTGTAAGATCAATGAGTTTTGGGGAGCTAATGTACAACATGAGAGGTGATGGGCGAGTTAATTTGATTGGGATAATCATTACACAATATGTATGTATAACAAATCACATTGCACGTCCTGAATATACACAATCTTTGTCTGTCAATTAAATATTTTAAAATAAAAATATTAAAAGAAGAGCTCAGAACATTGCCTTGTTCATTTTTTAAATGCTGTATACAACCCATGAGTGGTCCATGAAGTTAATTTATATGATCTACATTTTTAACAAGTGACAGAATAAAATAGAAAATATCAGAGTACAAATGGTCCTCGACTTATAATCATTTGGTTTATGATTTTTGACTTTATGATGGTGCAAAAATCATTGCAAATGTTTTTAGAGACAGGGTCTTGCTCTGTCACTCTGGCTGGGTTGCAGTGGCACAGCCATAGCTCACTGTAGCCTCAAACTCCTGGGCTCCAGCAATCCTCCCACCTCAGCCTCCTGAGTAGGTGGAAATACAGGTGCACACCATCATGCCCAGCTAATTTTTGTAGTTTTATAAAGGTAGAGTCTTGCTATGTTGTACAGGCTGGTTTCAAACTCCTGGCCTCAAGGGATCCTCCAGCTTCGGCCTCCCAAAGTTCTGGGATTACAGATATAAGCCACTGCACCTGACCAGCAATTTTGACATAATGTACAGTATTCAATAAACTACATGAGGTATTCAGCACTACATTGTAAAATAGGCTTTGTGTTAGAAGATTTTGCCCCAATATAGGCTAATGTAAGTGTTCTGAGTGCATTTAAGGTAGGCTAGGCTAAGCTATGATGGTTAGGCATATTAAATGCATTTTTGGCATATGATATTTTCAATTTATGATGAATTTATTGAAATATAACCTCATCCTAAGTTGAGGATCATCTGTATATTGAATATGTAAAAGAAAAAAATTCTTACGACACCCTCCCACCCCCAACTCCTTATGTAAAAGCGAAGGCCAAGCCTGGAGGCTGACTCATGCAATGTCCCTTCCAAATGAATAGCTGTTATTAATACTAACATTATGCATCAGCCAGATCCCCATGAATAGGTAAAAGGCCTCAGGCCTCTACAAGGACTGCCCCCACAGAGTGCTCATCCATAAGGAAATTATTTGCTGGCCTCCCATATACAAGGACATGCAAATTGTAACTTTGGGTCTGGTGGCTAATTCTAGCTCCTAACTAAAGTCTGTTTGATTCCACGCTGGTAATGTTGACTACAAGTTCTTCTTCCCAGGGGCAGAACAGAGACAAGATCAATCATTCTTCTATCTACCCAGGGACATCTACATAATTGATGCTTCCTTCCCTCCCCGTTTCTCTTTTAACATTCACATATCTTATGTAAAATGTAGATTTCCTAGGCCCCACAAGAATATAACCATTTACTTCAAACCCACCCCCCTTTTCCTGTAAATCCTCCTTTAAATATTGAAGTTCCCAAATTCTCCTTAAGAAACAGTCACAGATTTGTCTTTGGTCTGTGTTTTTCCTGGGTATGTCCTCAAATTTTGGTCTAATAAACCTATCCAATGACTGCGACCTTTGCCTTAGTCATTTATTTTCAGTTGTCAAATATAATGAGGCTAACTATTTGTAGCATGCTCTATATTTCCAAAAATATCCACAATAATCTCTCCTATCCCATGTGCTCTTCTAGAATGGGGCCTTCCTGCTCTGCCATCAAGATATAAAGTCTATTTTCCCTCCCTTTGAACCTGAGGAGACCTGTGATTACTTTGAGCCATAGAATATGCTGGAAATGATGCTATGATCTCTGAGGCTGGGTTGTGAAGACAATTCAGTGTCTGCCTGGTCAACAAGAGCTCTAAAGCTTGGATTCCTGAGCTGCCATGTTACAAGTAAGATTATCCTGAGGCAGCCATGCTGTGAGGAAGCCCAAGTGACATAAAGAGGCTACACGTTGATGCTCCAGTTGGTCCCAGCCTGAGCACCAAACATGTGAGTGAAACCATCTTGAAACTCTCCAGATTAACCTATCCACCAGCTGATTGCCAATGAGTGGCCTCAGTTGATTCCACAAGGAGCAAAATAATTGCTTAGTTAAAGTCTACCTGAATCCTCACCCTCAAAATCCATCAGTGTAATACAATGATAGCTATTTTAAGTTTACATTTTGGGGTAGCTTCTTTTATAACAACAACCAAGCCAGTATCATCTGTGAAATTTCTCTTTCCATATGCATACTGGGCTACCAATTAAAAATGTGTTTTACTGTGTGTCTTGCACTTAAACAAAGGTTTGAAAACTACTGGCTTACCCTAACATAAGTGCTCAAGTGTTCAATGCATGTTAGCTATCACTGTTATTACCTTAAAATTATTTGAAGTTTGCCAAGTATTCCTGTGGTCATTATTATGTTTTCATCCTTGTAATAGTCTCAGACACAACCTCGGGTAAGTGACTTAGCCTCTCCGTACCTTCATTTCCTCATCTTCACTTTGGGGATAACAGGGCCTACCGTACAAGGCTGATACGAAGTTTACAGTTCTCAGAATTGTGCTCGGAAGAGCGTGAGCCTGTGTGCGTGCCATTTAAACAGAACATACAAGCAACCAGATGGGGATTATGCTCACAGTATGATAAAGGTACTGAGGGTGAGAACAAAATACCAGACTTGACCAGGATGACAGCTTGTAGTGGGAGAAATAGGATTTGAGGCTGGGTCTTCTGGACATGTGGTAAGTGTTCTTGGCAGCATTTAGCAGGTTCCCTAATTAATATTGTGGTTTCAGGATTCGTGCTTTTTATAGCTGCCCTCTCACAGGATGGCCAGGATCCCAGGTCAGAAGCTCATTTGTGTTTTTGATTGTCAACATATTGGTTACTCTGCTGCCTGGGACTTTACAGTGGTGTTATTGGACCGGCTGGTGTTATTGGACTGGCAATGGCAATCCCTCCCCTGCCATCCTGGTGCCTCTGGAGCGGGGCAAGGTGTGGCCTTGAGTGAACTCCATCAAGGACTCATTAGTGCCCTCTTCTCAGTGTCATTGGCTCCCAGGGCAGGCAGGAGATGCTTGCTCTAATGGGTCTCCTCTGTCTCACTGAAGCAAGTGCCCAAGCAAAACTGTGCCAGGGCACTTGCTTCTGGAGTAAGGGAAGAAAGCAAAGGTCTTTTAAGAATGGCAAATACCTACAACATCTCAATCCAGATCAACGTTATTTTCGCCCCTTCACGATTAGATGTCAGAAGCAGCACTCACTTAGGGACTGCATGTTTAGTTTTCAAATGAGAAACTATTAATAAAAAAAACCTTAAAATTTACACACCTGAGGCTGAGTTTTATAAGTTTAGCACAAATGTGCTGTTTGTGTCTCTCCAGGTTTGGATCCAGATATCCATTTAATTTGGTTGTCAAGGTTTGCACTCTGAGTCTACCTGCTATTTATTAATATATCTGGACACACTCAGCAGCGAGGTACATCAATTCCAGTATCTGGAGAACAAACGCAAAAGGTCCCTGCTATATTGACCCAGAAAAATTCTGAAACCACCCTTTTCAATGAAGGGGTGCAAGGTGAGAATGGGAGCAAGGGTCTAAAACCTCTGAGAAGGCACAGATTTAGCTAAAAGTAATGATAATAATTAGTCACTGCCCCCTTGTTTGCTTCTCTATAATTGCTATGCTGGAGTCACATAGCTGGTGGTCATAAAGATTCTTAACTCTCTCTGTAGATAACATCATCTTTGCAAGACCTAATGGTAGTTTCCGAGGTACCTTCCACATCCTACATTCCAGGGAATAAGCTGAACCACCCAGGCCAGCAACTGACTCAACTGGTTGTAACCCCAGAATCTGAAACAACACAAGAAGATGATTTCAACACCCCTATAATTTTTCCTGGAACCTCACCAATTAGCAACCCCAACTGCTTAACCCTTTCCCCTCCAAACTATTCTTAAAAACGCTGTCTCCCAAATTCTTGGGGAGGTGGATTTGAAAAATTCCTCCTGTCTCCTGCTTAGCCCTGCGTGGCATTAAACCTTCCTCTACTGTCACACCCGCTGTCTCAGTGCATTGACTTCCTCTTGGGCAGTGGACGGTGAGCCTGGCTGGGTGACAACCATTCCAGAAACAGATTCAGAGAGTGAATTTCCTCTGAGGAGGCCAGAGTTGTGTGCCTCCCTCTGGACACAGCCCACACTGACTTCCGGAAACTGCCGACTCTGGGGAGAGGGAGGAAGGAGAGAATGCTGGGGCTTATCCAGCCCCGCAGAGAGGAGGAGAGGGGATGGCAGGGGAGCGGCCAGGGTGCCTGTCTGCCACCGGGGCTTGTATCGGCGAGCCCATCCCCCACGTTTGTCTTAGACGATTCTGGGAGGAGGAAGATTAGCTGAAAAATTAGCTTCCAGTGAAGCAGATTAATTAGAGAAAAGCTATCAAATTCATTTTAATGCATATACTCTGGGAACCCTCAGAAAATAAAGTTTCAACTCTTCAATGAGGTACAGACATTTTTAAATAATGGGGCTTGAAATCAGAAAAATATGTTTTGGGAGGGAGAGAAGGAGAGGCTTTACTAGTTTGCAAAAGGTGGCCTTGTTGTGCATGTGAAGCCTTACAGGCAGCACCGTCAGAGAGAAGAGAAGGTAAATGCTTCTTGTCAGCCCTTAAATGTGTCTGAGTCTCAGTTACTCTTGTCTAGATCAGGAAAGGATAGACCTGGCTGCTTTCTCTACTGATAAAAATTCCTCCCCCAAGATTTTGCAGTGTTACCTCTGTTTGTGAGGCTCATGGCAGCCATCTTAAAGTATGCCAAAATACATATTTTGGGTAAAATATTTCTAATTCCTTCAACAGAAAGGATGAGAAGGAGAGCTCCCAAGTGTCACGGCGAGGGCTGATCCAGAAGCTGACCGCTTGCTGCCCTTGGCCATCAGAGAGACCATCCTGATGTGCCACGTGGGTGCTTCTGGGTCTAGAACAAGCCTTTCTGGAGTCATATGTTCTGCAATACCATTGCATTACTGAAGTACAGACCTCCAACACTTGCCTCAAAATCACTCAGGGGATTCAAAGGTAAAACATAGAGCCAACAAATGTGTTTGTCTTTGACTTTGTGTAAAGATACGTTGGAGACAGACCCTTCCCTCTCCAGAAGCCTTGCAGGTTTCATGCAGTAAGCCAGGAGAGAATGATATAGGAAGTGCTCTTGTACTTAGGGAAAATTTGGTGAAGACAAGGCTAGAGCAAGACTTTGTAATTTTTTCCACTAATCAAAATTCAAAGTATAGATTGGGAGAGGGAAAAAATGGTGGAATGGAGGTGGCCTTCCAGCTCACCAATCCCAGGGAAGGAGCTGAAGAGTGCAGGTAGTTGCCTATGCATCTATCGCTTGCTCCAGAAGCAGCACTGTGAATTTGCAGAGAAGCAACATAAGACACTCAGTATGTGGGCTGTGACCTCTGCATCTGACCTTGCATCTGTGGGACCTTAATACCTGGGTGGCAGCCTGCGGCATGCTTTGTTCTGAGCCTCCCCTCTGGGTTCCAGCTGCTTCCTGTCTGCCTAGCCCTGGCCCTGCTCTCTAGGTCTGGTCAGCCACCATCTGCAGGGCCCTATGCTTGGAGGACCTGATTGAAAGCTCAGTTTCTGGCTCCATCCCAGTCCCAGCTCAGGGGCTCTCATACTGAGCTTGCAGTAGGCTCCCCCCTGAGAGGCCTTGGGGAGTTGCTTCTGGGGGCTCTAGGCGGGGTGAGGAGAGCTGGGTCCTCTACGTGCCTGACTGCAACTGAAGGACCCTTGTGCCTGAAAAGCAGACTGCAGCCTGTTCACCCCAAGGCTGCCTGCTAGGCCCCAGCCTCCTCCTGCCTCCCCAGCCCTGAACCTGCCCTACAGATGGGGCTGCCATCTGCACACTCCCAAGCAGCTGGAGAGTCCTTCTGTCCACATGAGCTCAGAGACTGCTGTCACCAGTGATCAGGGAACTTCTTATGGATAGAACATCAGGCTCCCACCCCCACCTCAGGACGTCTCCCATCTCACAGACCAGAGCCAGACAGCAGGCGCCATATTGATTCTCTACCTACTGGACATCTTTGTTCTCACCAGGGGACTTCAACTCCCCAGGTTCTGTCTGACTCATTCACACACAGACATTTCTCAACTCTGACCCATACTGCAGGAGACACAGGGGTCCAGTGGGTCCCGTGGTGTTCTGCATGACCAAAACCTGGTCATTCTGGATGGACTGTCTCCCCCAGAGAGTGGGGCTCAGACTTTTACTTTGGGGGTCCTATAGCAGACTGAGAAGAGTTTGGACTGTGAGCTCCCTGTCTGTCAGCCCTCCCTGCCTGGCAGCTCCATTACAGTAAGACAAGCCCTGAGGCAGAGGGACATCAAACCACCTTGGGCACTCCATGGGTGACAGGGGACCAGCATCCCTCTCCCTGGCATGGTCAAGAATTGATCTCTGGGGCCTTGAGGGTGGGCCCACAGGCCAGTTGCCATACACCCAGGTCTTGATTGTAGTTCTTGGAGGCACAGAGGGGATATTTGTGAACTAGTCTCAGGAGGTATGGATGCCTGCAGAGGCAGATCAGGGAGGAGAATGCAGTGTGTGTAGGTCTTAATTGTGTCATGCTTGTGGGGCACCCCTCTTACCACTGGAGGGTGGTGTTCCCAGCTCAGGCTTGGATCCTGAGCAGGGAACATTCCTGCCTGCATCACAGTTGTGGGGGAGGTTGGCTGGCTTGAGGTTCTGCCTGCTGTCAGAGGCCCAGGAGAAACTGAGAAATAGGGTAGGGTTGAAAGGAGTGAGGCCTGCTCCAGACTTCTGGATTATGGGTCTTAGACAGCCTTGCCTCCACATGCAGATTTTCTGGTTGAGTAGGACCACTTCAGCTCCTCCTGGGCAGCTTTGCCCAGAGGTGGTGAACAGACTTTTGACCTCTGCTAAAAGCATCTTTGGAGCTTGAGGTCAGGTTCACCCAACCTAACCCTGCCCAACCTCATTCCCCCACTTGCCTCTGCTGCGGTGAAGAATAAAAGACTCACCTGGAAATTCCAGGGTCCCACCCACTACTTGGGGAATTAGAGGGCTTCCTCTGAGGGAAGAGAGCTGGTCAGAGGATCTAAAAACAACAGTGCAGCTTGTTCCCTCCAGCACCTACTGACAGAGAGGTCAATTTGCACACCCATTACAATATTTACTGATTCAATCATAGAGAGTGTGGTTGATTCTCACATGCAAGCACCACCTATTGACTCAGAGATTAAATTGGGCATGCCATTATCTAAACAAAGGAAAATACAAAAGTAAGAAGCAACAGCTGCTCCAAATTAGAAGGAATCAGCAAAAGAACTCTGGAAGTATGAAGAATGAGAGTGAAAGGTCCCCCCACAAAGGAAATACCAGCTCCCTAGTAATGGATACCAACCAAAAGCAGAAATTTGAAATGGCAGATGAAGAATTTTGAATATGGATTGTAATGAAGCTTGATGAAGTACAGGATAAAATAGAAACACAACACAAAGAAATAAAAAGCAATGCAGGAAATCATTGAAAAATTCACTAAAGAAATTCAATTATTAAATAAAAATCAAACAGAACTTCTGAAAATAAAAAATTCATTCATTGAATTACAAAACACAGTGGAAAGCCTTACAGGTTAGATCAGGTGGAAGAAAGAATCTTAGAGCTTGAAAAAAATCTTTCAATTAAAGAAGTCAGTCCCAGAGATAGAGCAGAGAAATAAGAGGAACAAGCAAAGCCTACAAGCAATATCAGATATGTAAAGAAGCCTAACATAAGAATCACAGACATCCCTGAGGGTGAAGAAGAAAATACACAAGGGTTGGATAATTTATTTGAGGGAATAATTGAAAATTATCCAGGTACAAGAAGCTCAAAGGACTCCTGGAATATTCATCACAAAGAGGCAAACACTATGACACATAGTCATCAGACTAGCCAAAATAAACATGAAAGAGGCACTCCTACAAACCATAAGGTGAAAGCAGCAGGTACCTTACAAAGTAAAACCTATCAGACCAACTGCTGACTTCTCAACTGAGACCTTAAACCAGAAGGGATTGGGGACCCATTCTAAGTCTTCTTAAACAGAATAATGCCAAACCTAGAATTTTGCATTCTGTAAAACTAAGTTTCATACATGAGGGGGAAATGAAGTCTTTCTCAGACAAGCAAACACTGAGGGAATTTGTCAAGGTAAGACCTACCCTACAGGAAATACTCAGAACTGCATTATTCATGGATCAGCACAATAAACACTCACTAGTCTAAAATACCCAAAAGCTAAAGGTCAAAGGCCAGATACCAAAATGGCTCAAGAGATAAAACAGAGCAACAAAATTCTACTCAACAGGGTGAACAGAAATTCAGTCCACTTATCAATTCTTTCAATAAATATGAATGGCTTGAACTGCTGCCTGAAGAGATATAGGCTGGTTGAATGGATAAATGTATAAAACCAAGTATCTTCGGTCTTCGTATAACACATCTAACCCACAAGGACTCTTTCAGACTCCAGGTGAAGGGATGGAAAACAATATTCCATGCAAATGGAAACCAAAAGAAAGCTGGCATAGCAGTACTCATAACAGATAATTTAGTCTTCAAATAAACAAAAGTGAGGAAAGGCAAACATAGTAATTATATAATAGTAAAGGGAACAATTTAACAAGAAGACATAATAATCCTAAATATTTATGCACCTAACACAGGTGTGTCCAGATTCATAAAGAAAATCCTACTTGATCTAAACAAAATGATACACAGTAGCACTGTAATAGCTGGAGACTTCAACACCCCACTGACAGAACTGGAGTGCTCCTTAAAACAGAAAATAAACAAAGAAATACTGGACTTAAATAGAACTGTAGAACAAATGGGCCTAACAGATTTCACAGAACATTCTACCCCAAAACCACTGAATATACATTCTCTTCATCAGGTCACAGGACATTCTCTAAGATTGATCACATCCTAGGCCACAAAACATGTCTCAGAAAATTAAAAAAATTAGAAGTTATACCATGCATCTTCTCAGACCATATTGGAATAAAATTAGAAATCAACTCCAACAGAGACACTCATCTGTACACAAAGTCATGGAAACTAGACAACTTAGTGCTGAATGATAGGTCAAGGAGGAAGTTAAGGTGGAAATCAAAATATTATTTAAAATAAATGATAATGGGAACACAAGTTATCAAAATATTTGGGATATAGCTAAAGAAGTCTTGAGAGGAAAATTATAGCTATAAATGACTACATCCAAAAGACAGAATGGTCAAAAATCAACAATCTAATGAATGATCTCAAAGAATTGGGATAGGATTAGCAAACCAATCCCAGATCCAACAGGTGTAAAGAAATAACCAAGATCAGAGCAGAACTAAATGAAATTGCTAACAAAAGAACTATATAGAAGACTAATGAAACAAAAAATTGGTTCCTTGAAAAGATAAACAAAATTGACATACCTCTTATTAGATTAACCAGAAACAGAAAGGAAAGGACTCTAATAAGCTCAATCAGGAATGAAAAAGGAAAAATTACAACTGATACGATAAAAATATAAAATATCATCCCTGAATAATATAAAAATATCTATCATATAAACTTGAAAACATGGAGCAAATGGACAAATTCTTAGAGCCTCCCTAGGCTCAATCAAAAAGAAATAGAATCCTAGAACAAACCAATCTCAAGTACTGAAATTGAAGCAATAATAAAAATCTTCCTAGAAAAAAGAAGTCTTGGACCAGCTGGTTTCACACCTGAATTCTGCCAGATCTACAAAGAAGAACTAGTGTCTATCCTGCAGAAATTATTCCACAACATTGAGAAGGAAGGAATCCTCTCCAACACGCTTTACAAACCCAACATCACCCTCATACCAAAGGCAGGAAAGGACTCAACAAAAAAGAAAAACTACAGATCAATATTCTTTATGAATATAGACGCAAAAATTCCTAATAAAATCCTAGCATATTGTATTCAGCTGTTCATCAAAAAAATAATCCATCACAACCAAGTGGGCTTCATCCCAGAGATGTAAAGGATGGTTCAACATACAAACAAACCTATAAATGTAAATCACCACATAAACAGAAATAAAAACAAAAACCATATGATCCTCTCAATGGTCGTAGAAAAAGCATTTGACAAAATTCAGCACCTGTTTGTGATAAGAATGTTTAACAAAATAGGTATAATGGGACTTACTTGAAAATGATAAAATCCATATACAACAAATACATTGAAAGTATTTCTTCTTAGAACTGGAACCAGACAAGATTGCTCTCTATCACCACTTCTATTCAACATAGTGCTGGAAGTCCTAGCCAGAGCAGTCAGACCAGAGAAGGAAATCAAGGGCTTCCAAATGGGGGCAGAAGAGGTCAAACTATCCCTTTTTACTGATATGATCTCATATCTAGAAAAAACCCCCCAAATTCTGCAAAGATATTACTGGAATGGATAAACAAATTCAGCAAAGTTTCAGGTTGGTTACAAAATTGATGTACACAAATCAGTAGCATTCATGTACACCAACAACAGTTAAACTGAGAACCAAATCAAAGACTCAGTAACTTTCACAATAGCAACAAAGTAAATAAAATACCTAGGAATACATTTAACTAAGGAGGTGAAAGACCTCTGCAGAGAGAACTACAAAACACTGAGGAAGTAAATAGCAGAAGACATAAACATATAGAAAACCATACCATGTTCATTGATTGGCAGAATCAACACTGCTAAAATGTCTATACTACCCAAAGTGATCTATAGATTCAATGCAATCCCTACTAAAATACCAACATAATTTCTCACAGATCTAGAAAAAATAATTCTATGCTTTGTATGAAACCAGAGAAGACCCCATATAGTTAATGCAACATTAAGCAAAAAGAACAAATCAGGAGGCATTAGTTTTCCAGACTTCAAGCTATACTATAAGGCTATAGTCACCAAACATCATGGTACTGTCACAAGAACAGAGACATAGACCTGGAACAGGACTGAAAACGCAGATATAAAACCATCCTCATATAGCCATCTGATCTTTGACAAAGCAGATAAAAAAATACACCGGTGAAAAGAATCCCTATTCAATAAATAGTGCTGTGAAAATCAGATAGCCATGTGTAGAATACTGAAACAGGATCTGCACCTCTCACCTCTCACAAGAATCAACTCATGATGGGTAACAGACTTCAACCTAAGTCATGAATCCACAAGAATTCTAAAAGAAGAAAATGTTGGAAAAACTCTTATAGACATCAGCCTAGGCAAAGGATTTATGAAGAAGACCCCAAAAGGAATCACAACATCAACAGAAATGAATAAGTGGGACCTGATTAAATTTAAATGCTTCTGCACAACCAAGGAATGTATCATGAGAGCAAATAGACAACCCACAGAATAGGAGAAAATATTCACATGCTACACATCTGATAAAGGACTGATAACTAGAATCTGTATAGAACTCAGGAAAATCAACAAGAAAAAATCAAATAACCCATTACAAAGTGGGGAAAGCACATGAACAGAAACTTTTTAAAAGAAGATAGACTAATGGAAATAAAACATATGAAAAATTCTTGACATCTCTAATCATCAGGGAAGTGCAAATCAAAACCATATTGGGATATCACTTAACTCCAGTAAGAATGGCTTTTGTCAAAAAGTCCCAAAACAATAAATGTTGGTATGGATGCAGAGAGATAGCAACACTCATGCACTGCTGGGGGGACTGCAAACCAGTACAACCTGTATGGAAAGTAGTAAGAAGATACCTCAAAGAACTAAAAGTAGAACTACCATTTGATCGATCTAGCAATTTCATTACTGCTCATCCACCCAAAGGAAAAAATAGACATTCTGTAAAAAAGACATCTGAACTCAAAAGTTTATAGCAGCATAATTCACAATTGCAAAGATGTGGAAACAACCCAAATGCCCATCAATACGAGTGGCTTAACAAAATGTGGTGTTTGTAGACCATAGAGTACTACTCAGCCATAAAAATATGATGAACTACCTATTGTATTATCTTGGTGGAACTGGAGCCCTTTCTTGTAAGAGAAGTATCATAAGAATGGAAAACAAATGCCATATGTACTCACCATTAAATTGGATCTAACTGATCAACACTAATGCACACATATGGGAAGTAACATTCATCGGGTGTTGGGCAGGTGGGAGGGAGGAGGACTGTATGAGTAAATCCACACTTAACGGATGCTGTGCACACTACCTGGGAGATGGGCATGCTGTTGGGTGGTGCAAAGGCAATTTATGTAACGAAGGCATTTGCATCCCCATAATACTGTGAAATAAAAAAAATTTTAAGGTATAAGTCTTCATGGAAACCAGACAAAGTCTCCTGCCTGAGACTCTGGGACGTTCCTCTCCTCAGTCTGCAGCCTTGGGCTCATTTTTCCCTTTATTGTGAATAAAGTTTATGACTGAGGCTTAATGCTCTTGCTCAGAGTTCATATTCTTGAATTTTGATGGTTTTAGATCAATCCTGGTAGAAAACCCCACAAAGTGCAGGAAAAGCTTGCCAAGTGGTCCCACAGAAGAGGGAAGCTGCCAGTAAATGGGAAATCTATATTCCATTCGTCAGCTCTTATGGCCTGGGGGGCTCATTTTTCCTTCTGAAAACAGGGATAGTCATCACTGTTCTTCCTCAGCAGGGCTGAGAGGGCATCTTTGCCTGTGAAATGCTCGAGTATCCTCTTGAGGAGGGGCCCATTAACACCTGGAGCGCTCCTGTGGGAAGCTGGCCTGGCTAGGGCCCCATATTACACTAGAACCACCAGAGACATCAGTTAGCATCAGGGAGAGTCATTAACATGCATGACAATGAATCCCCGTCTTGGCAATCATCGGTAATCAGTGTGCACTGTACCAGGCTGCTGATTAAGTGGCTTCAATTTTATGGGTACAACTCTTCATGATCATCCTTTTTACTGATCAGAATGTGTTAAGCTTCAGAGGGAATTAGGGATTCCTCTTCTCTTGGCAGGAAGTATACTGAAGCCACACAGCACCTGGGGAGGAAAACTCCTCCATTCATCTTCAGAGAAGAGGAGAGGAAAAGTTTTTCAAGCTGAGCTTACTCCAAAGACGCCAATGTGCTGGGCAAGAGGTGCCTGCAAATAAGTCCAGCCTGATTTTGGCATGTGTTGGTTGGATGTGGCATATGAACTTTGGTTTTGTTTTTTTCTGAAACAGTAACAAAGGGAGGCTTCAAATTTTCTGTCTCCCTAAATACTGACAACTCAAGAGGATGATAGAGATACCTTGTCAGCAAGAGGAGGTGGAATGAGAAACAAATGCCCCACGGAGCTAAAGCAGCAGCATACTGCCTTGGCCTCTGCTCTCGCCCCCAGCACTGTGAGTTAAGTTGATTCCATGATTGCCGAACACCCAGTTGTTCCCTCCAACCATCACCTGCGTGCATCCTGCAGATACATACGAGGAAATAACATCATGCTGAACTTACTTGAAATTAATCATACTAATACTAAACAAAAGAGAGAGAGAATATTTATTTTTTGTCCTTTAAGATACCCATGGACTCATTACATACCCAGAAAAGAAGGCTCACTGCTGAAATATGGAGAGAAGCAGTTTATCTTGGGTTTTCAGTTTTCTGCTGAACTAATGGAGGTTTATGGGATGTGGAATAATTTTGACTATAGACAACTTTTGTCTTATATACATAGACCCAAGACTCCCAGGTCCTCTCTCCCTCTCTCTTTCTCTCCCTCTCACTCTCCCTCGTTCTCCCTCTGTGCTTCTCTCTTTCTCTCCCCCTCTCTTTCTCATAACCAGCCCTCTTGCTAAAACAGAAGCTCACTATCCCACAAGACACTCTTGCCAGAAGCAGGGACATCCTCACCCACCACCACGTCCTCCAGGTTCTCACTGCTCCTCCTCCCCTCCCCTTCCCCTTTTCTCCCTCTCCCCTCTCCTCCCCTCCTGTCCTCCTCCTCCTGGCTGTATTTCTGGCACATTCACTTCCCTCTGTCCTCACAGCTTCTCCTTAGAAGCTGAGGTACAGAGGCTTGTGGAATCTGGACCTTGCCTACTCCACCTTGTTTTATTCAACCCTCACTCCGATTTTGTGTTAATGTAGAAGCTTGATCGTGTTGCTCCTTGTTCCATGGACCACCCTACCACAGGGCAACTGGGGGAGGGGGGGGAACGGCCAATCTACGAGGTGTCGCCCACGCTCATGGCTGCTCCTTGCCTAGTGTTAGTCACGTGTCCTACCTCTTTGCCTCCAGGGGTCCAACTGCCCACCTGATCAGATGGGGTGAGGTGGGACTCAGAAGCAGAAGCCCAAACTGGAAGAGAAGCTTCCAGAGCTTCAGAAACGAGGAGTTCAGGCTGAGGAGAGTGGGATTTTCTGGCTGGAAGGGACAGAGTGCTCAGCCTTCATTCCCTCTGGGGGCACTGCGGACTGTGCAGGGTGCAGCAGCAGACATCACAGGTTTCGGTGCTAAGAACTTAACTCTTGCACCTTGTATTTTGCTCTCCTAGAAAGTGGGTTTTATACTCTTCCCTTGCCTTCTTTGAGTTTGCAGACTGAAGTGAAAACCACAGGTCATGGTCTGACTGGCTGGGGGATGGGCTGGCGAGGCTGAGTGGAGGGAAGCAGACCCTGGGAGCTGGCTGCAGCTCCTGGCAACTCTCGTGCACATCTGAGCATCGTGACAATCACTCATTGCCTTTTGCTCTAAGTTTCTTGAAATTTATTTTTGTTGTTCCTCAGATGTACTATAGATATGAATAATGTTTGTTCCTTCTCTGTACAGTCTAATATATCATCAATCCTTCCTTGGCTGACTCACCACTCTTCAGTTAACTTCTGATCTAGTTACTGTGAATCCACCACCTGCTCCTTTCCTCCTTACTTCCTCTTTCTGTCATTAATCCTGCACCTTGTATCATGACATCCATCTGGCCCGTGCCAGGAACTCCCATCCTCCTGGGTGTGCAATTAGTTCCACATGCTGTCACTCACCCTATTCCCCAGTCATTCCCAGGCTCTGTGCCTTTTTCTCCATCTTTTTTGCCAGACTCTCACAATCGATTGTGTATTTCCTTGATGGCCAGGGATCCTAGCTTGACCCTGAGTTCTGCAAGCAGGATCACTGTCTGTCTCACGATGATGCATGTCTGGTCTCCAGGCTGCTGTTCTGTGCAGACTAACTGCTCCACTTATGTCACTTGAGTGGCTGGTGAGACTCCTTTCCCTGGCTCATCTCCTCTCTGTCCTGTTCCACACCCTCCACTGACACCCCACGACCAACAGAACAAAGTCCGCACCCTTTAGTATGGACATACAAGGCTTTCAATCATTTGGCCATGGATTAATTTGACATTGTCATCTTTTCTCACTTTTCTACATGGATTCTCTACTTCAAACATTGGAAATTTCTTGTTCCTGCCTAAACACAAGAAGACAGCACACTGTTTTTTCCCTCTCCTTGATTTCCTTTTCCTCCTGCTCTTTCCTCTGCTTTTTCTCTATTACTAAGTTCCTTGCTTCTTCCTCTGTTGAAATTCTACTCATTCTTTAAGACATAGTTCAGATGTCACTTCCTCAAGCAAGCTTTTCATGACCCATTCCCCTGCTCCTGTCCTAGGGCATATTCAGGCATTATTTTCACTGAAATGCATGGTTCTATGTCCACCTCCCTTTTAAAAGCTATCATAGTGTGTCATTATTATTTTATATTATTAAATAGTGAACTGATTGTCTTTTTGAAAAGTTTGTGATGAATGATTGAGATTTGTTTCCTCTATTACTCTTCCCTGATTATTCAAGTCGACTTGCCACTTGTTTTTGCCATATTATGACAATAATTTACATTCCTTATTTCATTTTCTCTTAAGTTTCTATTCTTTAGTGACAGATCATTCATCCTTTAGTGACAGAGGCACTAAAAAAGAGTAATAGGATGTTGAAAAATCTTTGTTTTATTTTCATCTGTGGTTTCCAAATCCTTGCTCTTTAGTACAGGAGAGTCTAAAGATGCCACCTCTTAAAGCAACATATATATTAGACATCTTAAGAGATTATGAAACTGGTTTTGTCAGTTTAAGCCCAGCAACTACATGGAGGCCAGGAAGAAGGGGCAGAGGGATGAGAGTGCTTTGGAGAGAGTTGTGAGTTGCATGTACCCCTCCACCCAAGAAGGGAAGGAGAAGGTGAATTTCACATCTCTGTTATCAATAGGACCACACAGAGAACTTGGTGGGGATCCTCCAGAGTGTGCAGGGCTCAGGGACAGGAACCTAACATCCACAAGGAGGAATATAATAATGAGGGGTGTGGAGATGGTCCTACATTTGAGTGAAGAAAGATGTCTCTGTGGGTGACAACTACACTTCCACCATGGCAGGGAAAGGGGACTGTTTCCGAAGAATTAGGAGAGACAGTGTAGAATCTCATCCAGGAAAATGGCAGGGAGAGGGGAAGGGACAGCACTGGAGAGATGACCTGCAGAAGCCTGGGGGAGGGGAGAGGAGTCAAGTGGCCCATTGACAGAATCCATTTGTGAAAAGCTACAAAATTCCAACAGCAGAAGTTAAAGATCTAAATATATGAAGAGATATTGAATATTATTGTATTGGAAGACTCAAAATTGTCAAGATGTCAGTTCTTTCCAATCTGTTCTATAGATTCAACATAAACTCAAATGAGTACAACCTCTATGGAAAACAGTATTTAGTAGTTTTTTTGTAGTATGTTATGTCAATGTCTGTTAGGTCCATTTGTCCTAGAGTCCCATTTAAGTCCAGTGTTTCTTTATTTATTTTATACTTCAACAATCTGTCCAGCTCTGTCAGTGGAGTGTTGAATGTCTCTGGCAATTATGACTGTACTGTTTATTTCTTGGCTTCACTCTAGTAGAATTTACTTTATGAATCTGGGACCTTCTGTGTTAGGTGCATAAATGTTTAATATTGTTAAGTTTTCTTTTTTAATTGCTCCCTTTACCATTATATAATGACCATCTGTGTCTTTTTTATCATTGTTGATTTAAGGTCTGTTTTATCCTATCTGAATAGCTATATCTGCTCACTTTTAGTTTCCATTTGCATGGAATATTTTTTTCCATCTCTTTGCTTTGAGTATGTGTGAGTCTTTATGAGTTAGATGTGTTTCTTGGAGATAGCATATACTTGGGGTGTGTTTTTCATCCATTCAGGCATTCTATATCTTTTAAATGGGGAACTAAGCCCGTTCACATTCAGTATTAGTATTGATATGTGGGATATTGATCTGTTCATCATGTTGGATTATACATTGTTGTTTTGTTTTCCCCCTTGTGCTATTGTTTTTAAAGAGCTCTGACCTTTACCTTTTGATTATATTTTACACTGGTGGGTATCTATAGTATTGTGCTCTTCCATGTATAAAGCTATCCTGAGTATTTCCTGTAGGTCAGGTCTACTAGTGAAAAATTCTGTTAGTGTTTAACTGCCTTGAATAGCCTTTATTTCT
Source organism: Microcebus murinus (assembly GCF_040939455.1). Taxonomy (NCBI): domain Eukaryota; kingdom Metazoa; phylum Chordata; class Mammalia; order Primates; family Cheirogaleidae; genus Microcebus; species Microcebus murinus. The sequence continues at coordinate 46,547,158 of NC_134119.1, read as the reverse complement.
CCATCAATTGTGTAACTTAGTTTTGCAGGATACAAAATTCTTGGTTGACAGTTGTTCTGCTTAAGAAGACCAAATAAGGCCCCAATTCCTTTGGCCTGTAAGTCTCTGCTGAGAAGTCTGCTGTTAGCCTGATGGGTTTTCCTTTGTAGGTTAGCTATTATTTCTGTCTTGCTGTTTGTAGAATTTTTGCCTTCATTTTGACTTTGGTCAAGTTGATGACTATGTGTCTTGAAGATGTCCTATTTGCTATGAATCTTCCTGATGTTCGATGACCATCTTGTATTTTGATATCTGAATCTCTGGCAATACTAGGGAAGTTTTCTTCAATAATTACCTTGAATAGGTTTTCCATGCTTTTTGATTTTTCTTCTTCTCCCTCAGGGATACTTATAATTTGCATATTGGTTTGCTACATATAGTTGCATATTTCTCTGGAATGTTTGTAGCAGCTTTATTCATAATCACACCAAACTGGAAACATACAAGATGTCCTTCTGAAGGTGAATGGATAAACAAACAGTGGTACAACCATACAATGGAAGACTATTTATTCATGAAAGTAAGTGAGATATCAAGCCATGAAAAGACATATGTGAATCTTAACTGCACATTACTAAGTGAAAGAAGCCAGTCTGAAAAGAGTGCTTACTGTAGGATCACAAGTATATGCCTTTTGGGAAGAAAAAACTATAGAGAGAGTGGAAAGATCAGTGGTTGTCAGGGATGCAGAGGGAGGAAGAGAGGGTTAAATAGGTGAAGCACATGGGAATGTTTTAGATTGCTGAAACTGTTCTGCATGATAGTATAATGGTGGATACATGACATATGTACTTGTCAAGACCCATTGATCTTTGCAGCATGAAAAGTGGAACTTGCTATGTGCAAGTTAAAACAACAACAACAGCAACATTATTTAGAAGGTTGTGGGATCCCAGGTAGGAATGCAGAATATGACAAAATGATCTAAAAAAAGAAAGAAAGGAAAGAAAGAAAGAAAGAAAGAAAGAAAGAAAGAAAGAAAGAAAGAAAGAAAGAAAGAAAGAAAGAAAGAAAGAAAGGTTTATGTGGGACAGACATTGTTGATATGATTGGAAATGTGTGAGGGTCTCAGAGGTACCCTCAATGTTGTCCATGAGTGATGGAGCCAGCCATTCTGTACCAGTTGCATAGGAGTTTTTCTCCCTCCCTCTTTCAATCTTCAGGGCCATGAATATCTGCTAGCAATTGAGGGGTTCATGTGGAGCTAGGAAATCAGAGAAGCCAGCAATGCCAGCCTCTCAACTCCAGGCATTCAAGCTTGTGTCAAGACCAAGCTGGGAGGTGAATGAAGCCCAAAACTCAGGAATTGATGAGATTGGGCGTTAATGGTGAACTAAGTGAATTTATTTGGTATTTGTACCATATTGGGTCCAGCTCATGCAACACAAAGGATAACCAAGGAGACAGGCAACACTAACAGGTAAAGAACTAGACTCGGGGAGAGCTGAGGTAGTGATGGCAGCTGTGGCATAATTTTCATGAAGTAGTCATGGAGGCCCCTTTGGGGAAGAATATCTGGGGAGACACATGAGAGAAGTGGGGGGGCAGCCAAAGCTCTAAGGGGAACCCCCTCCCATGGCAAAGGGAATGGCCACTGCACACTCCTGAGGCAGGGTGTAATATTTGTGTTTGAGGCAAAACTAGAAGGTTAAATCCATGGCTCTCTCCAGGAGGTCAGAGCAGGCTCGAGGAAGGGGAGGGCAGCAAGAAGTGAGGGTGGGCCGGTCAGCTGAAATTGGGCTCACGAAGCAGATTCCAGATGTGCAATGGTATTGGACTTTAGTCTACCCATGATGGGAAGCTACTGAGGATAGGGATTGAAGAATTAAGTTTCCTAAATCAAAATGAAATCCTAAGCTTTGGCTTCCTCCAAATAAAGACCAGGATTATTAGCAATTCACAATGCTCATTAAAAGTGTATGATGAAATAATTTTCTAAACATTAACTAAAACTGATCTCAGATTTGCATGTCTCACCTGGAATCAGCCAGATCTTGGGTAGACTGGAACATGGTGCTTATATAGGAGTTGGTGGTCCCAAGGCTGAGAACAGCTTTCTCAGGCTCCATTCCAGGGAAGGCCAGGCTCTGGCTGTTGGCAGGCTCAGGGCTGGGGTGGGCTTTTGAACTGACATACCTTTCTACCCTACCTAGTGCCCTGAGTCCCAGGTACCTCCACCAAGATGGCATTGCATCTGATGGGCACATTTACCCTAAATCAGCACCAGCCCTAGAAATCTCACCCAGACACTGCTTCCACCTGGTTCCAAATGTTAATGCCCATGGAGACATCCTTCAAGTGAGGATGCACTCAACATCAGCTCTCTCTCTGTCTCTCTTTCTCCTTTTCCACCCAATTTCAGCCTCAAAATTTGTGAGTCTATTTTGATATGTAAAGCTGGTTGTTCATGCAGCTAAGGCCCTTTGCTGCAAAAATGCAGAGATTGTACTTCAGCACCCAGTGGGAAAGATAGCCTAAAGCACTCTGCCTAGGCAGCCGGTAGCTGGCGTCTCACGCAAGCCCACTCAGAACCTGTCTTATTCCTCCTCCTCCTCCTCCTTTTGTTTCTGTTCTACAGACTTAGTGCTCACCGTACTTCTAATTTCTGGGAGGAATTTAGTTCTCATCATAACAAGTTGACCAACTGGACACCCAGGAGGAAAGAAGGACAAAGTAGCTTTGACCTTTAATGAGATCTGCCGTCTCTGGGGGCTGACAGTCTGGAATTTCAAAGGCATGAAGCTCTCTGGAATGCATGCCGCCCTCACAGGCAAAATCCACACCTCCCTGGTGGGGACAGGAAGGATGGCCCCTCCAAGGTGCTGTATTCACAGGGCATGAGGACAGGCTCCACTCTCCCCTTGCCACCGTTTCCTCTTCATAAAGATCTAGAAAAGGGAATCTCATTCCCTCCAAAAATGACATGGTCCCTCGGAGCAGCAGCAAAGCATACTTAATATACAAAGTCTGCTGATCTGAGGACACAGGTGCAAAATCAGCCCTTGCTTCAGTTCAGGCCCAGCCATAATAATAATAATTTGCAAATGTTACATTAACAACAATGCCAATAGCAAATTTAATAGTAACATCGACATTTATGGAGCTTTTGGTCTGTGCAGATATCAAACTCTGTACTTCATGTAATTAACTCTGGAAATCCCCATAATGACACCATGAGGCCAGATGCCTCAGTGTCACCCTCCTTAAATGGAAGAAGTGGAAGAAGTGACCGATGATCCTGGAAGTTAAACATCCTCTCCAAAGGCACGTAGCTATGCAGAAGGGTAGCAGGTGACTGCAGAACTGGATTCTAAGTCCTGTGTGCCTGTTCTGAGACTTCTGACCACCGTGCCACATGGAGCGCCAGCCCGTACCCACCTGTGTTTGCAGTGAGCAGATAGCTGGCAAGTGGCCATTGCTGCGTTGACCTGGAGGAGGCAGAGAGGCACCAGGATTAGCGCACAAACTACATTAAGAAAGACCCCGTTCAGATTCCACTGGTGCCTGGCACTGAGGTCTTGGACAAGTTACATACCTTTGTTTTTTAAATGGTAATAAGAACTCCATCTCCCTATGGCTCTTAAGAGTATTAAAAGACATGCTTCATAAAAAGTTCTTATCACAGCACCTGGAATATAATAAATGATAAATGTTTGAGGTGATAGATATCCCAATTACCCAAATTGGATCATTACATATTGTATGCTTGTATCAAAATATCATGCATACTCGTTAAATGTATATGATTATTATATATCAATTAAAGTTTAAACATTGACCAGTCTTCATTAAAGCTGGTCTTATGAGTAGTTGCAGCTGTAAGGCACAGAGGTACCATTGCTTCTGCTCCCACCAGCCCTTTAGGGGAGGATCAGGGTTCTGCAAAGGACACTGCTGTTGTCAGGTGTCATTCCCAAAAGGTGTGAGGGCCCCCATGCAAAGCCACTCCTCACATCCTACTTCACCCCTACAACCTGGGGGCACTCCTCCTGCTGCAGCCCTGCTGAAACTGGGCTGGCTTTTCCAATGGTTTTGTTTGGACTTGGAGTTTCTTTGTCGTTGCCCAAGGCCTGAATTTTGCCCCCTTGGTCACCTCCTGAAATGCTACCAGTTTCTTGGTAGTGGTGTCTCCCATTCAGCTCACTTCCTGCGCTCTCAGCATGGAAAATGTCTGGAAGTGCCACTCCTGGGATCGGGGCTGAGGTTAAGCTTGCTACGTCAGCAATGTTATTGGATGATGCATTCCACGGCAGGAAAATGTAACTCTGATTGGTAAGAACATTCATTCAAAAACAAAACACTACTTTTGGAGTTTCTGCAGTTACTTGGAAACTATCTTAGACTCTGGTGGTGTAGCACTTTTGACTGAGATGATTACTGGCCTTTCTTGCACGGAAACAGGCGTGGCACTGTGGCCTCCAGCCCCCCTGACTGTTCTTGAAAGGTGTGGGGTCCTATTTCATGCCCTGGAGAACTTCACAGCCCTCCTCGAGTCTTGTGTGATTTGGGATGAGAGCACAGTGGTTATTTCTGTTCCCAGGGCCTGCTCCAAACACACTCTTCTGTTCCCCAGCCTCCACCCAGCCTTAGCTCCCAGAGCCTTCTGGGTTTGCCACAAAAACAAACAGAGCAGAACAAAAACCAACCAAAACAGACTTCAAACATGTACACACACATACACTCAATGTCCCAGTGAGAACGGGAGAAGTCAAAGAGTCTGTATTTCAGAAAAGTAACCAACTCCAAATAGAAAATCAGGCATTTCCAGGCTAAACAAGTGCCTTGGCCACCTCGAAATCCATATGTAAACACAGGTGATATTTACATTTGCAAGTATTGCCACTTTACAGTTGAGAAAACACCAAGGCCCCACCCAGAGTCATTAAATGATTTAAAGAAAATCATGAAGTTAAGTGACAGAATTAGCAGCTTCCTCTTCCTGTCTCAGTGCTCTCTCTGCTAAGCAGTGGGAGCCCAGCCTTCTTGCATGCAAGTGGGTCAAAGCAGACTGTCTGGGTGGCACCTTTGGGGCATCATGAGTACAGGTGTACTGACATTAGATGCCACTGACAGATGGTGCGTTGTTTGGAATGGGTCAGCCTGAATTAGACATGCAGCACAACCATCACAGCCTGCTCAAGACTTTATGAAGTGAGCAAAGAGCATGAAAGAAACCTGTGATACCCAACAGGCTGAACATCAGAGAATGAGCACTCACAGTTCTAGGCCACAGGATGTTGGTGTGCATCACACATAGGCAACAAAAAATATGGGGAGGATCTTCTTTAAGTCACTAAGCCACCGAAACATGATGCAATAGCTGTTTATAGATTCCTAGATGTTCTAAGGCATACAGCAAATAAAGAAATGATTATTCAAGAAAGATTTATTAAAGTACAGTAAGAATAGCAAGAGTCTGTGGCATTTAAGCCAGAATCTGTTCCCTTCCTCTGTCACCAGCTCAGTGTAATGGAAGTTCTACTCAAGGTGTATGTAGCCAAGAATATAGGAATCTTTCTCCCCAGCTCCCAGTCTAGGGCTATGATGGAAGGGCCAGGACACCAGCAATTTTTATCATACCAGATCTGTGTTACCCTAGGCAAGAATGGCTGGGAAGTTGGGGCCTTTCATGCTCCATCTAGCTCCCACTCATAGAGGGGAAGCTCTACCTTATGTGTAGCCAGCCAGAAATAGTGTAGCTCTAATTGCCTTTGCCCCAGCTCACTTGCAGGGCAGATGCTCTACATCAGGAGAGGCAAGTCAGGACCAGAGGCTGCTGACCCCATCCAGCACCCTGTTCCTAAAGCAGGGGTGTCGCTCAGAGGGAAAATGAACACTGTCCATATCTTAACTCCAGAATGAGAGCTCAGAGGCTTTTCTTATTGGGGAAAGACAAGCTGTAAGCATGTTCCAAAGGCAACTACTTTATTTAAAGGAGAGTATGGAAAATGTTCAAGTCTAGGGACACTCTAGAAATAATAGAGATTTCATGGTAACTATTAAGACAACTTTGAACAGAAAATTTTCAAAAAAATTCAGACTAATGGCCAACAAACATATGAAAAATGCTCAACATCTCTAATCATCAGGGAAATGCAAATCAAACCCACAATGAGATAGATATTGCTTAACTCCAGTGAGAATGCCTTTTATCAAAAAGTCCCAAAACAACAAATGTTGGTGTGGATGTGGAGAGATAGGAACACTCCTACACTGCTGGGGGGACTGCAAATTAGTACAACCTGTATGGAAAATAGTATGAAGATACCTCAAAGAACTAAAAGTGGAACTACCATTTGATCTAGCAATCCCACTACTGGGCATCTACCCAAAGGGAAAAAAAAAAGACATTCTATAAAAAAGACATCTGCACTAAAATAGCAGCACAATTCACAACTGAAAAGATGTAGAAACAACCCAAGTGCCTATCAACACATGAGTGGATTAAGAAAATGTAGTATATGTATACCATGGAGTTCTACTCAGCCATAAAATAAAAATGGTGAACTACCTATTGTATTATCCTGGATGGAGCTGGAGTCCATTCTTCTAAGTATCTTCTAAAGTATCACAAGAATGGAAAAACAAATACCACATGTATTCACCATTAAATTGGTACTAATCGATCAACACTAATGTGCACATATGGGAAGTTACATTCATCAGGTGTTGGGCACATAGCGGGAGGAGTGGATGGGTAAATTCACACCTAAGGGAAGCAGTGCGCTTGTAGCTCTGATTCATGTGGTGCAAAGGCAATTTATGTAACCAAAACATTTGTACCTCCATAATACTCTGAAATAAAAAACAAAAATAAATAAATAAATAAAAATGTCTTTGGGAGCTTGAGAACAGAAACAAACTAAAGCATAGACCAGCTAGAAGTTTTCCAAAGAGAAGCAGGGAAAGAAACAACTAAGAAGAGCTCTCTGGGGTTGGTAATAAACCCCAAAAACCAGCCTCAAGGACTACTACTGCAAAGAAGCCTAAATTTGAATGAATTATTGTATAGAACAATTTATGTGCTTGGTCATTGTTTAAAGCAATAGAGGAATCAGTTGGAAATTAGTGGATAGAGCCTTCAGCTGGATGCGATACAAGGAGAAGCAGTTAATTTAGCAGAGGTATAAGGAAAAAGCACAAAGACGACTGTGGGAAAAAAACCACCAATACCCCGGTGGTTCTTTGCTTGCCCAGAGCTGTGCCCTCTGAGGGCTGACATCAGCGGCTACATAGCATGGGAGAAACAGACTTCACTGAAATAGTCCTTTGAAGCACAAAAGTTGGTCAAACAGACCAATAAGAAACAACAACCAGTACTGAAGAGTGGGAGGACAGTCAGTATTCGGAGTTGTTACAATATATTATCTTAAAAATACAATTTTCAACAAAAATTAAAGATAGAAATAAAGAAAGTCTGACCTATACGAAGAAAAATAAAGGCAACAGAAAACTGCCTTTGAGAGGGGCCAGATATAATATTTAGAAAACCGAGACGTTCAAGCAGCTATTACAAAAATTAACTCAAAAGGAATTGAAAACCTAAATGTAACAGCTAAAATTCTAACACTTTTAGAAGAAAATATAAGAATAAATCTTTGTTATCTTGAGTTAGGTGAAGCCTTCTTAGATGTGACACTTAAATCACAAGCAACAAAAGAAAGTAGATAAATTGGACATTATGTATTTAAAAAAATACAATTTTTGTGCTTCAAAGTATACCTCCAAGAAAGTAAAAAAGACAGCCAACAAAATTAGAGGAACTATTTTTTAATCATTTATATGATAAGAGACTTGTATCTAGAACATATAAAGAACTTTTACAAATCAACAGTACAAAGAAAAATAACCAAATTAAAAATGAGCAAACATTTTAATAGTCCTGCAAAGAATAAACACAAATAGCCAATAAGGATATGGAAAGATACACACTGATATTCATCAGGGAAATGTAAACCAAATAACAATGAGATACTGCTTTGTCACTATCACGATGGTTACAATAAAAGCACAGTGTGGGGGTGATAGGAAACTACCCTTCACTGCAGAAGAAGGGTCACTGAAAGATCAACTCACAATAAGGCAGATTAGTAAGAAAAAGAGATTTATTTACCTTGTGCAGGGGGAGAATTACAGTGACTGCCCAATATTCCAGTGGGGTCCAGGAATTTATATACCCTCATTTTAGAGGTAGGGGGAAATGAAGAATACAGGTAATTCTGTTTGGGGGCAATAAATGATTACTAGGGAGGACAAATGGATGGGGGAAAGAGATTGACTTGTAATGATTCTCTTCACAAATTAAATTAACCTGAGAGACAGGTATTATATTTTAAATGATTTGAGCCAGGTCTGGTTGCATTCATGATCTTCTTTCCTATAATATATTGAAAAAATAGGGAGAGGAAGGGAAATCGGTTGTTCTTTTTGATGGGTCTGTCTGATTCCGTGCAGATAGAGGGCAAGCCCCTTCCAAAGCCTGTTGATCTCTAAGGGCCTTTAATTCAAAATACTCTTTATACCAAAGAGTCATTGTTTGTCATAGTCATACACTGTTAAAGGAAATTTAAAATGGTTCAGCTGCTTTAGAAACAGTCTAGCCATTCCTCAAAGGGTTAAATATAGAGTTAGCATATGACTCATCAATTCCACTTTAGGTTTATAACCCAAAGAAATAAAAATATTTGCCAGGGCAAAATCTTGCACATGAATGAACATCATTCATAATAGTCAAAAAGTAAAAAAAATACCGAAATGTCTATCAAATGGTGAATTAAAAATAAAATATGCTATACGTGCACAATGGAATATTCCACAATAAAATGAAATGAAGTACAGACACATGCTACAACATGAACAGACCTTGAAAACATTTTGCTAAATGAAAGCCATTTACAAAAGGCAACATACTATATGATTCCATCTACATAAAATATGCAGAATAGGCAAATCTATAGAAATAGAAAGAAGAGTAACAGGGCATGGGGTCATTGGGAATTGGGGGTAATTAGCAGATTGCTCTTGGCTGTAGGGTTTCTTTTTGGGGTGATGAAAATGTTACAAACTTGATACTCGTATCAGTTGCACAACTCTATGACTATAATAAAAAGCATTCAATTATACACTTTATATGTGGGTGAATTGCATGGGATGTGAATTATATTTCAATAAATGTGTTGGAAAAAAAAGATGAGATAATAACATAAAAATAATAGCTTTCATGTCTTGAGTTCAACATATACCTGTTTTAGTAAGTGGACCCAGTTGTGATTGTGACAACTTTTCATGGAAATGGGAGGTGGCGGTCACCATCACCTGCCTATTCCAGGACAGAGGGGTCATGGAGGAAGCATCTCAACTGTGCTGGACCGTCCATTCCCATTTCTCAGTCAGAGCTTCTGAATTTGAAAGGAAAAAAAAAAAACAAACAAAACTGTGGCCACATCCATTCGTCTTGGTAATTTATCCAGTCAGGCCATGTGTTTGCAGTCAGCACCACGGGGCCCAGCAATTAACTAAGGCTTGGTGGTTCCATGCACTGCCTTCCTTCCCCTAGTGGAACTGATTGATGGATGCTGCAGTGTGGCAGCAGCATTTGGCAGGTTAGTAAACGCAGCTGTACTCCCCAGACGCCTCTTCCTGTCTACCAGCGGCAGCCTGGGGAGCTTAGCACAGCCACACAAAACAATTTGAACCAACCTGCCCAATTAAGGTCCCAATGTAGGTCCCCTGTTAGAATTTCAGGTCCTAAAGCAGCCTCGGCACTCATTAAACCCAGATCTCTCCTTTGACAATGTAGCACCTAAGCCAACAGCTATGCGGGGACTTCCTTGACTGTGCGGTGAAGCTGGTAGCAGAATTAGCACAGAACACCCATCCTGGCCCTCAGATGCTCGCTGTAGCCCCTTACAGTGCTGCTCCTGGACTGGGTGACTGTGAGCCACAGCAAGTCTCCGCTCTGGATCCTTTGGGGTAGAACCCAGGCCTCTGAGACCCTGGCTTTACCCAGGGGTACTGGGAGCTAAGTCAAAGATCCCTCCTCAGTAACCGCCCCTCCCCAGGTGGGCACACCCTAGAAACACATTGACTTGCAACACACCTGTTTCTAGACTTAAACTCGCCTGCAATTCTTGGAAAATAGATTAAATGGATTTTATCATCATTTAAAACGTTACAGTTATTAGCATTTCTGTGAATACAAAAGCATTTATTTTACCAAATATATACAAGGGCATTTCCAAAGAGAATATTTCCTCACTGTTCACACACCAGTAACTTTTGTTGGATGAAGCGCAGTCACTTTTGCTGGTACAGAAGGCCAGGCCCTCTCATGTGCCAGGCTGCCCTTTGTCAGCTGGGCCAGAGGTGACTGTGCATGGACTGCGAGTCAGCCCTACCGAAGTCTCTCCCCTGGAGGGCAGCATGCCCCTGGAGCCTGCAGGTCTTCCTGTGCTCCCAACAAACTCTGCCTAGGGTCGCTTTTTCCGCAAGGTGAGAAGGGTCTGCGGGAACTAGATAAGCCTGCCTACAAGCAGAAGTTCAGCTCATTATGTTTACGCCACGGCAGTACACAGACTCTCAGGTTAATTGCCCAAACCCATTTATTTAGCTGTGGGATGTACGTCAGCTCCTGCTGCAGAAAGCCGAGAGAAATGACTGAGAGTAATTCCATTTCATGAAGAGCTTCAATGAGTCTTGTTTAAAGTGGGTGCCATCCATGTTTCCATGGCAACCAGTATCTGCTGGAAAGGAGCAAAGAGCCCAGACAATCATGGTGTGGACCAAGTCATCTAGAAACACAGGGTAACAGGAGGCAGAGTGGAGAAGACTTGAAGCACAGAGTTCATGCTACTAGGTAAACCAATGTCCTATTCCAGGAAGAGGCTCAGATTTAGGGGCCTGTCTGCTCTTTGGTGCTGTAGCTGCTTTGTCTACATGACAGAAGTCACAGCAGCCTCTGTTGCTGGTCTCAGACAAAGGTTGGTGAGCAAAGAGACTTCTGCTTCATTGGAGCATGCAGGAAAGGCTCTCTGAAGAGGTTTCTCATGGACCCACAGGATGCCCAGAGGGCAGGAATGGGTGTGGCATATATGTTCAGCAAATGTGCACCCCACATGGGGCCAGGATGGAGTTTTGGGTCAGGCACACAGGAGGAAGCTGGGGCTACCATGATATCATGATGATGATTCTTCTGTTTGCCCGACATGTTCTTCTCTGTGAAATTCCATGATATTCCATGACATGCACAAGAACACCTCCAAAGGAGTGTTCAGATGTTGGCCTCAGTGTAGTAAAGAGGAGATGGAGAGGGTGTGATGGAGTTGGGAGAGTAAACATGTTTCATTTAATTAATTGCAATTGTGGGGGATTCCAAGTCTTGGTGTTTGTAAAACTATCAACTCATTTGGTGAAATGGCAACTTGGCGTGATCCATGCTAGTGTTTCAGCTGTTAAATTAAGAAACATCTGGTGACAGTGGGGAATGCCACCATTGTGAAGGGCTGCGCTGGGTTCCTCTCCTACTGCTGCATTTTTCTCAGCTTGCGTTATTGCTAGGGCCCAGGTGTGAATTAACCAAGAGTGTTGACCCCATGAGAACTCCATGGTAGACATTGCCCTGTGACACAAGAGTGAATAGGACCAAATGCTCCCATGGTTTAGCTGCACAGAACCCTTCCAGTTCCCAGCAGCCTGACACAGTGCCCAGATTGGACACAATCAAGTAGAGCATTTCAGCCCGAGCAGATGGATTCGGGTCTTCGTGAGCAATGAGGCAAATCGCTGTTTCGGGAACATGCCCCCGTGGAGATCATTGACAAACATGCACTCCTGGCCATCTTCAACTGTAGACCTCTTCTTGCTTCTTGGTCTTAAAAAAGCAGTACATAATGTCATAGTCACTGCATTTGGGAAGTGCAGAATGGGAAACGCTTAGATGAGATGGAACAGATTTATATCAAAGTCTTGCAATGCATATGTTTGTGGGTTTTCTTTCTGCCTGTGCGGACATGAAAGGTCACGGAGAGAAGCCGCTGTTGGCTGTAAGATCATGTTCACTGGTGACTGTGAAGACGGGTACAGCATGTGCCTGCAAGTAAGTTTCTTATGCTTATCAAGTCCAGGGGTCCTGGCGTTTTGCTCTGGGACTCTGCGCCATCCTCCTGGAAGCATTAGCATTTTAGTCCGGTGAAGAGAATCAGAATCCTCCCTTAGACACTCTGATAGATTTTGTAATCTAGTCTTAAAAGACTCAATAAAATGGTTTTAAAATGAGACCAAGAAAGTGCATAATTACCATTTTCTACTCATTGCTCATGTTGCCTTTTTCTTTTTTTCTGAGGTTGATTTAGATTGTTGCCAATTTTCCGGGGTAAGTGTTGTTTGTGATTGGTGAAATGAGTCACAGTTTATATGAGTGCGGAAGATTCAATGAAAAGGCAATTTTCAAAATGACAATATGGGAAATTATAGGAAACTGTTCAGCCTCATAAAGATCTGAGGAAGAATTACTATTGAAAGTGTTATACTTGTGACTAAAAATGGTCACTTTTTTTCTTGTCTTTTAACAATTTGCAACCTGAACCACGGTGGTTACTCTGAAAAGAAGTTAGGTGAATGGGTGGAGATGATGTATGTAGGGTGACAAAAATACTGTCATCTCATAGATCTGGACGGTGTGAGAATGGGGGTCCCCAAAGAGCACGCTCAACAGCCATCAAGTAGAAGTGGGGTCATGAGGCCCGAGATTCTTCTAGAGAGAATCAACGCATTACACATTAACCGCCATGTGAGTTGTATTTAACTCATGCTAGTTTTGAGCCTAGGGTTTTGTGAAGCAAACCCTGGGCAAAACCCTGCAGTTGGTTCATGAAAATCTTACTTATCATTACAATTAATATTGATGAATTCTAAAAATGTGGATTAAATGAATGGAAGTCAATAAATTTTGTTTTTCATTAAATTTGTCATTAAATTAGAGAGGATCATCCTGTTTTTGAAGTTTTTATTCTATATTCATAATAAAACACTGTGGCCCCCAGGAAAAAATTTTGTTTTCTAGTGTGGTAGTCAATGTGATAAAGAGTGGGGAAATGGACTCTCTTAGCCCTGGGGACGCTTGAGCCACTGGTTGTCCTGACTTCTCACGACTGGTATCACTCAGCTGTCACCTGATCACCAACGCCAAGTCCTGGTCCCGGCTGGGCCAGGACAGCCCACTGCAGACGACCAGTGCCCAGCGCTGGTTCTAGCTTCACTGACTCCAACTGCTCTTCCAACGCCCCAGCAAGGTGAGGGTAAGATGTGGTCTGTCTGTTCAAAGTGAACCCCGGTCAGCTTCTCAGCTACCCTAACCTTCCCGGACTTGAAAACACGATGTGTGTGTGGCCAATAAATCCCTGCAGTCACATACACAGAGCAACGGTGCTTAAGCCATGACCATACTTGAGTCATGTTGTGATTATCTCTAGTTACCAGCAGGGACTGGGAAAGCAGAGACAAGGATATCCCACACCTAACCAAAGCATGCATTTCAGCTCACGCAGTGCGAGTCCTCTTTCTTGGGTCCGTTCGCCTGAGCTCCTAGCAGGAAGCTAATGGTTTTGAGGATTCACGTTTCTTTTACTTGAGCCATGGTACATTTTGATGGAAGTGTACAGATATGCTAAGGAGAAGAGTCAAGAAGAGGGTGGAGGGTGGGGAAAGCAGGAGGAATGTGTAATATCTGTAACTATTTCTAATAAAAGCTCTTTCACATATATATGACCTTCATCTAGAAATTGACGTGTGTGGACATATGTCATGGAAATGTCTGTGAGCACAGATAAGTTCATGACCTGAAATACACGATGAAGTTGATCCTTGACTGTTTAGTTTGGTTTGTATGTGTATTTGCATTGCCTTGAAGATAAAGACCAGTTATTTTCAAGAAAACGGTCATGGAAACTATTTTCAAGAAACAGCTAGAAATAGAAATACCATTCGACCCTGCAATAGCATGGTTGGGCATCTACCCAAAAGAGCATAAGACATTCTATTATAAAGACATCTACACCCGAATGTTTATAGCAGCACAATTCACTATTGCACGGTCATGGAAACAACTCAAGAGCCCATCAATTCATGAGTGGATAATTAAAATGTGGTATATCCTCACAATGGAATATTACTCAATCCTAAGAAATGACGGTGAGCTAGCACCGTTTATGCTATCCTGGATTAAGCTTAAGCCCGTTATCCAAAGTGAGGCGACACAAGACATGGAAAATGGGCTCTACATCTAATTGCCATCAAATTGGTACTGACTGATTAAAACTATGGCTTTCAAATGGTGGCAATGCTCACCAGGGATTCGGATCGGGGTGGGGGGGAACCCAATCTTAGGGAGGTGGCGAGTATTTTGGAGGGGAAGGGCATAACTCTAACTCATCTTAGGGAGAGGCAAATATATACAATGTAACCAAAATGTCAAAAAAAAATCAAAACAAAACTTTTTATCGGGTGGTGGGCAGGCGGTAGGGGGGAGGAGGAAGGGGTGTGTGCTTCCATAACGTGTGTGATGCACACCACCGGGAGATTGGACACATCGGGGGGAGGGAGGAGGGCAGGGGCAATATTTGTAACCCTAACAATATTTGTACCTCCATAATATGACAAAATAAATAAATAAAAAAAAAAGAAAAAAAAGATTCACAGTGAAACTGAATATCTCAAGAAACCAGGAAGGCTTTGATCTTTTCTGTTTTATGCACAGGGTTCAGATTTATTCATTGTATTGACGTTCACATGTTTACACTAGAAACATGTATTTGCCAAGTCCTTTTAGAAAAGAATCAACTATTAATGATGTTTATTTCATACTTTAATGCCTTTAATTTGTAAATCCTCCATCACTGAATTATGAATCCCATTTTCTAAGGTAAATAGAGCGTTAATCTTCTCAGAATTGTGATATTTTCCAAGATCCTAATTTCTTATCTTAAATTAAAGGTTACTCAAGCCCCTATCTTCCCTCTTTCTGTCCTCGTATTAGCCATTAGGCAGGCAACATTGCCTATTTAAAAACACATACATGCAATATATCTATATAAGATTAAATATGTGAACATATAAATTCTATTAATATTTTTTGGAATGAACTCATTAAATAGATCTAATGTCTTGCAAGGACTGTGAACCCTAAGATAATAATATTTGTGTCTAAGATGGAATGAGGATTAAATGAGATATATATGGGAGCACATGGCACTTGGTAGGTCCATGGAAGTCGTTTTTATTAATTAATTCGGATCAACAAAATTGAAAATTGAGTGATTCCATAGCCAATGTCCTGGAGATCATAGATTATAAGATGACCTCCCTAATGCCACTCAGAGAACAGTTAACAGATATAAGCTCAGGATTGCGCCCTTTAGCAATAGTACAGAGTTCACATAGCGAGAACCAACTCAGTGCCCATTCCCAGGGGCACACACACACTTGAAGGCGGTTATTTTCAAAAGAGGGAATCACATATTGGGTCTGATTTCCAGGGACAATAGAAGAAAAAGTGCATCATCATTTTAATAAATGCCACTATTTTCAAAGGCTCTGGGAGCATTTCATTTATCTGTGATTCTCAAGCCAGGGACACTAAAACTTAAGGAGCAGGGTGCTTGGACAATGAGACTGTAAATTTCACGCTCTGCAAATGCAAGTGGGGAGTCTCAGCTATTCATCTACTTCCCCTTGTAAATTGCCTCTAAGAGTATGATGCCGGTCAGAATGCTAGTGATGAAAGCTGAATAAGTGGCTCTTGCATCAAGAATGCATAAAGATAAAGTGACAAGGGTACAAGGTCTCCAGAATCTCTTTGGAAAAACTTCAGTTTGACATTATCCCACCACATTTCTTTGAGTAGAACAATGAAATCAGTATACCTTTAAATTAAATGCTGATTAAAGCAAGCTCCCCTTGGTAACTGCAGAGGGAGGAGAGAGACCAACCCGGTCATACAGGTGCAGACCCTGCTGACACGGCAGGTGAGGAGGCTGCATGCGGGGATCCTAGTCCCTGTGCATGACTGTCCCAGAAAAGAGGGTCCCTGTATCCCCCCACTGTCCTGTGTGTTTCCCACTAAGCACATTCACCTTCTGTTGATAGAATACAGCCAGGTGATCACAGCACACTCCTCTCCCTAATACATGACAGCAGGCACGGCATGTGTGTGCTCCACATAACTGTCCACATTTGTGTTTCTCGATGGGTTAACTTATTGTCATTTTATATGCACAGACCGGCCAGCATCATGCTAGGTGCAACAATCACATTGCTAGCTGTGAGGGAAATAAGTGACACCTCTCTCTCTGGCATTGTAAGTGAAACCTCTTGTCACTTCCTAATCAGATGAGAAATAGGCGGATGATATTTCTGTGGATATATACAGTTATGAAGATGGAAGTCACACAGGTGTTGCTACTCATTTGTATATCTCCTACTCTACCTCAAAGCCACCAAGATATGTTTTTCCCTTAGAAGAAGACTGTGTGCTCACATCGTTCAGGTTGGAAACGTACATTTGTGCTCCTGCACGTGGGGGGGGGGGGGATTCAGGGCGGATGGTCTGCATTTTGTCTGCCCCTGCCGCAGGATGAAGATGCATGTCAGAGCGCTCCCTGCTCAGTTAGCTCCACCTCACGTGCCACACTTATTTCCGGATGGGCTTTTTGCCTCTCACGTGAAGGCAAAATGCAGCGCTCTGTGTGTGATTGGGCAGTCTGTCAGCTTGACTGGCTGTCCCTGAGAGAGGCTTTCCCAGGCCTGTGTCAGCCTGAAATGGGGGAGGCTCCCACTCAGCTCCCACTCAGCGTGCATCGGACCAGACTTGCCGACTTGCTTCCAGTGGCGAGAACTGCGGAGCTGCACCCAAGTCAATCCTTCAAAGGGTGTGTGTGTGTGTGTGTGTGTGTGTGTGTGTGTGTGTGTGTTGGGGGGTATCTGTGTGGTGGCTTAATCCACTCTTACATACTGTGATTGGGGCTGCAAACTCAGACAAGCAGCAGCACAGAGTCCAGGCTGAACTCCCGGGTACCCGTGCTACTGCCCCCACCCCAGGCACGGCTGGCCTCGTCCCCTTCCCCATTGTCTCCCTAACACAAACGGGCTGCCTGAGGTTACCAGCAGGAAAGGTTGCAGAGGGCAGAAAAGTGAGCACAGGCATGGGGTGGGAGGCAGACAGTCCAAGGGTAGTTTGGAAAGGGATAAAGTCTGATCTTGGGAGATAGAAAAATGGTTGTGAATGAACCAATTTTAGTTTAAACACAGTGCCTAACATTAACCACAGCATTTTTTTTTTGAGAGCATAACCCTACTAAACAGTATCATAGAGTATCATAAACCCTTAAAAGTACAATCCTGGATATTAGCACTTCTTCATCACAGACGAAAAACCAAAAGCTTGTGGTGCGTGGGTGCCTACCTGTTTAACAAGGACTGGATTAGAGATTTAAGTGTTTCTTCTTTCAAAGTCTACACTCTGACACCACACTGCCTCGTCCAGACAGACTTACCTTTCTAATCCTATCTCTTTATGGCACTTATCTCATCCAATCATTTGTGTCATCTTTTTCCTATCAAACGATGTAGTAAGGCAATGTTAGTTTAAAAGCCTTTGATTCCCACAGCACCTGGCACACTGAGACTTTTTATTGTGCTTTGTTGAGTGACTGGATGGATGGATAGTGAACCAAGTCTAATTAGTATCGAATGAATAAGCCGTCATGTAGGTTCTTCACACTTTGGGGTCACTCAACATGTGTTAGAGCCACACTGAAATCCCTTGGGGGAGTCTTGTGGATTCGGCATGAGATAGGGAGGACAGGAACAAAGTTTCCTGGGATTTTTCTAGACCCAATATTTGATCTTAAGAGTGAAAACTTTAAGCCTTGTGTTTGTTTCATAAACCATATTCAAAATTTAGGGGCCAGTGATTAACATGAAAGCGAAAACCTGAACCAAGTAAAATAACTGACTCTGTATCTGAGCATATTGAATCATCCCTATGAGATCGTTTCAAAAGTCAATACTCTAAGAGATATAGAGAGCACTCTGAGAAAATTTTATGTTGTTTATCAAGTGCTTTGGCCTTAGAGCAAAACCGTGTCTATAAAAATACAGGGCAAGACTTCATCCACTATCATTGATCCAGAAAAGATTCAATACCAACCTAAATCAGTATCAGCCGTCCTCAATTCCATGAAACGGAGTCATGATGGAGGGATGACCTTGCAGTGTGTCCTTATGTGGTCATGTTCAGGTTGCTCTTGGCTTGTTGGTGGCCCTACTAAACCTTGGAGACCTTAATTAATCAGCTGTGCAAGGTCAAATGTAAGCATATCGCATTGAGTATTCCCTACCAGGAGGATTTGGCCAAGTGTTAATCTCACAGAAAGTAGATGAACCATATAGATTAATTAATTGGAGAGTTCTCACAATGAGATAAGATAGGACAATGGGACTGTAGAAATAAAATGACTCCTAAAACTAGTATACAGGCCAGTGTGGTTTTGAACGTGTGGTCTCCAGACCAGCCGCATCAGTATAACCTGGGAACAAGTTAGAGATGAAGATGCTCTGGCTCCTCTGCAGACCCGCTGACCTCCCCAGACGCTCAGGGGTGGGCCCATGGATCTTCCAGGGGAAGCTCCCTGGATCGCAGTACCATTGTTTTATACCTACCAAAGATGGAAACGTTAAGGCACTTGCCATTCACTGAATAAGGTCATATCCAAGGATCAGCAGCAAGTTGGGTCATTCTTTTCTATTTTGGAAGGAATGAAATGAGAGAGGGGAAGGGGTCTCATCACGAAAATGGGTTCACTAGTAGGACCCCCTTCTCAGAGGCAGGTGGGAGACTAGAGAGTGCTGCATTTGGTGATCTATGCGTTGAACAAATCTTAATTGGACCTGTGTGAGAAGCTGCCCAAGGTAATGGGATAATAAATGACACAGATGTGGTTTCTGTCTTCAGTGAACAAGACAGACATTAACCGTGTGATAACCCTAAAATATGGAGACTGTTATGTAAGGTGTGCTACAAGGAGTTATGAGACAAAGGAGCACAGCCTCGTCATCTGTTGAAGGTGGTGGCTTCTTCATCCCCAAAGCACAGATGCTGAACCTGGGACACAAAGAGAGCACAGGGAGGAGGGAAAGTATTTCAGGTTAAGGGAACAACATGTGCAAGGACATAGGCTAATGAAAGCTTGGGGCGAGTGTGAAATGGAAAGAAACATTCAGTGCAACTAGAAAGTGGCTTAGCCAGAGAAAGTGTGGAGAGCGATGCAAGGTTTACATGCTCCGTCATCCATTAAGCAGTCACACTTTCTTGTAATGACACTGGATAAGCACTGGCTGGATAGAGACAGGGAAGCACAATGACTGGACTTTGTCTTGGGAAAATTACTCTAGATGAAAGGGAAGGAATGGAACCAGAGAGAGGGGAGCTGAGAGGTTGGGAAGCCACTGGGAGGACATTGGGGTAATCCAAGTGAGAGAGAGTGGTGGGACCTGGATCAGTGTCAATTTTTATTACAACTGACATAGGAATCCCCTTATCTAAAGATGCCTACTGCTTCTCAAAAGCCATCATCCACCGGATGTCCCAACAGGAGCAAGATCCCATTGATACTTCTGTTCTGCTCTCTGTGCATCTGCCCGGGCAAGGACGCACTTATGGTGCTGAGCCGTGAACTCACATGGGCACTTGGGGATCTGAAAATTATCTGAAGCTGTAGCCCCACGCTCTTCCTTAAGCACCGTCACCCCTGGAACTTGCAGTTGCCTCTTTATGTTGTCGTCGCTGTGGGTACCATTTCAGCAGCCGGCCTCAATGACACATCCCAGGTGAACCAAAGAGCATGAATTATCCAAATAGATGTCCCTGCATCTTCCAGAATAAATTGCTCCCACGGAGATGTAGTGTATTGAGAGACACCTGTACAACAAATGTGCTCTGGAGAGGTAGTGAAGTTGAATAAACCCTGGCTGGCTTGTTTCAGTCTGTTTTTTTTCCCCAAGATGAAAGAAAAAATAATAGCAGTTCTCCTAAACATTCTTCAAAGAGAATTAGTATTTGGGATTACTCTCATTAATGAATAATCACTTTGAATTTCAACAAATTAGTGGAAATTTTATCTTTATTGAGGAACATTTGAAGAATCAAAGTCAACAATGCAGAATAGATAACTTGCTATTCACCATCAGAACCTATGTGGCTGAAAAAATGAGAGAATTTTCTTATTGTAAAGGATACCTAATCAATCCTTCCTTCCCCACCCATTCCTCACCAGAGAATGGTGATGAAACAAATCTATACAGTAATTTTGAGATGTCGATTCTCAGCTGAGAAGTGGGTAGAGAAGGCAAATTCCCCCTAACTAGAAATTATATCTAAATCCATAGCAAGGATGCTGACAAGTCTTAATGAATTAATTAAAAAGTATGATTATGTCTTTGTGTTTTAAAACTCACTTTAGGCACTCTGTGTTTCTAGCAATTTTTAACTTTTAGATTAATTTGAAGCCTTGGACAATTAAAAGATCCGCTCATTTATCCACTCAACAAACATTAGCTTACAACTGCCTTATTGTGCCCTGTCTTTGGGACTGGGGTTTGATGGTCACAGAACCCCACCCCTGTTTCTAGCAGCTTAGAAGCCTGTGGAGTCTTTCTCAGAAGAATATTTTTAGATATGTAAAGCAAAATATATGAGATTAAAAAATAAATAAATAATCATGAGATAATGTTATTAAAGTATCTAAAAATTATGACATATGCAATCTTAGTGTAGTAAATAACAATGTCAATAAAATATGAAAATATCTGTAATTTTTATCAGTGACAGAGACACAGGTATTGCTAATATGTCAGGGTTTTTTTTTTTCTTGTTGGCTCACATTTATAATAGAAGGAAATCCTAATTTTCAGTCAGATGTAAGTGAAAGGAAAGCTACATGTTTTGCCATTCAAGTTCACAGAATCTCTGAATTCTAGTCATGGGCTTCATTAGGGCTCTCTGAGGGGTCTGTGGATCCCGGGTGGGGGCTGGCAGTGCCCTGCCCAAAACCAGCAGGGGTTGGGGAGGGTAGAGAATGCCATGGCCTGGGAAAGTGAAGCCAGCCTAAGTGCTTCTTCTGAGTCCATTGAGGAGATCTGATCTAGCCGGAAAATGGAAAACTCCGGCCAGCTCTCAACAAACAGGTGTCTGGAGCCACCACCTTGCGTGTCGTGGGGGTGGGGAATCTTCTTGCATGAGGGACATGGGGCGGGTGGGGCCAAAGGTAAATAAATCCAACCTCCAAGCCCTCCCTATCACACTGAGCTTTATTGCAGAGCATCCAGGCTAAAGCTTTGTCCAGCCAATGATTTGGTTATCTCCACAGAGGACTAAGAACTTTTGGATCATGCAGAAACATCCTCTATTCATTGCAACAACAGTCAAACTTCTTGTATTAGTTTCTCTAAGCTCAGTGTCACACGGCTTTCTCCCAGTAACTCTAAGAGGCAGCTTTCATTTCCTGAAGCAGTTTAGGATTGTTTTTCTCCTCTAAAATGATGGCAGTAAAATTGGTTTTTCCTTTGTGTTCCTAACTCTGAGAGACAGATCGGGTGTCTGAGATGAAACCCCACGCAGATGGAGAAGGGAGCTTCCTCAGAGGGTTGTCCTGGGTTGAGGAATTTGTCACCTCAGGCCTGGCTTCCAATTTTCCTTCACGAGAAATCCACAAACTGCCAAAGCACTCCAAATTTTGTTCCGAGGTTAGCTGTCCCCCAGCTCACAGTAAAAATCATGGGAATCGTGAGACAGAGATGTAAGCAGGTAGGGATTTTGTGCAGCCTAAATGCCTGAGATTTTTGTGTTTGTATCCCTCATGTCTTATAACTGTAACTATCTTTCCTCTACTAGCATTTTCTTATCGATTTAGAAACTTAACAAAGTCTCTCATATTTAAAAAAACAACCTTTATTTCCATTCTTCATGCACAAATCTATCCCTTTACTTCATGCTTTCTGTCTCAGCTGTGCTGCTGCACGTATTCAATCATGTATTTATGTGAGCATTATCTTAGGATATTCAGTGTGGCAGAAAATGAGGTGCACTCTCCTTGGCCCCTTTATTCCTCAACCCAGGAAAATCTGTTTTTCTCCTGTCCATTTCATTGAGACTCTGGTCACAAATAAGCTTCCTGCCCCCTGCTGTGGCAGGCTTTCCGTGGTGGTGTCCTGGGCCCTATTTATTTCCTCATCCTCCCTCTCCTCTCTGATCATTTCCTATCAGGCTCTATGTGGTACCCTCCTGGTAACTTCTGAGGTTCAGTCCTTGGTTTCTCATCAGTCTACCTCATGCGTCTGAGTGGCATCCTTTTCCACTTGCTGGGTGGTGAATTCCAAATCCATGACCGACACCTGAGTCTCTTGTGTGAACTCCAGGTTTTGTTATCCAGCCGTCTGATGGACATCGGCACATGGATGTGTCACCAGCATCCCACACTGAATGCCCTGAATTTAATTGATCACAAACCTGTGTGCCAACCCGTGAAATCTACCAGGAATGTGTGAGATTCCCTCCTCTCTTCTGTCTTCACACCCTTCCAATCAGTCAATGATCAAGACTTCATGGTTTTATTTACTGACCCTTCCTACATTTACTGTTGGTCAGTTCTTTCTGCCAATGCCTGCATTCAGGGGCAAACCTTTAAGGTTGCCCTGGCCTCTCTCCTTTCTGTTCTCCCAGCTTCTAGGTTTGATGCTGTGAATCTCTGAATTACAAGCCTGACCACATGACTTTCCTTCCAATGCTCTTCATCTACACACAACAAACCCAAGCCTGGCAGTATGTCTTGAGTCCTCACAAGCAGAACCTCGTCTGCCTCTTTGTCCATATCCCCCATCTCTCTCTTTTCACCTTGTTCTTGAACCTGGACTTGCTGATGGTCCTTGCACATGCTATGCTGTTTCACAGGTACTGACATGCGTTTACTTATGCTGCCCCGACATCCTTTTCCCTGTCCTCCATGGATGCCTCTAAGCTGATGGATCTCAAACTCTGCTGCTCACTGGTGTCACCTGGGGGAGCTTCTAAAACCTCCCGGTGCCCAAGCTACAACTCACACCAACGCATCAGCGCCTCTGGAGTTGGGACTTAGGCTTCACTTTTTTTTTTAAAGAAAAATCTCTCCAGGTGATTCTAGCATACAGCCAAGTTTGAGACCCAGGGCTCGAAAATCAGCATTTGTAAAAGTATAATGTGTGTGCAAATTGTCCTGAGAGTCTGCATTTCTGACAAGTTCCCAGGTGATGAGATGCTGCTGCTCCTGGGACACTTTGAGTAGAAAGACTCCAGGTAAATCCTTTGCAGGCTGAATTTGAGAAGCATAGCTCTAACCATTAAGAAGGCAGCCGGTTGTCATCTTTCCTCAGGACGTCTTCCTTAATTGCTCAGGGTAGGTTAAACGCCCCATCTCTGTCCACAGCAACCTGTGCTTATTTCTAGCTCAACACATGCATATTTCATTGCTGCCGTCTTTTATGTGACTGTTCACGGGAATCTGTGAACATCAAAAGTTGCAATGTGATTGCAATTTGGTAAATGTTTGGCCACGTACCTATGACCAAGTAGTCCCTCAGTTTTCCAGACACTGGGTAGAAATAGGGAAAATGAACGGTAATTAGCTGGCTCTTCTCCTATTTTTGCTGTGCTGACAGCAAAAATCAGAGCTCTAGTCATTCCCCCACTCGTCTCTGAGCATCTGCAGGTGGGCGTGGCGTGCACTCAAGCCACACTCCCACACCCCAATTTCCACTTGGGGAGGCCATGATCTTTCTTTCTCCTGGTCCTTGAAGATACATGGCTTATGTTGTCTTTAGTCAAAATGTCCCTGGTAATACCTCCAGCCCCAGCTCTGTCTTCTCTTGGATGGGGCTGCAAGGACTCTTACTTTTTGTTATTGTTTGCTCCCTCAGTTCTTTTATTTTTCTCTAGCTTATTCAGCTGAATCTCCTTTCTCTGAATTATACATTGCATTTTTGAGCAATTCACTATGTACCAGACATTGTTCAAAGAACTCTGCATGTATCTATTCAACCCTGTGCAACCTTCCAGGTAGAGCCTATTACTGACTCTCTGCATTATAGGTGAGGAAATAAGCACAGAGGGCCACGAACACGCAGGAAGTGCCAGGGCTGAGCACGGCACCCAGGCTGCCTGGCCACAGTCTGACTCTGAACCCTCACGCTCCATGTGTGGAGTTGATCAGGAGGAAGGGAGGCTGAGTTGACCTTTCCAGAGTGCAGTGTGGACAGCAGCCCACCCCCTACCTTAGGGTATGGCTTTCATCTTTCAAATTACCAGGCTTATGGGGCAGCTGAACGTCTTTATTCAGCATTATTCAGTGTCTCCAGGTATTTTCCATGACTTCCTCCTAGCCTCCAGTGATCTCCCAGGCCCTGGACCTCCTGCAGCCTCTGACCCTCAACCACATGCTCCATCTGCAATGGTGAACTCAAATGCTTCCACCTGACTTTTCTGCCTGCTAGAAATATTTAAGCCCTCGAGACTTCCATATTTCTCTATTTCTACAATGCCCAACACAGTGCAGAACAGCAGCTGCTATGTCATATGCATATTGACTATCTGTTAGACTGATGGATAATCCATAACTTGAACTATTGCAACCGTTTCCAAAAATAGCCATGGAAAGGATCCCTCTGTGAAGTCAAGGGACCAACTGAATCCATCTGTTGACATTTACCCAGAATAGCACCTTGTGCTCTGCAAACTTTTGGGGGTCACTGGGAGTTATTTGAATTACTCATGTCACTCTTAAATTACTTCACAGCCTGTAGGGATCATTCTTTTCTAATGGAAATCATGTGCTTGCAGTCACACCTGTCAGAGTAGATTGACCCTTCCATCCTGTAACCACTGGCACCTTTATTACACAACACCGAGATGTGCAAAAGGAGTTCCGTCTTCATGCTTTATTTTTCAAACAAGAGAAAGTTAATTTGTGCCAAGTATCTTTGCATACCAAATAAAGCCTGCAGGGCTGAGAAAGGCAGATAAGTCTTGCTTCCCTGCACTGAGGCCAACTAATTAAGACTACAGAATCATGATCCAGCTATTGGCATCTGAGAGCCTGCCTCACCTCTTAATATCTGCCTTTTGCACTTATGTAAACACTGCAGGGACGGATTGTCTCACCTGAGACAAAGACAGGAGCCAAGCACTTGCAGAAATGAAGCTCCTATTAATGCTTCATTATGGCTATCTCTGGCTACTGGATGTGCATTCCTCCCCCTGGACAGAACATTTGGAAGATTAATTGGATGTTGGACATTAGCGGAGAGAAAGGGAAGGAGCTGATGTGGATCTTCCTGCAGCTCCTTTGTCATGCAAGTTCCAGCCCTGTAGCTATGGGTGGCAGAAAGGACACAGGGTGTGGATCCAGTGATTTCTGCTCAAGGCTGGTATTCAGCTGCTTACAGCTGCTTACATGATCTTCAGCCTCATGGGGCCTCATCTTCCACTCACAGGGCGTTGAACAAAATGACATTTAAGGACTGAGCTGCAACTTTCAAAGCAAGGGGTTACTGTGTATTATTTTCAGATCTGGTTCTTCATGAGTAAGAGCGTTTCTGTATTATAACTGGTGCTTCCCCCTGAAATGCTCATACTCCACTCAGAGACAGATGATGTGTCTTTGGAGTCAGCATGGGCTCTGAGGACTTACCCCAGGAACCATGTGCTATTTGTCCCCGTTGCTTTCTCTGGCCTGTTTGTTGGACTTTAGGGAACTTAGGCAGAAGTCTTGGCTTCCAAGGTTCAGATTTTCATCTGGAGCACCAAGCCCCCAATTTGTAGGGTTACCAAGTAGTTATTACCCAAGTCGGCACATTTTTACTAGGGAAAGGAAAGCTATTACTGACAAGGCTGAGGCAACAGGTACGGTCTGCGATATTTGTCACCCTGAGAAGTAGCTACTGCCATTGTCAGGGAAAAGGAAGTAAGACGTTCGTGGTCTGTTGTCTTAGTTAAAAAAACATAGTGAGCCTGGGGCCAGTGTCTAATATTTTTCTCTCTTGGCCATCCATCTCCTCATGCCCTTAATAGTATTTGCCTTTCAACAGGAGGCTCTTGTGAAAAACCCAAAGGAATGACACAGTGACAGTACATTTTAGAGGAGGGTTGTGGGGAAGGGTGGAAGACGACTTGTGGCCTTGGCATCAGTCTACAGAGATAGCTGCTGGCTTCGGATTCTCCTTTTCCTCATGCTTGTACCCTGTCACAAGTCCAAGGGCATGCAGGGTGCTGGTAGTTTTGTTTTAACATGCAATATATTTTTGGCCCCATCTCTGGCTTCTGGAACTGTGTGGATTGTGGGCAGAGACTTTCAAGCAAGGTGGTATTGTTTGTTATCTTCAGATATCGTTCTTCAAGAGTCAGAGTGTTTCTGTATTTTAGCTGCTCGTATTCCATTTCGGAGACCCTCCCCAAGCATATGTTGGTTATTTCCCCAAAGATCCAGTGTGTTGAGTTGTGTTTCCACACTCAACAGAAATATCCTGTTATCATATCTGTGTGGATTCTTCTGCCTTTTCCTCTTTGGTTAAATAAAACCCCTGGAAAACAGGGAGAGGTGAGAGTGCTGATATTTATGGGGACTGCTCAGTTCTATTTATTTCTTTTGCCAATAGAGCAATTTGCAAGCGATATGGGTCTGAAAGTGGAATTTTTTGCTTCTTAGAATGAAGGTTTGATTAATTGTATTTTGTTTCTTTCTCCTTTACGTTTGTAAAGTGTCTACAGTGTGTCAAACGATATTTATATCTTATAGGAATCTCACTTTTTGTCACATATTTTTCCCACTCTGTTCACATTGCTAATCTCAGGAACAAAGCCATATGCATTTAGGCTTACCTCCCAGATGGAGAGCAGGGGCCACATCCTGCATCCCACTCCCCGTTTTCCCTGCAGGGCCCCAAGGATAGGTGCCGACGCTGCACGGAACACCGGTGTTGTCAGCGTCGTGAGGTGGCAGCTCCATGGGGCAGTCCTACACGCTTCCAAGGAGAGCATGAGCAGCTGGTTAGTAAAGGCTGGTGGGGGAGGGCCACGTGGGGGCTTAAAAGAAGGGGAAGCATCAAAGCACCAAACTGAGGATGCATAAAGCAGTTTAATCGTAGGATCTTCTGCACAAGGTAGTTATATAATTCCACTTTCTTCCTGAAACAAACGGCTCTGCAGCAAACATCTTTATGTTTGTCTCTGAGTGCAAAGGACTTCCAGGGAGCTCATGAGAGGTGGAAAAGCTCAGTGTCAGCATCTGCGCCTGCTGAGTACTGGCAGTGGCTTTCAACATGTGTCATTTTCCATTGCAGTCAGCAACGTGTAAGAGACCCTTTCCCATCCTCACTTAGACACACTTCAAACTTGTGAACTAGGCTTCTTGGGTGTTTGTAATGCACTCTCCTTGAGTGTCTTTTCCACATATTTATTGGCCATTGGGGTTTCCTCTTGTGATTGCAAACTCTGCGGTGTGCTCTTTATGGAAGTTCTGGAGGATTGCACCTTGTTGGTTAATCTGTCTGAAAACTCTCTTGCCTCTTGATCTTTTGTTTTCCCAAATGAATATTAGAATGATATTGTCAAATTCTGTTAGAAAACTAGTGGAGATTTTCTTGGAAACATTTAATTTATAGATTGGCTTGAAGTGAATCTTTATCTTTGCAATATTGAGTCTTTCAACATCAAATATCTTTACTTTGATTTAGTTCTTAGAATGATATGAAATGGTACAACTGGAGATTTCTGAATTAAACACATTTACACATTTGAGGGGGAATATAAATATAGTATATATCAAGTTAAGTGCAGCAAAGTGCTGGTGCAACGGCCATTATTTTGTAAATGTTCTTGGGATAACAAACTGGTAATAAAAGGTAGGGAAAAAACAGACCAATACTTAATGAACACTGTAATAAATCTCTGTGAGATTAAAGTGTTCTGTTTTAAAACTAAATTTTAAAAAAGCATTTAGAAAGCCAGAATAATATTGTACGCTAAATGTGGAGTGAAAGAAATGGCTCTATTATTATAGTGATAAAATAAATTATAAGAGAAAAAATGGACAGTAGTGATCCTATACAACTTTTAAACCTTTATATAATGAAAACCAACAAAGTGATGATGAAAAAATAAGCAGCAGAAGAGACAAAGTATCTAATAAAAATGGCAGGTAAAGCAAGATCTGAAATAGGCGAAGCATTAACCTTTTTGTTCCCAGGCCTGCCCTCCTTCTGGAATCCATTTTGGCCAAGCACAACATTGACATTTCTGCCTTCCTTGCCCTTCATTCCAGCTTTCTAGCTCTGGGCCTCACCTGGGCTGTCAGCACCTGAGTCTGTTCTGAACACCCACAGCCTACACAGGTCCCCTGATACACTTGGCCCTGGAACCTGCAGGGAGGAACGTGGGCCCCATTCTCAGTGCCCCTCAGTTCTCCAAGTCCCTCCACGCACTGGTTTCCTGCCTGGAATCCATCTGAACGCCTGGTTTCTTTAGTCTGCCCTGAGCGTGAGCTATGGATGGTGGTGATGGAAACCACGCAAGCCTGTAAACAGCCCACTCAGGTGTCTTTTCACATCTCAGATGGACCTTTGATGGTACTTACAATCCTTTTACTCACCTCTAGTTTAAATAAAAAGGGAGTTCTACTGCCAGCCTCTGGGAGTAGGGCATGCAGAATGCCCACAGGGTAGCACTGGGCTACCTAGCATCTTAGAAATGCAGAATCTCGGGGCCCAATCAGACTTATTGAAAAAGATTCTGCATTTAACCCAGGTCCCAGGTGGCCATACTGCACATTAAGGTTTGGGGAGCACTGGTCTGCACCTCATTTTTCTCTTTTCTCAAAGCATGGAACCTGCGTCTTATTTCAAGGAAATTGTTGGGGCCAAGAGTAGTGGTACCCCTCAACTTTGCTCAACTGAAAACGTGGTTATTCTACCAGGCTTCTCCCTCTGACCATTTTCCCTTAAGATACTATTACTTTCTTTCTTTCCTTTTTAATGGTTGGTGATGAAAGAAAAATCTGTATGTGTTATTGGAGACTCTTTGTCATTTGTCTTAGATTTGTATGTAATAACCGGGCTGAGATTCTTCTCTCAGGGATCTCCGGTGCTTTGCTAACCGTCTATAGTACCGGCTTAGTTTTCTTCGCCTGTCTCTATCCCCGCTCTGTGAAACTTGACTTTATTTGAAGCTCTGCTTCCCTGGTGGGCTATTTGCTTTTGTCCACCCCTCAGCTAAAGGAGTAGCGGAGAGATCCTGGCTTGGGATCCAGGTAATTCTTGGCTCGAGTCCCTTGGCAGGGATGCTGAGACTGGTTGGGGTAAGGAGATGTAATTTGGGTGAGTCCATGGAAAACAAAATTGGCAATGGAGAAAGGAATATAGGTTCCATGATGCGCTTCTCTAAGATAAATATGCCAGCCTAAAAGAAGGGCAGAAAGCAGTGTAAGAATCGTTTCCACAAGGATCTTTGTGAAACACAGATATTCATGCAGAGGAGATGGAGAAGCAGGTCTTTTCACTATTTTTGTGGTAGACGCAGAAATGGCTGAAGTATGGGCACTAGGAGGCCGACTTTCTTGACAGCAGGGAAAATAGAAACCTCATGGAGCGTGAACAAGAGGAAGACAGAGGGCTTTTGTGCGTGCACATGAAACAGCACCCTGTGGCATTAGAAATGCCTGAGGTTCTTTAGGAGGCAGCTGGGGTCCTGAGTCCCCAAGTGTCCCCTCTGGCTGCTCACAGATGGCGGGGCCCAGGGGAATCTAGGGTGCTGTACTCATCTCACCATTCTAACGTTGGCACTCCTCGTGTTCTGCCTGAACCCCTCAAGTGACCTCAACCACTACCGTAGCTTAACTAATCAACGACATACCACACAATGAACACGCTGTCCACACCACTGTCTGATGGACATGACACTAGGATGTCCCAACCTAGATGATAATTTTATTTTGTTGTTCTTTCCCTTTTTGCCAATGTGTTACAGGAATGGGGAATCTTAGCATCACTGCTGGTTTCTCCTTTTATCCTGACCCTTGAATCAGACAGGTGAGGAAGCAACTTCTCTCTAGCTTATTCCTTTACCATTTTCCCAATATCTTCCTTGATCCGTGTTCATGTTGCTAATAGTCACATTTAGACCTTGTTTCTTTTCAGTTACATTTCCTTAATTCCTTAATGTATCCTTTTTTTAGCCTTCGTTTTTGTCTATTTAATTTACTGTTTTTTTTTTTTTTTTTTTTTTTGAGACAGAGTCTCACTTTGTTGCCCAGGCTAGAGTGAGTGCCGTGGCGTCAGCCTGGCTCACAGCAACCTCAATCTCCGGAGCTCAGCGATCCTACTGCCTCAGCCTCCCGAGTAGCTGGGACTACAAGCATGCGCCACCATGCCCGGCTAATTTTTTGTATATATATTTTTAGTTAGTCAATTAATTTATTTCTATTTTTGGTAGAGACGGGGTCTCACTCAGGCTGGTTTCGAACTCCTGACCTTGAGCAATCCGCCCGCCTCGGCCTCCCAAAGTGCTAGGATTACAGGCGTGAGCCACCGCGCCCGGCCTTAATTTACTGTTTTAATGAAAAAGAATACACGCAAAGGTAAAAAAAAAAAATTACTAAGAAAAATGCAATGCAAACTAAATCTCCCTCCTTCACCAGGTCCTGTTCCTTCTCCCACATGCAATTGCCACTGTCCTTTCCCCAGGACTTATTCCAGCAGATCCAGTCCTCCTTGGGGCCCTTCCCCAGTCTGCCCTGGAGATGGTCCTGCATCCACACTGACAGATCTGCCTTCCTCTTTGTCCCAGAGTCTGGATGCTTGACGACGATTTATCTTCACTGGTCTTCTGTTGATGCACATATATGCATGTCCCCAGTGTCTGGCACTAACAGCAGCGTTGCAATAGTAACACATATGTGGAATTTTACAATTCAACAGATAGTGCTATATCGTTTTCCAGAATTTCTGTGAAACTCTGTATTTTCACTACCAATGTGTGAGAATTTCTTTCCCCCACTACACCACCAGCAGTAGGTGGTCTTAGTCCTTCTAACAAAAGTGGCAAGTGATTTTTTACTGTCAGCAAATTTGCTTTTCTCTGATAATCGGTGAATTGGAGCATATTTCCATATATTTATGGCTCATTTGGATTTATTTCCCTTTGATTTAACTGTTTTTTCTCCTTTCTCCATTTTTCCAGTAAATGTTCTCTTTCTCTGGTCCATTTGAAAATTCTCATTTTATATTATGGACCTTAGTCCTTTGCCTCTCACCTGTGGCTTGCCAATTGATTCTGGTGGCATCACTCCCATGTTTTCTAATGTTTGCATAACATATGACTGTCATTTCTTTCATATCTTCTGTGTCCTACTGTGGCCAAAACAGCTTCCTCTAATCATAAAATACGCAGGTATCTCCCACATTTTCTCATAAAGTTTTAATTATCCTATTGTTTGCACCCAAGTCTTTCATTAAACTGCATTTTACTTTTGTATGAGATGTTAATAGGTGTCCAATTTCACTTTCTTCTAGACACACACCTGTTGTGCCCATGCTGTTTGTTAGTGATGACATGTTTCCTGCTGAATTGTACACGTGACATATTAATACAATTCTCATGTACAAGACTGATGCTGGATTCCTCTCAGGTCTCTGCCGATCCCCACTGACATACAGATTAGTTGCCACAGCTCTGTGATGCCATCTAATAATTAGCAAAGCATAACCACCCTCACTCATATTTCTTAAAATACTGTTCCTGACTATTTTCATGCATGCATTTTTCCACATAAGCTTAGTGGTCATTTTTATCAAATCCAAGTAAAAATACCTACTTGGGACAACCAACTACAATGATATTGTTTGCACATTATTTTGGAAATCATATGATATTATTATTGTGATATTAAATCTCATTTTATGTCCACCTATTAGCTTTGTTTTTGTCTACCTCCCATAATAAGGGTTTGTGTGTTGGTTCTACAGCTTATTCAGCTATATAGGTTCTAGTTCTTTCTTGTTATACATATTTATAATCATTTTATACATTTGTCTACATTGTAGATGGAATACTTTTCCTATTTTATTCTAATTACTTATTGCTACAGTAGAGAAAAACAACAGATTTTTGTGTATGTTATTGTCTCCAATAATTTTGCCAGTTGTTTCAATCTATAATCATATCATAAACAAAGAAAAATTAAATGAATCTCTTCTTTTTTGTCCTTCATTCTATAGCAGCTTAGCTTTAATCTGTTTTATGCATTCAGGTCATATAGAACATTTTGTTCAAAGAAATCCCAGTCCACCGAAAAAAATTATCTTTTACAATCATAGCTCTCAAAGTATTGCAGGCTCTGTTTGTTCCATCAGTTGCAGTTTAGGTTCTTTCTAAAGCAGGCCCTGAGACAAGGAGGTGAGTTCAAGTTGTTTCTTTGGAAGGTGCTGACAGCACTGGGTGAGGGGTGGGGAGGAGAGAAGAAGGCAGGAAAATCCAGTGAAGGGTGAGTTATGAAGCCAACCACCACGGTGGACCCCTGGCAACTTGGGAAGCCAGAGCACAGCACCCTACTCACACTGTCTCTCCAGGATATGTATATGCCAACTCTGTCAGTGATTATTCGGGTCTGCTCCCAGGAGGACAGATGCAGAAGTTCTGACAAATTCACAAGATGGGAACACAAGCCGCAGGCAGCGTGAGTGCCTGCACCATCTCCTGCGAGTGAAGTTAATGCTGCCTGTGGCTGGGAGGCCCCTGAACGATCTTACTCCTGCCGCTTAAAAAGAAATGAGTCTAAGTAGAATCCTAGGATAAAATAGTGGGAAGGACCAACTGATCCGTGAGACTTTATGGATTTGTAAATAAATAAAATCACAGAAAAAGAAAAACACTTAATTCAACTCATTGTAAAAGATGAGCTATGCAACAGCACGGGCAGCAGCTCAACTCAGAAGTCCGCTAGGGAGGCTTTTACAAAGGTTAGAGCAATGACTCTTAGATATGGAGAGTGTCCACACTCTCAGCAGAGGGGTTTCTGCCAAGTGACGCCAGGCCCCTGCTCAGATGGGAGAACATCTTAGATCCAGAGCAACGTTTCTCAAACCAGATCGTATTGTAACTCATACAGTGTCCTATGTCTTTACCACAATCTCTGCAAAGGAGGAAGAAAGGACAGACCCTCCCGTAGCTGGGGTTAGGGGTGCCCATGCCAAGGGAAGGCAGAGGTGGTGGGCGCAAGGCACTAAACACTGTCCTGTGCAGCCAGACTTGGTCAACCTGCTAGAACGTGCCTAAATCTGCTGCTTCAGCTTGTTTCTTTCTCTAGAAAGAATTATGTTGAACGGAGCTCTGATATGAAGAAAAAATTAAGTGCTTTACAAAGTCAATAAAATAAAATAATGATAGGAACCATCAGCTAGGTTTTCTAATTTGTTGTTGCTGAGGGAGAGCCCTCCAGAGATCCACACATGCTCTTCTTAAGGAAGACTGCTGGAAGTTTAAAGGTGCAGCCTCAGAAATAAATAGCACCTTAGATGTGACATTAGACACTGGTGAGTCTCTGAGTAGATAAAGCCTCCTGCAGGCGATGTCGGCTTAGCTCCCAGGACAGTCATTGCTAAGCTGTCAAGAGGTACACACATACCCGCATGGTGACAAAGTGACTTTCTGGACAAGAGGTGAAAGGTGCAGTTAGTGGGTTGATATTTCTAGCTCCCCTGGGGCACCCTTAACTCCTCCATACTCACTGCTGACTTTTCACTCTCTCGGAGAGGCATTTTCATATCATAAACACAGTTAATTACTGCGTAACACCGCAAGCATCTCAGACAAGTCTAGAAAACTTTTAACTCACGTTTAGAGATCCTCTAAATCAAAAGGGAAAAAATCCAGAAGAGGATCAAGTTCATTTGAGGCCAAGAGAATCAAAACATTTAGGCGAATTCCAGAGAACTCCTGCAGGAAGCACACCTGCACTCTTTGCCCAGGGAAGGGCAGGTGCATAAAAATGTCATAAGTTTGGCCTGAGGAACACACACTATGGACTGATTTTATAAGTGGAAAACTTGGCATCCCCAGGATTTCCACCAAAGGGACAAGGTGTGGCCATGTGGGTGACAAAGGGACATGTACATAGCCACACCTGAGGATCGCCCTGAAGCTGCTGCTTTCTCTGCATGTGGATGGTTGACAGTGTGCTCATGCTGAGGAGAAGCAGTGGGGATTGGGGGTGGGGGGCAAACAGGAGCTGTGTAAGGAGCGAGCAGTGGGGAAGGCTTCTGCAGCACGTCTGAATTCCCTTGCGTGGACAAGGCACCCTCCCTGCTGGCTCTGACGACAGCTGCCCTAATCATTCCTTACCAGCACATGGGGAGGAGAAACATGGTCCCTCAGGCCCCAGAGATAGAGACCTGATGGGATTTACACATTGATCTACACATCGATCCATCTTCACTTTGTCTCATTCCCTGGGGGACACATAGTCAGAGCTTGGCTCAAAGACACAGTCTCTGTGAAGATCCTCTGCCCCATGAAGGAGTTTGTGCCCCCTGTACCTCATGTGTACTTGGAGGCCACCTGTGTTGATCTACTGGATCTGGGTTTAAATCCTTCTCCAACGACTACAACGAGAGCCCCTGGTTGTGGACACGGACTGTGGTTTGTTAAGCTTCCCATCTCCAGCACCAATTACAAAGCCGGGCATGCAGTAGATTAATATACATTGATTCAATTCCATGGTAGCAACAGGATAGAGAGGCCAGGCCTTGAAAATAGAGTTCTGAGCAGTTGTCAGTGTGGGAGCAGCAAGGGTCTATGGGATGGCAGGCTGGGTCAGTGACCACATTGCATGACAATTCCCCCACTTCTGACTCTCTTCCATACACTACACACACTTTTCAACCTGAAGTCAAGCTTCACTCTTCCTACACTGCACTCTCTCTGCACCTCTCTGTGTTTTGCACCTGCTGCCCTCAAAGAGAACTGGCACTTGGGTGTGGTGGCCACCACATGGATTATAATTCTCAGTTTCAAGTTCAAGAGCACCAAACCTAAGTTCATCTTTCCAACTGGTTTCTTTTTTTCTATGTGGATTTTTTTTCTAACTTTTAAAGCTATCGTTAGCTAAATTACATATTGTTAGGGTGGAAACTTACCAGATGCTCATGGTGGGTTGGAGAAAGAATTCTCACACGGAGTTTAGGATAGAAAGAAGTACAAAATTTTCTATTTTCCAGAAAAAGAAAGAATAAAGAAAAGCTATGAAACTGAACAAAAGGTAGAGGGTAGTTGCTGGGCAGCTGGGGGAAAGTTTCTCACCGTTTTTTAAAGGGGAAAATGGCTTTTATTCCCTCTCTGCTTCAGCAGACTGATAACAAAAGCGGCTGCAAGATGTCAGAGAATTCTTTATTTCCTTTTCTTTCTCTCTGAGGCCGGGTTACCTGAGTCCTTAAAATAGGATTTTTGGCCGGAACTGAGGCAGAGAGCTGGAGCAGGGAGTTCGCACCTCTACTTTCGCTTAGAGCTCTTCAAGGCTGAGAAAACAAAACCCTTAGTGAGAAGGAGTTAGGTCACAGGTGTTCTGATCAAACAAAGTGTAGTTGTGCTGTGAGTTTATTTCCCTTGCTTCCTGTTAGATAGGTTATTTTCCTCTGTTAGGTAGGTTATTAGCAGAGCCACTTTTCACATATTACTTAATCTTTATGCAAATCCAAAAATCTACCTCCATTTTTAAGAACTTCCTGGTATTGCTACGTGTCGCTGAAGCCGGGAGAGACCTGGAAGAGACCAGCAGGCTTTTTGCTGAGCCCTCAACATGCAGTTACTGAGCACTTCAATGAGCACCACACTGGGTTTAAATTATGAGAGAATGAGTTATAGGAGTAAGAGCACAGGAGCTGACACAAAACCCTTTCATTTTCCAGATCTGTCTCTACCAATACCTAGCTCTGTTGACCCTGAATAAAACACTTAACCTTTGCCTTTAAAATAAGGAGAACTGACTTTAAAAGGTGGGGATTGGAGTAGCTGCTTTCCAAAGGAACTGTCATAAAATAATCCTATGATCCTAGTTGTTCAGGGGTAAGCAAACTAGCTGATCTGGGGACAGACTTCATGCCTGCAGGAGTCCTGGAATCATATGCCACCGAAACTCCAAGGCCCTGTCCTGGGACAGTCACCAGCCGGGTTTCTCAGGGCCCCAATGGGGTAATATTTCTGCCCAGATCACTGGCCTTTGGGGCTCAAATTTAGGACTCCTGGTCTTTCCATGACTTCCCCAGTTTTCATACTGCAAACCCTGTGTCCCAGGCTGCCCCTGCATCCCAAACAAACTGGGGTGTTTCCACCCTGACCTCCCCCCCCACCAGATTTTACAGGATCAGATCTCTTCCAATCTGGGGAGCAATCTTGTCCCCAGACTGCATGGGCATGAAAAGCCCTCTAGCAACATCAAGTTCCAGCTAATTTCCAGCCTCTGCCTGTCAGGCCCTTGCAGGTATTTCCACCCAGCCTTAACTCAGACCTGGAGACTCTGCCAAACAAACCTCTCCTGTCATCTGACCTCACAGAACCGGTCTTTTCTTCCCTGTGTGGCACTGGCCTCCATTAATCCCACGGTCTACTTTGAAACAATAATATGTGTTGACATCCCGAGTGGGGGTTAAATTTGGTGTCTCCGTAACAGCCTCAACTGCACACTTGGCCAGCGGTCAGCAGCTCATTCTGGAAAGGGCCGCCACGTTGTCTATCAAGTACGTTCATGGATACTGTGTGTAGCTGTGAACTGGCCTCCACGGAGGCCGGGGAGTCCTGGTGTTGTTGTTGACCCTCTTTGTTGCTCCATGTTGCTCAGGGTCGCCGAGACCTGGTCTGTTTCCCTCCCTTGTCTGTCTGCACACTGCCTTCATTCTCTTCCATCAACTGAGCAACGGCCAAGGAGGCTGGATCCTGCTTCATAAATAGCCATCTACCTTGCCTAATCAATGGCAGTAAATAATAGAACCATAAAGCCAGAGATAATTATTAGCAAAAGAAGAGACCTAAAGATCGTAAATTCCAGCTCCCTTCGTTTTCCGCATGATGAGAATAAGCTCTGCAGAGGGTGATGCTGCTTAAGAGCAGAGCCACAGTCGGGCATCACGGTGCCAACCCCCAGCAAACGCAGTCTCTGCAGGGCACCTGCCGCACCTGCTTTCTTCATCTCCAGGCCTAGATGCTGCAAGAGGCAGCATCTGAGAGTGGAGGCTACTCTGCCACTATCTGCTGTGCAACAGACTTACTGCACTTGGTCTGTAAGACCAGAACTTTATTCTCTCTAGTGGTTATTTCATCACCACTAACTTTAGAAAGTCTGCCATCAACTGCCAATGACAGGGGACTATTCTCATTCCACCTCTTGGGATTTCCTCCCCGTGCTCCTTTCTGCTCTGACAGAAGACTGGGGTGGACTAGGAGGATGCCTCTGTCCTGCTGACAACGTGGGGTGATGGGGAAGGAACCCCATCAGAAACGCCACCTTTGGGCAAAGGCGCTGCCATGTCCCCATTTGTTATGTGCTTTGGAGCTAACCTTTTATCAAGGTCATGGGAACAGCAGAATTTCCTTCTGCTATTTCTATGTGCCTTTTTCCTTCTTTCATGAATCACACCAGCATCTCCTCTTGTTTGCTGGCTGTGAACACATCTTTCCAGGTGAAGGAAAAGATGAAAGCAGTGCCCCCTGCTTTGATGGTTATGTGACTTCTGATACTCTCAGGGCCAAGACGTAGTTCCAACTATAATGTGCCAAATTAATTCTCTTAGATGAGCTAGCTAATTAGTCTGAAGACAGAAGTAGTAGGCAGGCCATCGCCAGAATGTTTTGATGAAAATGAGCCAATTTCTCTCAGTCAAATAAGCTCCGACTGGGCCAGCCTTCTCGGGGGCACGTGCCAGGCAGACCCGAGGGGAACCCTTGGCTGGCACCACACATCTCAGTGTTCCCCCAAGGACCCACCTATGTTGCCCAGGTGTGGGTTATAATTGATGAACCCTCCAGCATGTGGAGCAGGTGCTGCTGAAGCCCTGCCATAGCCCTCGGGTGATCACCCCCAGTGGTCATCTTCAGACAGTTCCCTGCGAGCTGAGGGCCTTCTGCATCTTTCTACCTGAAGGTGTGGCCTGACCCCAAGAAAGGTCTGGGTGTTGTGACTCATGCTTGTAACCCCAGCACTCTGGGAGGCTAAGGCAGGAGGATCACTTGAGGCCAAGAGTTCAAGACTAGCCTGGGCAACATAACATAGCAAGACCCCATGACTGCAGAAAATGGTGGTGTGTTCTTGTAGTCCTAGTTACTCAGGAGGCTGAGGCTAGAGAATCACTTGAGCCCAGGCTTGAAGCATTGAAGGTTGCAGTGAGACAATGACACCACTGCACTCTAGCAACAGACTAAAAGCCTGTCCAAAAAAAACAGGAGGATTTGATGCACCCTCCATATGTGGGATTGGCAAGAACTTCTGGGAGTTAATGCAGCCTTAATCGATCATGGGTGGAAGATGGCGGATACACACTCCAGAGCTCTCCTCCTTCGGGATAGCACATCTGAGACACGTCCCACCCAGTGGTTAGAGAGTGCAGGGACCCTGAGCCCCAGCTGCCCGCAGTGGTCACCCACTCATGAACGCACCCTTTGATCACCGCCTGCCCTTCCCAGGCTCATTTCCTCACTCCTCCAAAGATGTTTTCTGGAGTTACTTCCCAAATAAGCTACTTGCACCCAAATTTTTGTCTAAGGGCCTCCTCTGGGGGGAACCCCAACTAAGACCCATGCAAGGAAAATGCACCCATTACGATGTTCAGCCTAAACTTTACAGTGGTAACTACCACTTCTCTCTGATTCTCACAGCTAATGCTTGGTCAGGAACAGCTGGGATTTCAGTGCAGGCTGGACCTTATCAAATTTTAATGTGTACCTGGGAACTGTGCTAAAATAAAGATTCCTCATTTCTAAGAAACTTCCAGGCAATGCCAGTGTTGCTGGCCTTTGCACCGTTCCTTGAACAGCAAAACATTAGAGAGCTCCAGTCCCAACGTTTTACTCAGAATGGCATGTGACTTCTCTTAAATGAAGAGTCCTTCAATCTTGCATCGGGCTTCAGGTGTCACTATCAAACAGAAACTTCTTAAAATATACTGGAAAGACCTCTGTTTGGGGCCTCTTCTTTGAAATCTGAAACAATAAGGGTGCTTTATGCAACGTGGGTTATTACAAGGATACAGTAGAATCTTCAAACTTTTCTCTCCCGCTGCCCTTTTCTTCCTTTTCATGATACAGCAAGCTTTTTGAGTAGACGGAGATGGTTGGCATGTAGAGTATCTGACGTTGGGTTTATCTGATTATTTCCTTGTGGTGTCACTTAATTGTTTCCCTCTACTCCCTATATTTTCTCCAAATTAGAAGTTGATCTAAAGGCTTGATTAGACTCAGACTGAAAGTTTTTGGCAAGAAAATTTCATGGGTGACATTGTCTCTTTTATTCTGTTCCATAATTGCTGGTGTCAAGTTTCATTACTTGGCTCACTGGGTGACAGCCAGATCTCTGTATTGTAAAATTAAGTTTTCTCTTGAAATGGTGAGGTTTCCCCATGATCCAGAGCCTAATAGATTTAGTGTCCATTGGTGATTCTCGCCCAAATCAATCACATTGTTGAGGGCTGCAGAAAGGATTTTCCAATTCTGTCATTTCTTTCAGCTTATGTTTTTCTAGGAAGAAGAATTTGTCTTGTCAACTATGGGTGACTAAATTCTTTCTAAGCAGCCAGGATAAATGATTAATTCTTTCCTTCTGTCAACTTTTAGGAAAAGGAATTGGTCAGTCACCTCCAATGAGGGCAAAGTCATCCTCTCTCCCCTCCCACTCCCATCACTCAGGGCACACAGTCTTATCCATTCAATGATTTCAGATCAAGTACAGTAATTCTTCTTGATGTTTAAATTGTCCCACATTTGCCCAGTGGGAGCCTCTTTAGACTCTTGCCTGTGTTTTCTGGGATGCCCTCATTTGTCTCTCGGCTGTCCTCGGGCAAGACACCCCGGGTTCCCCTCGCATCTTCCCTTCCCCAGACTTGGAACCAGCCACATCCAGGTAAGACCAAGAAATCATGACCTGCCAATCATGCACAGAGGTGCCTCCTACCAAGGGCGACCTTGCTGTAGGTCCTTTTAAGTTTTATAATTAATTTCTACCTTATAGGACTTTTTCTGAACCTTTATAGTTGTGTACAGTTGCTTGTTTGCCTTAGAGTGAACATTAGCTTATTTGTTTATTTGTGTTTCCATACAATATATATGTCAGTATTGCTCTTAATGAAAATGAGTGGTCAAAGATGATTTTTGTCTTTGCAGTTCTTCTTGTCAATAGAATGCATTCTTCAAAGAGACACAGAGGCCCATATTCAAATTCACTTTAAATAAATATTTTCTCTGTATGATATTTCTAATCTGATATATATTTAGGCTTGTTTCAAAATGTAGCATTTATTATTTTTTCTTTTCTACTTTCTATTCATTTTTTTAAATACATAAGACATTTACACACGGTTCAGATGTTAAAACTATATAAAGTGTACACTGAAAAGTCTAACTTAATCCCTCTTCCCCATACCCTGCCCCTTTGCCTACAAATGACTATTTTTGATAGCATTTGACTTATCCTTTCTGTGTTTTTTTCTTTCTGAAATTAAACCTATGTATTCGTATTTTCCTTCTTATTTTATACAAATTGTTGCATCCTGTTTACACTGTCCTATACCTGATTTTCTTTTATTTCTTTTTGTTTTCACTTTACAGTAAATCCTGAACAATCACTCTTCATTCTACATGCTGTAAGCTGTCTTCCATCATTTTTTTTTTTCTATCAACTTCATGGTGATCCAGTATGTGGCCACACTATGGTTTGTGCAGGTAATCCTCTTCTCATGGTCCCTAGGACCTTTTCCTTATTTTGATGTTATAAATGCCACCAGGAATAAACTTGAGCACAGGTTGTTCCATATTTGTGTAAATGTATCTTCAGAGTAGAGTCCTAGAAATGGAAACACTGAGTGAAAAGTAGTGCGGAAGCATTGTTGTCAGATATGGCCAAATTCTCCATGAGGGTGCATTATTCCGCTTTTGCTCCACAAGTCACTGCAAGATTCGTTGTAACTTTTCTTGTAATATGATGGGTAAGGATTAGGGTCTCAGTGCTATTAGATTTTTGTTTGCTAACACCATAGTTAGAATTTTTGTATCCATACCCATAAGTGATATGTGTTTGTATTTTCCTGTTTTGTACAAAATTATATTTTCTTAGTAAAAAAAATAATTTGGAATGTTTTCTTCTTCGTCTAAGCTCCAGAACAATTCAAGTAGCACAGAGTTATCTAGTCTTTCCTGTTTTTCTTTGATTACTGTTTGCATGATACGTTATTTTACATCCTGCTACTTTCAACTTGCATATTTAGAATAGATGCTATCAAGTCAAGGATGTTCTCTTCTATTTTTAATATTTTATGAGAGTTTTAAAAATCATAAATGGTGTTCAATTTGGCCAAATGTTTTTTTGCATTGAATAATGTGATCATGTATGGTTTTCTCCTTAGCCTGTTAGTACAGTGGATTACGTAAATTGATTTCTGAATACAAACCAGATTACATTCCTGGAGTATACCCAACTTGGCCATGATGTTTAGTTCTTTTTATATATTTGCTATTATTTTATTAAAGATGTTTCTATTTTCACAAAGGATATTGGTCTGTAGTTTTCTTTTTTGGTGCTGTTTTTGTCTGGTTTTGCTATTTTGTTAATTCTAGCTTCAAAAAATGAATTGAGAATTGTTTCCTTTTATTTTAATAGTTATAGAGTACATAAATTATTTGATATTGATTTGGTTGTGGTAGTTGGATTAAATATGTTGTTTTCACACTCAATTCACATCAGGGCATCTGCTGTCCTAATGCAGAGGAATGCCAATGGAATAATTTTGACTTCGATCTGAAATGTTCAATATCTGCAATATTAGAAGATTTGAGTGCCAATTCACTGAAAATGTTGTGCTGAATCTGTCAGCTTCTGGCGGCCCATAACACACTGCTCCACACTGACACATCATGAATCTCACACAGAGTTGCCTCCCTGACAATGTTGTGGGTAAAGAAATACCATGAGTTAGGAAATGAAATGGAAACCATTAAAGATGCTATAGGAATAAGCCTATTTATGAAAAACTTTACTGTGCATCTGTGCAGAATTTTCTTTTCCTGTCTTCCACTTGACCAAACCTGACATATGTTTACACCACCACTCTGTCCCTCGTTTGGTCACCCCAAAACTGAAGCCTGCATCACTGATTTAGCAGGATTGTTGTAAAACCTTCACGTGTAGTGTTTCTGTCCCTCTGAGAAGCATGGGCCATTAGCATTAGAATGAATATCATCACAACCATGTATTGGCATCTCTCATACTTTGCAAAAGTGGATGCTGAAGCCAGAGGGAAGAGAGAGTAAGGGTATAATCTTGGGGGGTCCAGAGTTCTTTAGCCCTCCAGTTGTGTTTGAGACTGGGCTGTACATTGGTCACCTAGAACCTGGTGTCTATGTCCCTGGAGACAAAAAAGGCTGATAAGGCTGAGGATAATCCTGCCTGATGATATTTTTTAAATGGTAGCCTTGTTGTTCCCTTCTGAACCCCAGCAGGTATCAAAGAACTTTTCTTTTACCAACATCCTGTAAACAAAGGAATAGTCAGGCAATAAAGCAGGAGAAGGTTGTCTTGGGCTTTCAGTAAAAGTTCTTATCCCAAAATAGTTAAATAATATCTTTTGGAAACTCAGGTTTGACAAGATCATATTACCTTGGTGGCCTGGAATACACTGTGGACAATAAAGTCTGGAAGTGTTAATAGCATTTTGCCGGGAGGAATCAAGAAGAGTTGCAGCCTGGGAAGCAATTGACTGTGGCCATTTAAAGGAGAGCATTCAAACCGCACAGCCTGAGGGAGCAGTCCCCAGAGTGCCATCGGTACCTGACACCGGCTGTAATCAGGGTCTTCAGGGCCAGCACCACATCATATAAGATGACTCCAGTGTGGGGGTCCGCATAGATTCCCTCAAGTTTCATAATTTAGTAGAGTGACTCACAGATCTCAGGAAGTGTGATATTTGTATTGCAGTTTTATTATGTTATCCCATAATTATCCCATAATTTTATTATGTTATCCCATAATTTGTATTCCTTATCCGGATACATATTAAAACCAGCCAATGAAAGAGATACACAGGGAGAAGTCTGGGACTGTTCCAGACCTCAGGTTTCTGCCATCCCCAGGTATGCATTACCCTCCCAGTGTCAGTGTGTGGTGCTACCAGGAAGCTCCCCTGAACTTCAGTCTCCAGAGTATTTATTGGGGTTTCAATATGCATATGATTAGTGAAATCATTGGTCAGGATGTTCCAAGGCGAGGGGTTGCTTTGCAGGAGCCCAGGAGTGGGTACCAAGACTGGACCTCTCCTTGGTAAAATTAATACTCCACTACACAGCCATGTATGAATAGCCTTGTGAAGAACCTCAAATTCAACCACATTTGCTTAGGGGTTCAATCATATGGGAAATGTAAATGTTGATACCTCTTGCTTTCTCTAAGGTGAGGGTATTTTGCTGTCCAAAGAAAGACTAAGCAGTTCAGAAAACTGAAGATGAAATAAGTTAATTATTTCTTGGTCATCTTTGAATATATATTTCTAAGCAGGATTATTTACCAACTCACACCAGTTTATTTAAAGAACTGCATTTCCTCGGAGATCTTATTTTCATTCACAATGTACATCACCAGCATATCTTAGTAACAGTGATGTGCAGCCTGCTATTCTTTGGGCATTTCCAAGGAGTGTTTCCGTTGTTACTGTAGTTAATATTCCCAGTAAGTAGGAGAAAGCAGAAGCTGCTGGTTGAAAGTTGAAATACTCTGCAGAACTGGAATCGAATTCCCACGTGTACCAAAAAAGTATATTCATGTGAGAGAGATGAACTGTCCTTATCAGACTTCTCTAGGCAGAGCATGAAAAGGCTTCATGGCTCATCCTGGAGAATCTTTTCTTCTGGAGAAGGATTGAGTCATAAAGTGCTACATAAAAATTTCTGAAAACTCAGTATCAGATTGTAATATATTTTGAATTATATTTCTGTCAGGACTCTTTGTTCACAGAATGATTTGAGTACTTTAAATCAGTGGTCCCCAATCTTTTTGGCACCAGGAACCATTTCCACCGGAGTCAGTTTTTCTTTTTTTTAATTTTAGCATATTATGGG
This sequence comes from Microcebus murinus, assembly GCF_040939455.1. NCBI lineage: Eukaryota > Metazoa > Chordata > Mammalia > Primates > Cheirogaleidae > Microcebus > Microcebus murinus. The sequence goes on along the minus strand of NC_134119.1, from coordinate 46,502,688 downwards.
GGTACAAGTGTTAAGGTTATGTATATTGCCCATGCCTCCCACCCCCCTCGAGTCAGAGCTTCAAGTGTGTCTATCCCCCAAACGTTGCACCTCTTACTCATGGTGTTTGTATATACCCATCCCCTCCTCCCCCCTCTCACCTGCCTGACACCTGATGAATGTTATTCCTATATGTCCACTTAGGTGTTGATCTGTTAATACCAATTTGCTGGTGAGTACATGTGGTGCTTGTTTTTCCATTCTTGAGATACTTCACTTAGTAGAATGGGTTCCAGCTCTATCCAGGAAAATACAAGAGGTGCTATATCACCATTGTTTCTTAAAGGTGAGCAGTACTCCATGGTATACATATGCCACATTTTATTAATCCATTCATGAATTGATGGATACTTGGATTGTTTCCCCAGCTTGGCAATTGTGAATTGTGCTGCTATAGACATTCGAGTGCAGCTGTCTTTCGTAAAGTGACTTTTGACTTTTGTGTAGATGCCCAGTAGTGGAAGTGCTGGATCAAATGGTAGTCTACTTGTATCCCTTTAAGGTGTCTCCATATTGATTCCACAGAGGTTGAACTAGTTTGCAGTCCTACCAGCAGTGTAGGAGTGTTCCTATCTCTCTGCATCCACACCAGCATTTATCGTTTGGGGACTTTGTGATAAAGGCCATTCTCACTGGAGTTAAGTGATATCTCATTGTGGTTTTGATTTGCATTTCCCTGATGATTAGAGATGTTGAGCATTTTTTCATATGTTTGTTGGCCATTATTCTGTCTTCTTTTGAGAAGTTTCTGTTCATGTCCTTGGCCCATTTTTTGATGGGGCTCTTTGATTTTTTCTTGTTGATTTTCCTGAGGTCTAAATAGATCCTAGTTATCAGCCCTTTATCAGATGTGTAGCTTGTGAAAATTTTCTCCCATTCTGTGGGTTGTCTGTTTGCTCTCTTGATAGTTTGGCTGTGCAGAAGCTTTTTAACTTGATCAGGTCCGATTTGTTTATTTTTGTTACTGCTGTGATTGCCTTTGGGGTCTTCTTCATAAATTCTTTGGTTAGGCTGATGTCTAGAAGAGTATTTCCAACATTTCCCTCTACGATTCTAATAGTTTCACACCTAAGGTTCAAGTCTGTTACCCAGTGTGAGTTGATTTTTATGAGAGGTGAAATGTGTGGGTCTTGTTTCAGTCTCTACATGTGGCTATCCAGTTTTCCGAGCACCACTTATTGAATAAGAATTCTTTCCCCTAGTGTATGTTTTTGTCTGCTTTGTTGAAGATTAGTTGGCTATATGAGGATGGTTTTATATCTGGGTTTTGTGTTCTGTTCCACTGGTCAAGGTCCCTGTTCTTGTGCCAGTAAAAACCTGTTTTAATTACTATAGCCTTGTAGTATAGTTTGAAGTCTGGAAGATTGATACCTTCTATTTTGTTTTTATTGCGTAGGATTGATTTTGCTATACATGATCTTCTCTGGTTCCATACGAAGCGTAAAATTATTTTTTCTATATCTGTGAAAAATGATGATGGTATTTTTTTTTTTTTTTTTTTGAGACAGAGTCTTGCTTTGTTGCCTAGGCTAGAGTGAGTGCCGTGGCGTCAGCCTAGCTCACAGCAACCTCAAACTCTTGGGCTCAAGCGATCCTTCTGTCTCAGCCTCCCAAGTAGCTGGGACTACAGGCATGAGCCACCATGCCCGGCTAATTTTTTTTCTATATATATTAGTTGGCCAATTAGTTTCTTTCTATTTATAGTAGAGACGGGGTCTCGCTCTTGCTCAGGCTGGTTTCGAACTCCCGACCTCGAGCGATCCGCCCGCCTCGGCCTCCCAGAGAGCTAGGATTACAGGCGTGAGCCACCGCACCCGGCCAATGATGGTATTTTGATAGGGATTGCGTTGATTCTGTATGTCACTTTGGGTAGTATAGACATTTTAACAATGTTGATTCTGCCAACCCATGAGCATGGTATATTCTTCCATCTGTTTACGTCCTCTGCTATTTCCTTCTTCAGTGTTTCATAGTTCTCTCTGTAGAGGTCTTTTACCTCTTTAAATATATTCCAAGGTATTTTATTTTGTTTGTTGCTATTTTGAAGGGAATCGAGTCTTTGATTTGGTTCTCTCTTGTACTGTTGTTGGCATATATGAATGCTTCTGATTTCTGTGTATTGATTTTTGTATCTTGAGACTTTATCAAATTCATTTATCAATTCAAGGAGTCAGAGACAGTTTTTCTTAGGATTGGGGTGGGGGGATTATTTCAGATTGATTCAAGCATATTACATTTATTGTGCATTTTATTTCCATTATTACACTGTAATATATAATGAAATAATTATACAACCTACCATAGGTTAGGGATCCTTGCTTTAAATAATGCCTTATCAAGGACAAACATAAGTCAAATTATTTTGGATGGCAGATGTTGATTTTTGGAAGGAAAGAATGAGAATGACTGTTAGATTTCATTTGACCCCTTAACACATAAACTTTTGAAATAATTTGTTCTTTTTTTTAACCTCTTACCAGGCTAAAGAGGAGTTGAAATCTTAATATAAATGTACAAAGTGATTATATGAGTTAAGGATTCTAGCCATAGAAAATTTATGGTATCTAGGAGTATTCTTGTCCTCACATATACAAGCCTGAAAAAGTTCCTTATGATGTGACATTAGGTTGTTAATTTGTAATCTTTCTATTTTATGTAGGAATTCAAGGCTATGAATTTTCCCCTTAGGACTGCTTTTGCTGAGTCCCATAGATTTTGATAGCTTGTGTCCCCTTTGCATTCAGTTCAAAGAATCTTTTGATTTCCATCTTAATTTCATTCTTGACCCAGTAATCATTCAGCATCAGGTTTTTTATCTATGAATTTGTGTAGGTTTGAGTGTTTCTCTTTTGACTGATTTCTACTTTTATTCCACTGTGGTGTGAAAAGACACATGGTATGATTTTGATATTTTTGAATTAGATGAGGCCCATTTGGTGGCCTAAGATATGATCAAACTTAGAGAATGTTCCATGTGCTGCTGAGAAGTAGTTTTTTTGGGTAGAATGTTCTGTAAATGTCTGTAGGTCCATTTGGTTTAGAATCTGGTTTAAGTCTGGTGTTTCTTTATTTATTTGATTATTTGTCCAGCTCTGACAGTGGAGTGTTGAAAATGAGCCCAACAATTATGATGCTGCTATGTATTTCTTTGCTTATTTCTTTGCTTTTGTAAATGTCTGTTAGGTCCATTTGGTTTAGAATCTGGTTTAAGTCTAGTGTTTATTTATTTGATTATTTGTCCAGCTCTGACAGTGGGGTGATGAAAATGAGCCCAACAATTATGATGCTGCTATGTATTTCTTTGCTTACCTCTAGTACAATTTGCTTTATGTATCTGGGATCTGCTGTTAAGTGCACATATATTTAAGATTGTTATGTCTTCTTGTTGAATTGCTCCCTTTACCATTATATAATGACCCTCGTCTTTCTTTACCTTTGTTGACGTAAAGTCAATTTCATCTGATATGAGAATCACTATGCCTGCCTTCTTTTGGTTTCCATTTGCATGAAATATTTTTTTTTTTCTGTTCTTTCACATTGAGTCTATGTGTTTCCTTATGGTTTAGATGTGTTTCCTGGGGACAGAAGATACTCTCTTTGAGATCATGTTCTTGATATCAGAGAAGAGATAGCTGAGAGCTTAAATTTGAGTTTTGAATGGGAGGAAAAGGACCAGGGAGGGTTCTTGGACTATCCTTGCTCTGTCTGGCATAAGGGAGTGCGAGGATCTCACACAGATGGTAACCCAGGAACTGAGGCATGGGCAGTGCAGCGGTGTGGGTGTGGGTATGATGGCTGAATCCCTGATGTTCAGAACCTGGTCTCTGGGAGAGACGATCCACCCACAAGGCTGGTGAGTCAGGGGTCTCACCCGAGCAAACACCCTCTAAGTATGCTCTGGGCAGCCAATTTGGGAATTGACGCAGAGCTCCACCTTGAGTCTGAGAGAGCACTTCCTGAATATCAATCCGGGAAGATGTGCAAATGGCAGGTAGAGAGGCCCAACGGGAACCTTCCTAACAGAGCATCTGCAAGGATATTAGATGGAGCAGGTACACAGTCCTTTTTGTTTGAGGCAGTAGGGAGAAGGCAAGCTCTTGAAACCCCTCCTGGCCTTGGTAGTCAATGATCTCTGCCCTCCCCTTCCCACCCCCCTCTTAGTATCACCTCCACGCAATCCTGGAGTGCTCATATCTCTTAGGGAATCATGATTTTAGGTGATAAAATGTGATGAAAATGAGTCTTACTTATTAAATCTCCTTTTCCTTATCCTGCTTTTGATTAGGTTGAGAAGTTCCAACCTGCTTACGCTGTTACTACCAACACTTACTAATCCATTTTAACAATTTGATTCTACTTTCATTTTCTATATTTCTCTTCAAACACAATCAGAAGTTTTCTTCATATTAAAAATAATGAACAGTCACGTTGCAAGAAGACAAGCACATTAGACTCTTTTCCCACAGAGCTGAAATAATTGAGATAATATGTGAGTGGAGTATAATGTCTGGAAAAAGTCTCAGAAACTGTAATTTTTGAGCTCAGGCGTTTTTCTTTAAGGCACTGCTCGACAGGGTCAATAGGTTTTGCAGAACAATCTCTTTGCAAATGAAATCTCCAGGGTAATTGGTGTGCAAAATATATCTGAAAAGATGTGTCAACTTCTTAAGTGGTATTTGCTCTAGGGAACTAAAGATTGTGAAAGAATCTGTTTCTTCAGATCTATTCCTTGCTCTCACGTGAGTGCAGGGTATTCAGGCATTAGTCAAATCTGTAATAGAAGATCAACATATATGCAATGAAGATAAAACTGAAATGAGGAAACAGGCTGGGCTCAGTGGCTCATGCCTGTAATTCTAGTACTCTGGGAGGCCGAGGAGGGAGGATTGCTCAAGGTCAGGAGTTGGAAACCAACCTGAGCAAGAGTGAGGCCCCCATTTCTAATTAAAAACAGAAAGAAACTAATTGGCCAACTGAAAATATACAGAAAAAAAATTAGCCGGGCATGGTGGCACATGCCTGTAGTCCCAGCTACTTGGGAGGCTGAGGCAGGAGGATCACCAGAGACCACGAGTTTGAGGTTGCTGTGAGCTAGGCTGATGCCACGGCACTCTAGCCAGGGCAACAGAATGAGACTCTGTCTCAAACAAACAAACAAAATACTGAAATGAGGAACTAGTGCCTTAATTGAAGTTTATGTGATAATATATCACATAATATAATATATAAAACATATATTATAACATTATATATAATAACATATATCATGTATTATATAATATACAAAATATATAATATGTTAATAATATATAATAATATAATATGACATAATCATGTCAAAATGCTTTAGAAAACATAATAGATAATAATTCCTCAAAATAGAGTAGTCTGATGATAGTTGACTAGCTCCGACGATCCTTAGAGGTGTGGTGTATTTCTTGCCCTTTAGGCAAATGAACAAAAAGCAACAGAATCTAGTTCATAATAACTTTGAATTCCTAAAATCAAATTTGATTTCCCATAGTTTATCTATCTAGTCACTGTGCAAATAATAAGAGGCTCATTCATAATATTCTCCTAACATATTACAGTTGTTTAAGTCAATATGTTTTATTATATGACAACATACTTTAATTTAGAAGCTTTTATTACATTTTGCCAAAGACTTAAATGTTGGAAGATGAAGTGATCCTAGGGATTTAAAAAATCTGTATCCCTATAAGCATTAAGGCTGTACTCTCTGAGTCCCTGCCTAGAAGAAACTGGTAACAAAGTGGTTACAAGGGAGGACAGGAATATTTTGGGGATGTATACACCCACATATGGAAACAAATCTAAAGACTGAATTGAGGAAAACCTTTGGAGAAAAATGGAAGAAGGGAGGAATGGGATATAGCAAGGAAGGTGCAGGTTTCAGAGCCAGGCGGGCCTGGTTCCATGCCCGCTCAGGGACCATGATATGATCACTAGTTGGGGACCACAGGCGAGAGTTCCCTCCCCAAACCTCAGTTCCTTCTCTGAAGGATGGGATAATTGATCAAGTATTGGTGGCTAGAATGGTGACAGAAACAGACATCAGACTGCTCGTCCACAGAAGGGCTGGATACAAGTCTAACGATCGAGCCTCAGAAAACACACAGGAGCAGGAAGAACAGGGGCAGGTGTTTCACATCTGTGGTAAGACACCCTCCTGGTGTCTCCAGTGAGAGCAAGGCTGTCCAATTAATTCCTCCTCCACTTGTCTTCCTGATGATTTAATCTCTTAGAGCACCAGAAAGACAGGGCTGGTGTTGACCTGGCGTTGGGAAGCTGGGGTAGATTGCCTGTGCTGCTGCAGGGTGACAACCAGGAAGGCAGGAAGGTCTGGCCTGTCTGTCCCTGGACTTTCACAGAGCAGGCCCAGAAACATCAGAGACTCTCAGTGCAAAAGCCCAGAGTAGGATATTCGTGAATCATCAATGCAACCAAGCGCAATTTATCCCAGGACTTTAAAGAAGTTTAGTTATTAGTAAACTTATGTGTCTATAAAGTACTTGGTCATAGAAGTCAAAGGATAAAGAGTGTATAACTATGCAAAATGCTGAAATGGCATCAGGAGTAAGGCTCATCAGGACGGATGAATGGATATTTGATACAGTGATCTATAGCTACGTCTCTGTACATACACCTTTGCCTCTGGTGACAAATTGAACCCCATGTTGCCTGTGAATGCCCTGAGCCTCCTCTCCTTAAAGGCAAGAACAAACCAAAAATGTGCATGGCTATCCCTTATTTTTATTGCCCTGGAAACATTAGTCTCTTAAATTAGTTAAGAAAAAAAAAAAAAACAGTCCAACACGTGACATGGAAAAGGCAGAATTATCACTATTCTGCCTGATATAATTATATATTTGAACATATCAAAAAGAGTAACTAAAAATATTTAGAAAATGTGATTTTTTTTGGAATTCACTAAAAAAAGTCCAGAAAACAATTGCTTAGAAAAATAAGGTGGTTAGTTGATGCATCAATTTTGTAAAATTTCTCAAAAGGACAGTGTGGTAATATCTTCCTAAATATGCACCACACTCTGGTCTAGCCATTCCCAGTCTTAAAATTTAACATGAAGATATGGTCACTTCTGTGCAAAGCAAAGAGGAATGTACAAGAATCACTTTGTAATAATAAGTCTGGATCTAAGCAAATGTTCATCAATAGGGAACCAATTAAATAATTAAGAGTTGTTCGAAGAGAGAAATATAATGCAGCTGTTAGCAAGAGAATTAGTTTCTCTTTTTGATATTATGGAATTATCCCAAAAATGTAGTTTAAAGCATAAACCACTGTAGAATGCAGAGTACAATATACATATTTTCATTTGTGTAGAAGAAAAAACCTACTGGCAATAAGAACCAAAACAAAGGTAACTTCAGTCTGAGGTTGGACACATAGATGCTGGGCACAGTCCTTGCAGTAGTATTCTGTGTAAGCCTGCAGTGGCCTTTGTGCAAACAAGGTTGTGGTTTTTGTGGAGGCTTTTGTGATTGTTTCTGTTATCAGGCATTTATGCATAAGAACCTCTCTTCATGGCCTTCCCTGGCTCTATTTGTCAAGGTTTTTTTTTTCTGTTTATTTTTTAATTTTTTTTAATTTTTTTTTTAGCCCAGGTGACCCCATTTCAAATCAGACAGCTTTTACATCTTTCACACATAGCTCTTTCTTTTTTGTTAAAATCAAACCATTTTTTAAGATCAAACAGGTCTCTATGTGTGAGATCATTAACTACACGCCAGAAGGCTCCATGGCGCACAAGGAGCACAGATTCTAAGGTCCAGTCTGCAAGTTCCTTCCAGACTGGCCTCATGAGGACACAAGGCCAGGGAGGCACCTCTGAGCAGGGCCCTGCTCACGGCACAGTGCGGCAATAGTGCGTGGCACGGGTGAAAGCCATTAGGGAGTGGGGAGGGGACGGGTATACACATACATGATGAGTGAGATGTGCACCGTCTGGGGGATGGTCTCCCTTGAAGCTCTGACTTGAGGGGGGAGAGGGGCAAGGGTATTATATGCAACCTTAAAATTTGTGCCCCCATAATATGCTGAAATAAAAAAAAACCCAAGGGAAAATTTTTAAAAAACCAAAAAAACATTAGTGTCCACGAGCTCCTTGTCATTCCCAAAGTTCTGACTAGATAGGCATTTAAACTGTTCTGCAGTTACCTTGGAGAATGAGACAGTACAGAATTAAAGCCCACGTGATTATTCAGCTGTGTATGAGGGAGCCGCTGTGATCAAAGCGGCCACACTGTTAATAACAATAAAACAATCGGCCTAATAGGATTCACTTTTTCGGAAGGAATCATTATAATTAATGACAATGTTTTATCACCGGTTCCTTCAAATGCATAAATATTTCAAGATTAACTCTGCTAATTGGGATAACAAATTCTTCACAGGTGTCATAATACACCATAAAGCAGTGCTTTGCGTGTCGACTGGGCTCCGAGAATTATGGACGGTGTGGGGACGTGCGCGGGGCTGGGCTCTGGCGCAGGTGGCCAGGAGGGGCCTGCGACACCAGGCACTGCACAAGGACTTCCTCCTCCAGCTTGTCCTGCCTGCAGTCTGGGGAGCCTGACTCCCCGCAGAGCCCCATGCGAGCAAGGCTGCCCTAGCGCAGTGAATGCAGGGAGGCTCCCAGGCAGTTCAGAGAACCAGGGAGCCTCAGTGTGGGTTCACTTTTGGGCTGGTGGATGTGCGTTTTTCTGTGTTCGACAATGTAAGGCCACCGTGTGTGTGCTGCTTCTGACTGTTGTAGTATTACTATTGCTACATGTCTAATTTCTTTCGTCTGCTTGATTTATCATTTCTGAGATTTGCTAACATCTACAGGAGGTAGTAATTTATTTTCTACTCACAATTCTTACAATTATAAAAATGTATGTATTATAGGTAAAAAATATTTTTCTAGCATATATTGTAAGGGAATATATTCTAATGACTGTGCATCTTCATTCTCTGTGATAATGGATTTCTGTTGTTCCATGACATATTGAGGTCTTCCACTTTCTTGAAAAGCAATATGAGACGTTAAATATTGTCTGGTATAGTTTTAAACATTATTTTCTACTTTTATTCCCTATGTTTAAGTGTTCCTTCAATAGGTAATGAATAGTTTGCATTTTGCTTTTTTCTTCAATATGAGATTTTAATCTTTAAATTAATATAATTATAGTGTTATAATTTTGCCTCACTAGGTATTATTTTTGTCTCCTTTATTGCATATAAAACATAATATGTGTAACTTTTCCTGGTCTTCGTTTCATAACAGACATTCACCCTTGTCTTTCTACATTAAAACAGATGCATTTTCTTCTCATCTGCATCCCTGCAGGCTCCAGATGGTACCCTCCTCTCACTCTCTTCCCATGCACAAAGATGGGATCCCTGGAGTTGGTTTAGAACTACTCCTGCCCTGTGTGGCTCTGTGAGGTCTTGTGACCAGCCCCTGGGGGAAGGGGAGTGAACCAGCATTTTGTGAGAACCTCACTCTGCTGAGGACCATGCCTGGTGCTTCACGAATATTCCCAGTGGATGCTCAGTCCAGACCCGCAGTGAAGGCTCAGCAGCCCCATTTCACAGGGAAGGGGGCAGCGGCTGGGGTTGGCTGAGCGGTCCAGGGCCACAGAGGGAGAGCATTTTATGTGGAGGATCCCAGGTTGCAGCATCTGGGTCTTGCTGCCCACAGCCATGGTCCTGCGAATTTCTGTCTCCTGGGGGCAGGGACATCCCAGGTGCCTCTGGATTGCTCCTGTGAGTCAGCATCATGGAGCAGTGGGAGGGACATAGATAACTTAGGAATCTGGGGCTCTCTGAAATCTGAGGGCAGTTAGGGAACTTGGCCACATTTTAGGGCAAGCCAGAGAGAACTTGCAGAACCTGAACTTCACTGCTGAAGCAGACATAGGGGTAGGAGAGCCCTTCCTTTGATGTGAGCTTCTGGCCGGGGCCCCAGGCCACTGACCTCTCCTTTATGATGACCCAGAGGAGTTTGTAAAGCGACACCCAAGCTGGACAGGTTGACTCAAAGTGTGGTCTGTAAACTGGCAGCATCAGCAAGCCCTGGCAGCCTATCAGAAAGGCCAATTCTCAGGCCCTGTCCCCAAGCCTGCTCACGCAGAATCCCTGCGCAGGGCCGGAGGGCTGTACGTCAGTGAGATCACCACTCCTTTACTCAAGCACGCCAAAGCTCGACAAGTGCTGACTTCCGTGACCTAATTTATTCATTTTTTTATTTTTATAGATTTAGGGGGTACGAGTACAGTTTTGTTACGTGGATAAAGTGTGTGGCCTTGAGTCTGAGCTTTTAGTGTAAACATCACCTAAATAGTATAGATTGCACCCATGAAGTAATATTTCATTCTCACCCCCCATGCTCTCACCCTCTCACCCTTCCGAGTCTCCACTGTCTATTATTCCTGTCTATGCCCATGTGTGCACGTTTTTTTGGGGCTCACCTGTAAGTGAGAACATGCAGTATTTGACTTTCTGTGTCTGGGTTATTTCACTTAACCTGATGGCCTCCGGTTCCATCCATGTTGCTGCAAAAGAGGTGGTTTCATTCTTTTCCATTGCTGAGTAGCAGTCCATGGTATGTGTGTGTGTGTGTGTGTGTGTGTGTGTGTGTGTGTGTGTGTGACATGTTTTTAGCCAGTTATCTCAACACTAAGGTTGATTCCATATCTTTGCTATTGTGAATAGTGCTGCGGTGAACATAGTACTGTAAGTGCAGATATCTTTTTGATATATTGATTTCTTTTCCTTTGGGTAGATACCCAGTAGTGGGATTGCTGGATTGAATGATACTTCTATTTTTAGTTCTTTAAGAAATATCTATATTGTTTTCCACAGAGGTTGTACTAATTTACATTCTTACCAACAATGTATAAGTATTCCCTTTTCTCTGCATCTGTACCAACATCTATTATTTTTTGACTTTTTAATAATTGTCATTCTGACTTGTATAAGATAGTATCTCTTTGTGATTTTAATTTGCATTTCTCTGATGATTAGTGATGTTGCACATTTTCCTCTGCTTTGATCTTCTGAAAGATATTGTAGAAAATTGGTAAATATCTTCCTTAAATGTTTGGCAGAATTCACCAGTGAACACATCTGGGCCTGGTGCTTTCTGCTCTCGTAGGTTATTAATTACTGATTTTGTTTCTTTGGTAAATACAGCCCTAGTTATATTGTCTATTTCTTATTGTGTGAGTTTTTACAGTTTGCGTCTTTCAAATAATTGGTGCATTTCATCTAGATTATCAAATCTACGTGCATGAAGTTGTTTATAGTATTCCTTTATTTCCTTTTTAATGTCCATGTTATTTGTAGTGATGTCTCCTATTTCATTGCAGATATTAGTGATTTCTATCCTCTCTCTCTTTTTCCTTTGTTAGCTTGACTAGAGGCTTACTGATTTATTGATCTTTTCAAAGAATCAGCTTTTGGTTTTGTTGATTTTTGTTATTGATTTCATGTTTTCAATTTTATTGATTTCTGCTTTAATATTATTTACAGTAATTCTTTCTCCTCGCTTTGGATTTAATATGCCCTTCTTTTTCTATTAATAGTTTCCAAAGGTGGAGGCATAGATTTAGATCTTTCTTCTTTTCTGATACATGCATTCAACACTAAACATTTCCCCCTAAACTCTGTTTTCATTGCATCCCACAAATTTTGATAAGTTGTGTTTTCATTTTCATTTGTTTTAAAGTATCTTTCAATTTCTCTTGAGATTTCTTCTTTGACCCATATATTATTCAGAAGTATGTTTTTAATTTGCAGATATTTTGGGATTTTCTAGCTATCCTCCTGTTTTTGATTTCTAGCTTAATTGCTTTTTGGTGTGAAAGCATTGTGTGATTTCTATGCTTCTAAATTTTTGAAGGAGTGTTTTATGGCCTAGAATATGGCCTACCTTGGTGAATGTTTCATGTGAGCTTCAAAAGAGTGTACATTCTGTTGCAAGGTGAAGAAGTCTATAGACTAAAATGGTACCGTGGAATTCAACCATGTCCTTAGCGAATTTCTTCCTGCAGAAATCTATCAGTTTCTCAGAGTGGTATTGAAGACTGCAGCTATAAAAGTGGATTTATCTATTTCTTCTTGGAGTTGTATCAGGTTTCGCCTCATATATTTTGGCATTTTGATGTTAAATGCATACATGTTAAGGGTTACTATTTCTTAGAGAATTATTGACTCCTTTATCATTTTGTAATGCCTCTCTTTATCCATGATGTTTGCTTTGAAGTCTGCTCTGTCTGAAATTAATATAGCCACTTCCACTTTCTTTGGTTAATGTTATCATGGCATATTTTCTCCATCTATTTACTTTAAATCTATATTTGTCTTTAAATTTCAAGTGGGTTTCTTATAGAAAACATATAGTTGGGCCTTTTCTTGATCCATTCTGACAATCTATGTCTTTTAATACATGCATTCAGACTATTGATAGTCCAAGTGATTGCTGATATAGTTGGATTCATATGTGCCATATTTGTTACTGTTTTCTATTTGTTGGCTTTGTTCTTTTTCCCCGTTTTTGTCTTCCACTCTTTCTTCTGCCTTTTGTAGCTGTAACTGAGAATTTTATATTTTTTCAGTTTCTCTTCTTTCTTAGCATATCAATTGTACTTATTTTTTCTTTCTTTTTTAGTGGTTGCTCTAGATTTTACAATTTACAGCTAATACAAATTCACGTTCAAGTAAGATTGTAGTGCTTCACAGGTAGTGCAGGTACCTTATAATTAAAAAAAAAAAATCCTAATTGCTCCTCCCTGCCATCTCATCCCTAGTCATTCATTTCTCTTACACAGGCATGATCAAATACATTGTTGCTATTTGAACAAACTATTATCTGTGAGATTAAGAAGGAAAAAAAATAAAAGTTTTATTTTTCCTTCCCATATTCCTTCCCTAATGCTCTTCTTTACTTTGCGTAGACCTGAATTTTTGACCTATATCATTTCCTTTCCTTCTAAAGAATTTTTAAAAAATATTTCTTACAAGCAGGCCTCCTGGAAGAAATATTCTCAATTTTTCTCTGAGAAAATCTTTATTACTTCTTCACTTTTGAAGAATAATTTTTCAGTGCACAGAATTCTAGGTTTTTTTTTTCTCTCTCAACACTAAATATTTTAATCTACTTTCTCCTTGCTTGTGTGGTTTCTCGGGAGAAGTCAGATGTGATTCTTATCTTTGCTCCTCCAGAAATCGGGTGCTTTTGGTCCCTACCCACCTTTGGCTTCTTTTGAGGTTTTTTCTTTATCTTTGGTTTTCTGTAGTTGGAATGATATAACTAAGTGTAATTTTTCTGGGTTTATTCTGCTTGGTGTTCTCTGAGCTTCCTGGATCCGTGGTTTGGTGCCAGACTTTTAATTTGGGGGAAATTCTCAGTCATCATTAATTTGAATATTACTTCTGTTCTTTTTTCTCCTACTAGAGTTCCCATCGCACATATTTACACTTTTTATAGTTGCCCCCCAGTTCTTGGATATTCTGTTCTGTTTATGTTTTCTGTCTTTTCTGCTTCACTTTTCAGTTTTGAAGGTTTCTATTTAGATAGCCTCAAGCCCAAAGGTTCTTTCTTCAGTTGTGCCCAGTTTACTAATAAGACCATCAAAGGCATCCTTCATTTCTGTTACAGTGTTTTGATCTCTAGCATTTATTTCCAGTTCTTTCTTAGGATTCTTATCTCTCAGCTTACATTTTCCACCTGTTCTTGCATGCTGTCTACTCTGCTCATTAGAGCCCTTAGCATATTAATCATGGTTGCTTCAAATTCCCAGTCTGATAATTAAAACATCCCTGCACTATCTGATTGTGGTTTTGATGCTTGCACTGTCTCTTCAAACTATGTAATATTTTTCTTGGTAGCCAGAAATAATGTACTTGCTAAAAGAAACTGCTGTAAATAGGCCTTTGTGTTGCTGAGATGGGGAATGGGTAGTAGAAGCTTTCTATAGTCTTAGGGTTAGATGATCAGGTACCAGTCCTCTAGGGGTCTGTACCTCTGCACTGTGAACTGCACACGTGTTTCCCAGTTCCTTCCCCCACCACTAAGTGGAACAGGATGGCTAGTTGTGTATTTCCCTTCTCCCAGGTCAGTTAGGCTCGGATAAAACCCCAGCAGTTTAGGCTCTGGGTTAGTTTATGCTGAGAGGAGACCTTGTTAAGTAAACAGAATGCTCTGGCATAGTTGGAAGCCATTCATTTCCCCTCCCCCTTCTAGAAGCATGAGGGGATTTTTCTCTGGTATTCACCTTGAGAATCTGGTAGATCTCCAGGAGGTAAAATTCACAAAAGGGTGGTGCCTTAGTCCATCTGTGCTGCTATAGCAGAATACCTGAGATTGGGTAATATATAAAGAACAGAGATTTATTTCTCACAGTTCTGAAGGCTGGGAAGTCCAAGGTCAAGACACCACAGGTTTGGTGTCCTGTGAGGGTCTGGCCTCTGCTTCCAAGATGGTGCCTTCAGTGCTGCATCCTCCAGAGGGGAGGAACGCCATGTCCACATGGGAAGGCAGAAGGGCAAGAGCATCAGATACTGCAGGAAGCCTCTATTACAACAGCCTTAATCTCATTCACAAGGGAGGAGCCCTCATGGCCCAATCACCTCTTAAAAGGGCCCACCTTTTAGTTCTGTCACATTGGCAACACCTTTGGCATTGGCAACAATTTTGGAGGGGACCCATTCAAACCATACCAGCCGGGTGCCCCTCATGACTGGGTTTCCCTGGAGTTTTTATTTCTCAGGCTTGTCCACTCTAAGCCTCCGCCAATTTGATGACTGCAGTTCAGGCTTCCCTGTCCCCACGCTGGTTCCCGTGAGGGTGCTGCTCCTGGGTTTCTGCCCTGCTAAGCTGTGATTCTCAGTAATAGTTTCTTTCTCGTTTCCCTTCTGTAATTGACTGCTAGTTTAATTCCATTGTGATCTGAAAAGGTATTTTTTTAAGACTCAATCTTCTTAAATTTATTAAGATTTATTTTGTGGCCTAACATATGGTGAGCGGAAAAAACACAAACTGTTTTTTCCTCTGCTCTCACACTACAGCAATCAACATAGAAGGCTTCCATGGCCAAATGCATGGGGATTTCTCTCCACCAACCTGCAAGTAATCAGTTCTGCGGTGGACACCATGTGGGTGTCCTCATTTGCAATTCTGACAGGATCTACCTGGAGATAGAGTCAGATCCCACAGGTTGAGGGCTCAGTCCCACAAGATGCGCCTCACTTATGATGCCATTTGCAAGACCCAAGTTGTTTTATCTTCTGTCTGGTTGTCTTATCCAATGCATTGAAGTCTCCTATATTACTGTATTGTAGAGTCGTCTATTTCTCTTTTCAATTCTGCCAATATTTGCTTCATATATTTAGGAACTCTAATGTTTGGTGCATATGTGCTTATAATTGTCATTACTTCTTGATTTATTCACCCATTAACTCTATACGATGTCCTTCTTTAAATTAAAGTGCATTTGTTTGATTTCAGTGTAGCCATACTTGCTCTCTTTTAATTACTATTTACATATTTCTTCAGGGATGGTTTCTGCCACTTTATTTTCCTTTTTGAATGAGTGGTGTTTTTTTGTTTCTTTCCATGCCTTGTGATTTTTCTTTAAGGATTGAGAATTCACAGAATGGTAATGTGATGTGCAAGATCTTCACTTATTTAGCAAGATATGTTCTGAACCTTGGAATCAGCCCAGGGAGCAGCTTACAGTCTTTTCGGGTCTTTTTTGAGCGTGCAGCTTGTCTGAGCCTGTGTGTGGCTTTCACAATTTTCCCATATACTTGGCTCCTTTTAAATATCTGAATTTTTCAAGAGTCTCACGCTAGCTTCTTCTTGTCCCTTTAAATGGTCTATTGTATATTTCCGCTTGTAATCTCAGCCCCAGGCTTGTGCAGTCTCTGTAGCTTCCCTGCAGCTTTTAAGAGCAGTTCCTGCTGCTTCCCACTGTGTCTTCCAGGCTGCAATCTGAGCTAAGTTGCTTCTTCCATTCTGAGCTCTGACTTGAGTGAAACAGAGACTAATCCTTCAAGCAGCCCCCAGACAGACAAGACTTTGTTCACTAGGAGTACAGAGAAAGAATTAGGACCTGGGCTGCCACCTTCTCCGGATCAAAACTGCCCCATACTCGGGGGTGGGGTGGGGGTGGGGGGAAGTGTGAGTAAAAATGGCAAAAAATTTACTGTGTCTTGAACGGGCATTTGCTTGGTTCCTGTATCCTTTCAGTCTTTTCCAGAGCTCCTTTCTAGTTGTTTTAAAAAATGTTTTCCAGGGGAACAGGAGCCTGGAGCTTTCTAGTCTGCCACCTTGCTGATGCTACTCTGTCATCTCTGTTTTAAAACATGAAGGATGAGCCTCAGAGAAGTTGCTGAAGGTCACATAGGTAGGAAAAGGGGCAAGGCAGAGCTAGGATTTGAATGCGGGTCTGGAGATGTGAAGGGCTGTGCTCTGGCCATGTAGCTGTGCTGGGACTGTCCGTTTTCCTGACTGCCTGGATCTTCCCTAGGCCTCAGGGCTCAGGCCACTTGTCAACCATGTCCTGTGGACTTGCCTTAGCTCACATTTCTTAACAATGGGAAACTGAGGCTTCTATGCTTTCAATGCGTTTCTGCCAAAACCCGGGTGTTGAGACTGAATGGCAATGTGACAGAATTAAAAGGTGGAGACTTTAAGAGGTGATCAAGCCACGAGGGCTCCTCCTTTGTGAATGGGATTGAGGCCCTTATAAAAGAGCCTTCCTTCATCATGGTGTTCAGCTTGCTTGCCTTTCCGCCCTCCTAAGAGGACACAGAGATCCTCCTTCCAGAGGACAGAGCAAGAAGGCGCCACTTTGGAAGCAGAGAGCAGCCCTCACCAGACAAGTGAACCTGCCAGTGCCTTGGCCTTGGACTTACCAGCCTCCAGAACTGTGAAAAAAGAAATTTCTGTTCTTTGTAAATTACCCAGTATACAGTATTTTGTTACAGCAATATGAAATGGACTAAGGCAGAGGCCAAGCTCATGGGCTACCACTTCATGGAGGGGTGCGATCTTATGGCACTAAAGTGAGGAGAGAAGTGGGGTGCCCCTGAGCTGGAAATAGCTTTACAGGAAACATGGCTGATTTCTGATTTATCTTCATGCGGGACATGTACAAACTGGCCATACAGAAGAATCTGCCAGAGGAAAACAGAGAAAAGAATCTATCCGCTTGCTTCCTCCTGGCTCCTGTTGTTATGGGGCAAAGTTCTCATTGTGGGGAATTATATTCCCCAGTAGCCCTCAGATAGTGTCAGAAGCCACTCCCGTATCTGTGGGGAAATCCAGAACCCTGACCCAAGGAATAGAAAATTATACTGGTCACGAAGTTGTGGAAGAATCCAGGACTCCCATAGTCTACTTGGGTTGTGCAAAGGCACTGGGGCTGCTGTGGTTCGTGCCACCATGGGCACAGTGGAGGCCAAGCCAGGGTCCTGCTCTCACCCCAGTGGCTGCTGGGGTGGTGTTGGGAGAGGAAGCCATGGATGGGGCAGCAGCTGGGCTCTCTGTTAAACAGACAGCATGGGGGCATGGGCTGAGTGGACTTGGAGAGGTAAATCAACCTGGCCCAGCACAGCGCTGGTGTGGCTGGGTGGCCTCACAGTGCTGGTTTGCCTGTTCCTGCTCCTCCCAGGAATGGAGGTGACATGTATTAGCCCATTGCATGTCTCGATCATTCCCTTGCCACATGAGCTTTCTGAGGTATTGGTAATAACCAGACAAATGCAGGGTCTAACGGAAGAGGACATATAGAAATCCCAGGACTCAAAGTTTCATAGAAATGGTGATGCAGTATCTGGGGGAATTACAAACTGAGTTACCACCTAGTTTAGCTTAAACCCTTCTTAAATTCTAGAAGGCTTTTGTTTTTCATTTAGAGGAAGGAAACTTCATTTTAGTGCCTGCAGCCTGGTGCTCTCCAGAGCAGAATGCTTCTGCCGCATTCCATTGGCTTAGAAGAATCCACAATAGGAAAAAGCCACATCTGAAAAAGTGGGGAGATGAACTCCACATCTCAGTAGGAGGAACTGCAGAGGGCGTGCTTGTGGGAGGAGTGGAGTCAGGGCCATTTTGCCATCCGACCACCAGCAGCTTACTGGAAGATCTATAGGGGAATGATAGGAAATGTGGTGAGTCTTGCAGGAACTGGAAACGCATCAGCCTTCTTGTCCCTTTCTCTGAGGGACCGTGCGGACTCACATTTCTACACGCTCTCGATGTCTGCTGTGTTCTCATCTCCTGCGCCCATCTGCCTCTGCGAGGCCCAATATTTCCAATTCCCATTAGGTTAATGTTCACCTGTCTCTAGTTTTCCCCTGTGTCAACTGTGGCATGACCACCAGGCTCGGGGATCTGGCTTCCTCGCTCCCCTCAACGCTTCACTGTCCTTCCCCAGGTGTAGTCATTAGAGTTTCCCAGTGGAACAGGACCAACAGAACACACACACATATGCACACACACATACACATATGCATACACATATACACACATATACACACATACATGCACACACACACACACACACATATAGAGAGAGAGAGGTTATAAGAAATTTCCTCATGCAGTTAAGAAGGCTGAGAAGTCCCGTGATCTGCTGGAAAACCAGAAGAATCAGCAGTGCAGGTTCAAGTGCAGGTTCAAGTGCAAGTCTAAAGGCCTAGGAACCAGAAGAACCAATAGTGCAAGTTCCAGTGTGAGTCCACAGCCCTAAGAACCAGGAGGGCCTCTGGTCTAAGCTCCAGTCTGAGGTCAGGAGACAACGAATGCTGCAGCTCAAGCAGCCAGGCAAGAAGACGATGAATTCTCTTCCCTTCCTTTGCCTTTTTATCCCATTCGGGCCCTCAGCAGATTGGATGAGGCTGACCTGCTTTACCCAGTCCACTGACACAGAAACACCCTCACAGGTAGACCTGAAATGATGTTTGACCAAATATCTGTGTGCTCCATGGCCGAATACAGTCAAATTGACACATAAGCTATATGAATGCATCAAACCCACTTTGCTGCTGGGTTCTCTCTGACCCCAGGACTCAACTTCTGCAGGTTCACACCCTGGAGCCGCCATCTTTCTGTGTCTGCACCTGGACTCTTAGCAGGTTGCACACTGCGTCTGGAGGCCTGACATCACCCCCGAGTCTACCTCACACCACCATGAGCTTTGTCTTTCTGAAATCGTCAACTTCCTCCAACATCTCCCTAACTGGAAAAGCTTTAAATTTTCTCCAGGAAGTTGTGCTCCATCCTGGGACAATTGCAGATGTTGACTTTCCAGTGCTTTCTAAGGCTGCTTCCCCTCATCTGTCCTCCCACCTACCCAGCTGGTGTCTCTGGCCAAACAGCAGTCCTCCCTACACTGTGCCACCTAGTGCTCCCTCTGTCTTTAAATTCCAAGAACATGGGAGTTCACTCCAGATCAGGAAGGGTGAAGAACACGCTTCAGTCACCTGCTGTGAGAGTTCAGCTGCGTGGACGATTTGAGCTGCAGCAAACCTCATGGAGCACAGAACCCTAGAGATAGAGGCTCTGAGAAAATGGTGGTTTTTAGCCCACTGAACTTGTCCAGGGGATACATGTGGCCCCTGTGGGGGAAAGACTCTCACCACATTGCCGATCATGGAGGCCCTTCCTCATTGCACACGGAGCCCACAGACAGGTGGAGAGACGTCAGCAGCACAGAGCTTCTGAGAAACAGATGTTACATACGGGCAGGGGGCAGAGGGAAGGGCTGGTCCCCCCTCCATGCCCCAGTCCCAGCCATGCTTACACTGTTCCTGCCCAACAGCACCTCCTCTCTCCTCGCCAAACTTCTGCTCCTGCTTCAAGGCCAAGCTCATAGTACTCAAGCTTCACTGGAGCAGTGTTCGTATCCGGATGAAGGCCTTGCTCAGTCCTACTTGCATTTCCACCTGCAGATTGTACGTTTCCTGAGGACAGCCCTGCTCCTGGCAGCTGTGTGTGGCCTTAAACACTGTAGCCCCGAGCTGGTGCCTGTGGGGATGGTTTCTGGTTGAGGCAGGATGCTGCGCTTAGAGTCCTAAAGAGAAAAACGGTCTCCAAGTTCTGCTTTGGCGGGTTGTGTTCTGCTTGTAACCAAGCACCCTCCCCCCTGCCCTGCCCTCTTTGCTTGTCTTTCACTCTAAAAATTCTGCAGTGTGACTTTTTCTGATTTACAGTTCACTAGAAATACAATCTCTGGTCACTGAATGTAAAGAAGCCAGGTTGGGATGCCAAGGACATCTCTCACCTTGGACTGCGGCAGTGGGACCCTGGCCAGACCCGAGCTGGGCTCCCGAGGACTGAGAAGAACAATCTCCCTAGAACTGCCGGCTAATACGTTCTGACTTAACTAAACTCTTGAGCTCGTGGCTGTCAACAGGCTTCCTCGGTCCTGTAAATTCATTCTTTGCTGATCTAATGGTCTTGTCTTTTTTTGTGATTTATTTTTATTAGATCCAGAGCCCGACAGAAAGTTCACGGCTAATCCAGACTGTGAGTCCTACAGATGATTAAAAGGGACAACAATAGCACTAAGAGCCTTCACACCTGCCAAGCCCGGAGGACAGTGCCTGTCAGACAGCGAGGTCAGGACAGGCAGCCACTTCCCATCCCGGCACAGAGAGCAGGACGCATAATGTGATTACTCGGGAGGGCAGCCCTGGGACGGAATGGTGCCATAAATACTTAAGATGTTTCTAGATTTCCTCACCTCCTTTATCTACTCCTGTTGGTGTCTATGGTCTTGGACCACTGGCAGCTTTGCTCCCCATGCAGCCTCCAGTCTTGGTCCCTGGCTTCTCCCACTTTGTCTTCTGGCCTCCTGGGAGGCCAGTCTGACCTCACACCTGCGTCACTGCAGCTGATAAACCCACCAAGCTTCCTGAGTGCCACTAAGAGAAAAGTGTGGAAATTAAAGCTTCCTTGAAACCCAGTTCAGCTGTGCAACACATATATTTTCTGGCTCTAGAGTTTGCTGCTGTTATTACTAGTGCATCTGTGGGTGCCCATTGGTCTGTGCTGTGGCATTAATTCTAGACACATCAAAGGAAAAGAAGGTCCAATTTGTATTTAAATAATTAAAGATTCAGAGCGACGTGTCTACTCTCTGTCTTGGTGTCTACAATCAGCAAGTGTGCAGCCTTTGGTTATTCCCCTAGTAAAGCTGTAGGTTTTTAAAATTAAAATCACTGTTTGCAGGACCAAAAAAATGCACTAGGAACAAATATTGACTTTCCCCATCTTATTTGGCACTGCGTATTTGCAGAGCGTTTTACAGTCCCCCATCAGCTAATAGCTGGGGCTCCGTGTGAGAGCAGCGGCAGAAGCCCCATTAGTCAGAGAAAATAAAGATGGAGCCTGAATAGCAACAATCCGCTGCTGCAGGACTGTCACTTCCATCTGCCCGGGGACTTGTTAATAGGCCCTCCTGTGACACTGGTCTCTGCCTTCAGGGTCTTTGTGTATAGAGAAAGAGAGCTTCTCAGAAACCTGTTTTTATCCATCAAAAGGAGATCTCTGCTAAAGGACTGGAGGTGGAGCTTATCATTCATTATAAATGGGGTCCACTGATAAATCTGCTTTTATGTGTCTCTTTTGACTCACACGCTGTAGTGAGATTCAGTGTGGGTCCGGCCTGCAGGGCACGTGGGTGAGTGTGTGAGTTTCATGCCTTGGAGGACCTGGCTAGACTCTGCCTTCCTTCGAGGGTTCCTGCAAGCCTTTGCCAACCCCAAATAATCAGAAAGCCAAGGATCCAGTTAAAAGTGTGTTTATTCAAATGCAGAGTGTGAGGGCAGCTGTCTGGGGACACAAGGACACTAAAGACTAGTGATCACTGCTCCAGGTGTGGGGAAAAGTGAAGATCGTTTACATACACAGAAGTGGAGGTGCTGAACAGAATTGCATTTCCCATACAAAGACAGATACACAGTGTGATTGGCTACTATTGATTACACTGAGGGGGTGGCTTCACATTCTGTTGTGAAGCGGTCATGACACTTGGTGTAGGTTTGAGTGAAGAATAGGGCGTCTATAATGCTTAACCCTTGGCACAAAGGTCAGGAAGCAACAGTCATTCACCAGGGAAAAGAAACAGTAGTGTTACATGGCTCAGTTTCCAGGGTCTAACTTTTCCCCTTGGCATAATACATTTGGAAAGCACTGAGATTTTATTTTCTTTTCATACCTGGCATTCCTGCAGGAAGGGGGGCCGTGGATTTAGGGGATGCTGGATTTAGGGAAAGTATAAGGGCCCCGGGTCCCAGAGCAGGTCTGAAGCTGGTGAAGGGCCTGGAAGATGCCACCTTTGCCGGCTGCTCAGCTGCTGCAAGGACACCTGGAGGCTGTTACAGGTCAATGCAGTGCTACACACAGGGACTGCTTAATTTTTTTTAGTCCCACATTGCTGTTTCCATCCCAATGGCCCCAAATAGCTGTCAAAAGAAAACCTAGAAAGTACAAGGAATGAAGTCCAGGGGACCCAGGAATGCATTGAAAGCCAGTCCTGCCCTTGCTCTTCTGGCTGCTGGCACAGGTGGGCGAGGTGCTAGGAGACAGCGGAGCAGTCCAGGAGGAGGAGTGGGCGGGGCCGGAGCCTCCCAAGGGGCGAGGAAGTTCAATCTCGGTGGGACACCTGACACGGGGCGGCCGGGTCATCCTCACATGGGCCGGCTGGGATGCCATACTCGGGCTGGGCGGAAGCAGCCTCATGTGAGGAGTGGTCCAGGCTGAGGGTGGAGGAGGAAATGGCCGTCTGGGCCCGGGGTGCTTTGGGACGTGGCACTGGCCCGGGCAGTGTGGTGAGCAGCGCTCTGGGCCAGGTCACCGTGGTGGGCAGCCCTGGGGGCCTCAGCCCTGGGTGACTCAGGCCCAGGGACTGGAGAGAGCCAATGTGCCTGTCCCAGGTGCTGGGAGGCCAGGCTTCTATTAAAAGAACTCTCTGCCTTTCTAATAAAACTAATTTTCTCAAATTGGGCAATCCTCTTGAGCAATTTAGGAAGCTGGCACAAAACTTTTCTGAACATTTTCATTAATACCAAGGCAGACAGACACCTGGGAAGGGAAACTTCTGAATGTCATCTCTTCAGAAAGCCTTGGGGCCCCAGAGCTGTCGTTTCTATTCTTCCGGGTTGTGTCCCGAGGCCAGAACCCAACTTAGAGGATGAGAAACTGAAGAAAAAAGTCCAAACTCAAATTTCCTGGTTATTTAAGATGCAACCTCACATTGGCTATTGCAGAGAGCTATACCAAAGGGGTGCTCTGTTGTGAGTATAAAATATGGGGGGAAAAAAGCTAAACTGGGTTGCCAGTAATCAAGATATGACGGTGGCACTTTCCAGACTTTCAGGATGGATTGTGCGGGCTTAGTGTCTCTTAAAATTAGTTGTCATTTTAACCAAGAGAGTGTTGGCACCTCCACTGCTTCCACAGACCTCTGGAGCAAGGTGAATCTCCTATGGGAAAGTGTGCTCATTTGGGATCAGAGTCTGTGTTCTAGAAAGTTCGGGGCTTCTGCCAGACGGAGCTGGACTTGGCTGGTTCTGCGGGAACTATCCTGGACCCCACATCCTCCCGCAGTGGCTGTTAGCTGGCATTCTTCTCCAGGTCTCCGGGCACTGCACCTTCGCTGGGAGGTGCCAGGCTGGGCAGGGCAGGGCACCGTCATGTGAGCAGGGGGCCCCTCAGCATGTGGGGACAGAGTCTCGAGTTTGCTTGTCCCTGGCCAGGCCCAGTTTGGCGTGGGGACAGAAGGGTGCAGAGGGCTATGGCCAGGTGTGGGACCAGGACAGAAAGGTGCAAAGGACAGAGGTCTCTGGGCTCCGGGCCCCAGCTCTGCCGCTGGATCGGCAGAAACATTTCTCGGTGAGACCCAACACATCCAAGAGAAAATGAAAATGTGTGTGGATCTGGCCTGTGGCTCCGCACAAGGCCACTGCTCTGTGGAACCCTGCATGGAGATCTTCTGGGGTGAAAGATGGGCAAATGCTCAGGTCCCAGGGTGCTCTGCCCCACTCCCAGCCACGGTCACCATTTACTCCTCTTTCAGAGGGACATAAGCTGTCCCAGTGATGGCCATCAGCTGACATTCTTCTCCAAGTCCTAGCCCATGGCAAGCACGTTGCTGAAACCTGCCACCTGCTTACAGCAGCGAGGCTCTCCAAGAGCCTCTGGCTTGTCCCTTGGGCCTCATCTGCTGTGCCACTGGGTGACCCATGACCTCTCCAAGCTAATGCCACAGGGAAAAGAAAGTGACGTGAGGTGAAAGGTGAAGTGAGACGCTGGGCAGGTTGAAGATGCTAAGCTATCCAGCTTTCCCCCTGAGGTTTCTTCCACTGCCTCTAGATGTTTAGCTGTCCTTAGAAACCCTTCACCTGTGGTTCTACTGAACTCTAGAAATCACCTGCCAACACGCACAACAGTATTGTCTGGGTGCCCGGGAAGCTCTGCTCACAGAGAGGGACAGAAGCAGGTACTCTGCGACTGGTTCCTGCCATAAACACGTCCACAGCAGTGAGGGCTCGGAGCGTCTGCACGGTCTGGTGCCACCTGACATTTCAGCCACCAGCAGGCTACAGGACGGTGCTGGTCCCCTCTGATTATAATACCATATTTTTACTGAGCCTTTTCTATGTTTGGATATATTTAGATACACACACACTTATCACTGTGTTACAATCGCCTGCAGTATTCAGTACAGCAACGTGCCGTGCGGTTTGCTATGCTCTCTAGGCTTGTGTACGGACACTCTGTGATGCTTACCCAATGATGACATCGCTTAATGATGCACTTTTCGGAATGTATCTGAGTTGCTAAGCCGTGCGTGACTGCATAGGAAGGCAAGAACTCTGTGCTCGGCAGGCCAGCAGAGAAGTGGCCAACTATGTTCTGAGGGGTGCCGTGTCCTTAAATGTGCTCTGAGATCTTCCCGAAAAACAGAGACTCTTATCCCAGGGGCATGTGGATACTCAAGAAGGTGATATACTACATTGTTTCCCCCACAGAATGCCGCCCAGTGTCTCTTGGGACACTGGAACTCACAGGACAAGATTCTGAGGGGGGCGGCCTGGCCGCAGCACCCAGGGCTCCTGTCGAGTCAACCACTGGAGGGGAATCGGGGGTGGGTTGTCCTCTCGGACGTCTGCCTCAAGGCTGCGGACGCACCTGCTGCTGTGCATGCTTCCTTCAGCTATCAAATGGCCCTCAGCCAAGATCCATGGGGCTCCCATTGGCCTACTGCTCTTGGAGAAGGGGAGGGCCAGGCAGTGCGTAGCTTAGTCTCTAAGTTTGTGATAGGCTGGATGTAGTCACCACACATCCTTTCCTTCTCTACCTTCAGAAAACAAACATGAATTCCAGACCTCAACTTCCCTCTGATACTGACAGGGCAAAACCGTGGGGTGCCGGGACTCGGCAGCTCACCACCCCCCACTGTGTTGTGCAGGTTGGGGGGGGGCAGCTGAAGGCCATAGTGGGTGCACACTGCTGGGGCTGGGCCTCGCATGCTGAAGCCCGCTATCCCAGCCTGAGCTCAGTGCTTGGCTGCCTGCTCCCATCCTCCTCTTCATTGGATACTTCTTGAATCCCACTGTTGTTGATTGGATGTTAAAGCCTGTTGCTGATTGGACACTTTTTGAGTCCTACCAAGGGTATAAAAACAGGAGGAGAACAAGGAAGGGGGGGTCAGAAGTCAGAAGTTGGCTGAGCTTGCTGGAGGAATAAAGACTGTTCTCTGACTCTCCATGTGCCGCTCGGTTCTTTCCGCGGTCAAGAGCTGTAACACTAGCTGTACACCTTGCCTTAACAAGACAAGCTCTGTGGCATAACTGACAACTGATTCTGATAGGAAAAAATCCCCACCCCAGGGCCCCATGGCTGAACTCACTACTGATTGGATGTAAAGCTTGTTGCTGATTGGATATTAAAGCTTATTGCTGATTGGATGTAAAGCTTGTTGCTCATTGGTTGTTAAGCTTGTTGCTGATTGGACACTTTTTGAATCCCACCAAGGGTATAAAACTAGAGGAGAAAAGGAAGCGGGGAGCCCCTCTGAGCCCGCTGGCAGAATAAAGGCTGATTCTCCGACTCTCCGTGCGCTGCTCTGTTCTTTCCTTGGTCAGTTGCTGTTAACACTTGCTGTACACTTGCTGGAAGAATACCATGAGAAAAACAGCAGCCCACACACGTGGCTCACCACCCACAAACCTCCCACCCTTCTGTTCCTCGTGTAGCTACTGTC
The DNA here is from genome assembly GCF_040939455.1 of Microcebus murinus. Taxonomy (NCBI): domain Eukaryota; kingdom Metazoa; phylum Chordata; class Mammalia; order Primates; family Cheirogaleidae; genus Microcebus; species Microcebus murinus. The sequence goes on along the minus strand of NC_134119.1, from coordinate 46,476,346 downwards.
CAGAACGGGGTTGCTGTCGGACATTGATGAGACTACATAACAATTTAGTAGATGTGCACATAAAGACACACATACTAATAGTCCATGGGGAGAGGGAGGAAGGTGTGTTTCTCACAGGGCTTCCCACAGGTGCAAGTGGAGCCCCACCCTCCTTGGAGGTTGTCCTGGCAGAGCCCGCTGACAACGCCCGACATCCATTCTCCACTTTTCCCATTGCATCGAAGCTTGCGGCTGGCACGCGCCATCTGGGAGGAAGACTGTGCTTCCTGGCCGCCCTCGCACTCCGTTGTGTCCATGTGATAACACAGAGCACTGAAAAAGCATGGCAGCAGCATGCGGGCCTTCTGGAGAGACAGTCGATGTGGGCCTTTGTGGTTCTTCTACTGTGTTCCTTCCTCCATCCATCCCACTGCCTGGAAAAGAAAAGGGCTACCATGGGCCATCGTTTGAGGTCGTTGTGGCAGAGAAACAGGACAGGGCAGCCTGGGTTGCTGACAACATGGAGTGCCATGTCCATCTTGGGCAGCTGGACGTTCATGTAAGAGTGAAATGCACGTGTCTTGTTTAAGCCCCTGATAAACCTGCTTCTGTCTTTTGTAACAGAGAACCCAATCCTGACTGATCCAACCCCCTCTCCAAGTTGGGGAGGCAGGGCTTCCACGTCCTGTGGGTGGAGCTGCAGTCCGTCTGGTGGCTAAAGCCCTGGGCTCTAGAGTCGGGCTGCTGTGTTCAGGCTCGAGCGTTGTGGCGAGGCAGGCGGTATGTAGGAAGGACAGACAGGCTTTGGTGCCAGAGACCTGTCTCAAAGCTAGTTCACTCACCTCCATCTCCCCGGAACTTATTCCTAAGAAGCTAGTTTTCTTACTCTCAAGAGAGGAGGATGCTCACACCTTGCTGGGTGTGGTGAGGTCCTGAGAGAGTAAGCCCAGTGTCCAGCACAGTGACCAGCACATCAGGGACACTCAGCAGCTGGGGTGTATTTGAGAAACACATCCCTGTGTGTCCTCACCTGGGATCAGGCATTCCACGCACTGATCTCTGTACCTGACTCTCTTCCTGGTTGTCCCTCAGTCTCAGCCAGTCCTCCCAGCACCTGTGATGGACCCACTGGGCCAGTCTTTAACTGACAGGCAGGCGGATGATGGGAGAGTCTGGTGTTTATCACTGACAGTGAAACCCACAGCAGATTGCAGATCACTAGACCGGGGTGGACAGGTAGGAGGGAAGGCCTTTCATTTTAGTGACAGTTTTTTCCCAGGTGTTTTCCATCAATGTTTGCCCTCATAGTTTACCTGAATGATTTGGCAGCTTCACATTACTTAAAGGGAAAATAGCATGCACTTAGTCCTTTCAGATCTATGCATAGTGCCAAATTTTGTTGGTTTAAACTCATTATGAAATTTAAAAGGTCTGAAGAAAGGTTGGTTTTCAAATTAGCAATGCGTGGGGTTGACGAACTATAAGAATTGAATGAGTGGTTGTTTATAAGAAACAAATCTAAAAATACTTGAAGATAGGGCCATCTGCATGCACTAATAGCTGCAGTACCACACACCTGCCTTCTATTATTATTCCCTTATGTAAGTTCTTTTATCCTCGTTAGTGACACACTGCACAGTAATGCTCATGTGTCAAAGCCTGCTTTACCACAAACTAAACACCTCTTCTTGTTTGTCGACTCTCTTCATAAAGAATCCGCTCTGTTGATGAAGTCATTCTGCTTGTCTTTCTCTGGACGACAGACCAGAATATACTGTCCCTGACCTCCGAGTAGGGGAGACGATGTTTAATGGTGCTTATTGTAAATGTCAGGGGGGAAAGGCAGCCAACTCCAAAATGCAGAGAGATGGGAAACCTTGATTTCCCAGAGACCGGAAGCCTGGCAGCCAATGCATCAGTTTCCTGAACAAAATGAATTGATTCTGTCACTGGCAAACGAAATGCAATGAGGATTTCGACTTAAATTATAAATTGTACTTAAATTATAGTCAGCAGGGGATTGAGGCTAGACATCAGTGCAAAGGAGTTTATAGAGATACGTGAGTAAGTAGTCACCTGCTTTCCTAGGGTTTTAAGGGGCTTCTTTTGAAATACCCCCATGAATATACATCTGCCTATTAAAACTGTGTGTGTGTGTTTGAGAAAGTTAGAGAGAAGCTAAGGAGTAATGGTGAGTGATATCACTCCTATTTTCACCCCTAAATTCCTAGACTCATGAATCTACGAGAGAACACAGCAGGCTATATTGGACACTGATTCAGACCATATACAGCCTGTTGGAGATTCTTGCTGTAGCCCTGCAAGCTACTGTTACTTAACTGGCTTTCTAACTCATCTTCCACTTCACCATGCTATCAAGTTAGCTGCTTCAGGATGGTGGAGAACAGACCAGCAATTTCCATGAGCATAGGCTCATTGCCACACTGTGAAGGGATTTCCTTGATCAGAAGCAATGATATGTGGGATACTGTGGTGGTGGATAAGGCATTCTGTAAGTGCACAGATGGTAGTTTTGGCAGAAGCACTGTATACAGGAGAGGCAAATCCATACCCAGAGTAATTGTCTATTCCAGTAAGAACAACACATTGCCACTTCCATGATGGAAGTGGTCCAATGTAATCAACTTGCCACCAGGTAGCTGGATGATCACGCCAGAGAATGGTGCCTTACCAGGGACTGAGGGCTGGTCCTGCTGCTAGTAGACTGGGCACTCATCAGTAGCCATAAGGAGGTCAGGCTTGGTGATTGGAAGCCCATGTTGCTGAGTCCATGCACAACCTCCATCCCTGCCACCATGGACACTTTGTCTATGGGCCCATTAGATGGTGACAGGGGTGGCTGAGGAAGGAGACTGACTGGTACAGATAGAAGTTATCCTGTCCTATTGTTAAAATCTTCTGCTGCTGAGTTTACTCTTTGGAAAAATTTACATGAGACACAAATATCTTAACATTTTCAGAAAACTCTATTCACAGACTCAAGATTCACAGAAATTCTTCCCCAAATTTCCTTATCACTCATTTTCCAATCATGTTTCTTCAAGTCCTTGACCATCAGCCAAACCATTGGCTAGGACCCATGAATCATTATATGATCATACATATGACCATTTGTCCTTGCAACCAAAATGCACAACCAGGTGCACTGCTCAAAGTTCTGCCCACTGGGGAGATTTCCCTTCACCACTGTCCTTCAAGGATACCCCAGAAAGGGTCTGTGGTGCTGCTGTTGTCCACTTTCAGATGGTGCCTGTATATCATGCAGAATCATCTGTAAACCAGGCCCAAATCTTCTCTTCATTTGTCAACTGATTCCAGAAACTCCCATGAGGCACAGGTGCAGATGAGAACAATAAGGCAGTGTACCAGGAGCGGAAACCTTGGGTATTTGGGGGGACTTCTTCATGTAACTTACATGTGCCTTCAGGGCCTATTTGGGTTTGATCTCATGCATATCACTTTCATTTGATGACAGAGTGCTGCTGTGCACCTTGATTTTATGACTTGGTGCATCAGGTAACAAACACTCTGAGTGTGGGCTTCTCAGGTTGCAATCCATCATTTAGTGTCTATGAAGGCCCAATAGCAGTCCATAAGCTGATTTACAAGAGGGAGGCCGTTAGCCATAGAGGATGACAGGGCTTTTCTTCAAAATCCTAAGGGTCTGCACTGTGATTCACATGTAGGATCCTGCCAAAGGCACCAAACGCATCCCTATGTGACTGACACTTCAGGTAATTTTGGATCTTATGAATCATATGACCCAAGTGGCAGAGCAGTTTGCATAGTAGCCTGTCTCTGCTGCAGAGCCTTCTCTCATTCTGGGAATTGCTGAAAACTAGTAGCTTTTAGGTCATTTGGTAAATGAGCTGGAGTAGCACATCCAAATGAGGAATACATTGCCTCCCAAATCCAAAGATGCCCATTATGTATTGTTCCTCTATTTTGGTTGTAGAAGGGGCCAGATGCAACAACTTGTATTTCACATAAGAAGGGGTATCTCAACATACCCCACACCGCTGGAACTCTAGAAATTTCAGTGAGATAGAAAGCCCCTGAATTTCTCTTGGATTAATGTCCAACCCTCAGGCATGCAAATGTCTTATCAATAAGTCTAGAGTGGTTGCTACTTCTTGCTCACTAGTTTCAATTAGTATAACATCAATGTAATGAACCAGCGTAATATCCTGTGAAAGAGAGAGGTAATCAAGGTCCTTGTGAACTAAATTATGATGTAGGGCTGGAGAGTTGATATACCCTTGAGGTAAGACAGGGACAGTGTATTGCTGGCTTTGCCTGCTGAGAACAACCTGCTTCTGATGATCTTTATTAACAGGGATAAACAAAAATGCATTTGCTAGATCAATAGCTGCATACCAGATGCCAGCGGATGTGTTAATTTCCTCAAGCAATGAAATCGTATCTAGTACAGAAGCTGCAATCGGACTCATTACCTAATTAAGCTTATAGTAATCCACTGCCATTCTCCAAGGTCTATCTGTCTTCTGCATAGGCCAAATAGATGAGTTGGGGCTGCAGTGGAAAGCACCACCCCTGCATCTTTCAAGTCTTTGATGGCTTGATGGCGGTGCCAATCTTGACATTCCTACAAAATGTAGTCTTGTTTTTGACTTACTGCTTTCTAAGGTAGGAACCATTCCAATAGCTTCTACTTGGCCTTTTCAACCATAATTGCCCTCACTTCACAGGTCAGGTAATCAATATGGGGATCCTGCCAATTTCTGAGTATATGTATTGCATTTATTCAACCCAGGACTGAGGAAATAACCATAGACTGGGTTCAAGGACTCAAGGATTCAAATTCCCAGTTCAAGTGCTGTATGAATTACTTTACAGCTTCTATGTCTGCTCTTACAGTTTATCTTCTGAAGCCATAGGGCTGAGATTTCTGAAAATTAAACCCAGAATCTCATCCTGCAAGTGGCTGATTTATAGCGGAAATTTAATTTCTAGCCTTACAAGGTATTGACTGTTAAAGTGAGAGCATCCTTTCCTTTCCCTAGTTTGTCCAGCAACATTAGGAGCAACCAGCCAATCTCACTATATTTGTCAGTTTGACAAAATTGTTTGAAAGTATTATATAGATAATCACTCAGATCTTTGCTTCTTCTAAGTGTTTGACTCAATGGAGATATAGTGCATATCCATATTGCCAGATCATGCCATGGATTCTCAGAGATCTCTTTAATACTGGAAATAAAAACACTGTTTTTTAAAATATAATTAGATTAATCAGCCAATTCTAGGTTTCAGGCCTAATTTAGAAAATTTATCTTCAAGATTCTGCTATTCTTGGAATCAAATTCTCTATTAATCATGCTTCTCTAGAGTAGCAGAAATTGGCCCACATTATTGTGGAGGTTGGCTAGTCCAAAATCCACAGTGTGGGCTGGCAGACTTGAGACCCAGGAGAGCTGATGATGCAGGTTCAGTACCAAGGCCAGCAGCCTGGAAATCTAGGAGAGCCAGTGGTGCAGATGAAGTCCAATGGCGTCTTCTGGAGAATTCTCTCTTGCTCAGAGAAGGTGGCGTTTTTGTTCATTATAGTCCTTCAACTGATTGGGTTAGGCTCAGTCACATTATAGAGGGCAATCTGCTTTACTCAAAATTTATCAAATTTACTATCAATCACATCCAAGACCATCCTTCAAGATGATACATAAAACTAACCACAGCTTCATTCTGTTAATGTGGTACTTTACATTAATATATGTATATATTTATTTATTACATTAATACATATAAAATATGCCTTTATATTTATGGTAAATTGATTTTCAATACGTGTGCCAAAACAATTCAATAGGGGAAATAATAATCTTTTCAAAAAATAGTGCTGGAACAATTGGCTGTCCACATCAAAAGGCTGACCTCTACCTCAAACCATGCACATAACTAGTTATGCAACCCCTGAGTGGTTATTGTCCGCCCCCCCCCCAACCTGTCTGGATACCACAGCTAGTAATAATGGAATAGGACCCCAGTAAGTCAGACCCCCTACTTCATACCATTCACAGAAATAAACTCCAAATATATAAACTTAAGAGTAAAAAGTAAAACTAGAAAAATTCATACATGCAAATGTAGGGGCAAATCTCATGATTTTGGCTTGGGAAATGTCTTCTTAGCTATAATGACAAACACAAAAACAACAAAAGAAATAATATATAAATTACACTTTATCAGAACTTAAAACTTCTATGCTTTAAAATATGCCATAAAAAGTGTACAAAGACAACCCACAGGATGGGATACAGTGCCTGCAATCATACAAGGTCAGTTTGTCATTAGTCACAGTAGCTATGCTCCATAAAGTCTCCATGAACACTGAGTTAGCAAATACTGAATAATAAGTTCATCTTCTTGGGAGAAATACTAGATCCTTTGCCCACTTTTTATTCTACTTATCAATAATCCAGAATTAACTCATGATACACACAAAAATATGGATGGATTTCAACATCATTATCTTGAGCAAAACAAGGCTGACCTAAAAGAGTACATGCTGTGTGATTTAATCTGGATGAAATTCTAAAGCAGGGAAAGCTAATCTATAGTGACAGAATGTAGTTTCCTGGGGCTAGGTAGTTGGGGACAAACTGTGAAAATACATAAAAAATTCTGGACATATGGAAATATTTTTGAATATTAAAAATATTTAACAACCATTAGACAAATATAACCAAGAAAATCATATGAAATATAATAAAAATGACATATATGTGTACTACCGGGCATTAAAAGTTACTGTAAAGATAGACTGATTAAAAAACATGAATTAGTGAAAGAGACAAAAGCTTAGAAATGGAATCTAACATTGTATGAGCAGTTATAATGTTTTCCAAAGTTGTCATAGAGATTACTATTGAGCAATATGAAATTTTGAAATTCTCTCTGGTTCTTTGAATTAATTATCTAGAGGTCAACTAGATAGAGAATTAATAAAGATTTAGAATATTTGAACATAAAATTGCCACTCTTGATTTGAAAGAGAATATGTCCTTCTCTCAGACACACATATATCACATTAAAAAACATAAAAAGCACAAATTAGGCCATAAAACATGCTAAAAAATTTTCAAAGAATTAGTGTCATAGAGTCATTCTCTCTGACTACAATGCAAGCAATTAAGTTAAAAATCAATTATAGAAACAGAAACGCTATAATCTTGTTAATTAAACAACATACTTCTAAATAACTCATGAGGCAAAGAAGAAATGAAAATGAAACTTTAAAATTGATTACAACTAAACATAGTAAAACTACAAATTTCAAAACTTTTTTGAAAAAAATAAGGAAGAAGCAGAACAACAGATGTAGCAGAGATTAAACAGACAAGAGAATTTACAACTCTGCCAATAGAATTCAAATCTGTTTTTTCCTCTTTTTTCTTTTTCATGCTTTTCATTTTTTTTTTATGGCACAAAATTCCCCAATATTGCTTTAATAGCGAAAGCACTATGAAAATGCCAAGGGAGACTGATTGCTGTTAGAATTCAAAATCTTCTCCTGCACGTCCAGCGCCCAGGCGAACTCCTCCCTCTGCGTTCGCTGTAGATCTGCTCCACCGGCACCTCGACCTGGAGATGTGATCCTGGGGTCCAGGTGGTTGGCCATGGACATGCCCAGGGTCACCTGCCTGTCCTCCTCGCTTGCGGCCTGCGCACTCAGCCGTGCCAGGTGGCCCTGCCTCTTCCCCAGGAAACTCCCAGACTTGCTGTCCCCTCGGGTCTCGTGATCGAAGTCGCCGTCCTCGGCTCCACCCTGGCCTTGGCCACCTGCACCTTCTTCGCCTTGATCTTTGTTTGGAGATTTTGCATTGACTTCTGGAAGGTCTCAGGCGTTGCTCGCTGATGGTTGCAGAGAATGGCCAGGGCCCGGCTGGCTCGGTGGGTCATAAGATGCCACCCCGGCTGCCGCGCTGTCCCCAGCACGCGTCAGGGCCCGAGGCTGCTCCCGCGCAGCGATTCAGCCCTGTGGATCCGGAACCCCTCGACGGCCAGCCGGTCCCCCATGTCCTGAAGGCGCGTGTCCAGGCCGGCGGTGGTCAGTCTGTCAAAGAGGCCGTCCCCAGGGGCCTGGTTTTTCATGCACAGCTGCAAGTTCTTGCACGCAGGCTTCTACACCGGCTCCCTGTCACAGCAGCATGGAGTGCGTCCTCACCCAGGAAAGTCGACTGACTGCGCAGCGTGCTGGTGGCTGTCGGGCTCTGGGGCAGGGGGCGTGCCCCACGCGAGGAGCAGCAGCCCGTGGTGTGGGCCAGCGCACCTTCCTCTTCCTCCCTCCGCGCCTTCAGCACCAGCTTATCGCGAGAGAAAGGGCCACAGCATCTCATCTACAACCCCTTCCAGGCGTCGAGCTACTTCATACTTCTGCCATCTTTCTCGTGCTCCAGCTTCCTTCGAGCTTGGGTTCAGCACGACGTGCTTGTTGGAGCTGGGGGTGTTCTCTGTCCACCGAGCCAGCCACGTGACAGTGTTGTCCGGGCGCCCTCTTTCCGCTGGTGACCGCTGGTGGCCGCTGGTGACCGCTGGTGACCGCTGGTGGCTGCTGGTGACCGCTGGTGACCGCTGGTGGCTCAGTCCCTGCGCAGCTGACGACCAGGTCCCGTGGCAGGGTTCTCCCCTTCAGCACCCCCGTCTTGGGGTGGTCGCCGTGGCCCCGGAACAAGCCAGGTGGCTCCTGTCTTGAAATTGCCTATTTTTTCTGGGCAACCACCATAAATACAGTAGCCAAACTCTTGCTGAAGGTCTTCTGCTGCTTCTTTTAGCTTCTGCTTCTCCTCCCTGGGCAGGGCTTTCTGAGCTGTGGCTTTGTCCACAAAGTGTCTGTGGATCTCGGTGAAGTCATGCTTGTCCAGGTGCTTGATGACTTTTCTCTCTTCTCCTGTCATTTCCTTTTGTTAGTCGCTGAAGAAGTTATTTTTGGAAAACGTCCTTTGTCCTATGTTCATGCTCCAACATTTCCCCATAAACAGTGGCAGCCTCCACAGCTGCTGCATCCAATTTCACAGGCTGTTGGCCTTGGAAGAAACCCACTCTGTCCAGAAGGGGCTCGTTCTGGGGGCAAAGTATGGGCCTCTGTTCCCCAGCTGTCCCCACTTCACCGGTCTGTGCCCTTCTCTTCTGTGTCCTGTGCTGGCCGGTGGTACCCCAGGAGTAGAATTCAAATCTAATGGAAAAAAAAAATCTAGAAAAACAAACTTTCCAGAAGAGAGTCAAGAATAAATAAAAAAACCTGAAAAATCCTATAACTGGTAATGAAATTGGGTTGGTATTTCAAGATCTTCCAAAAAAAAAAAAAAAAGCCAAAAACAAACAAAAAAGCCAGACTACCAGACTTTTAAAGAACAGATTATTCTAAAGTGATACAACTCTTCCATAGGAGAGAAAAATAGGGATCACTACTCAACAATAGTAACCTTAATATCACAATCCAAAAAGGAAAGAACAAGAAATTACCAGTTAACCATAATCATGAACATAAATGCATAACTCCTAAACAACATATAAGGTAACCAGAGATATTTATTAAAAAATTAAAATATTATAATCAAGTCGAAGCTTATTCTAAAAATATACGGAGTCAACATTATAACAATTTATAAATGCAATTCACCATATTAACATAGAAGAATGTTGACATAGAAGAAAATTCTAATAATTTCTAATAATCGCCTTAATATATATTGAGAAAGCATTTGATAAAAGTTGACATCTCTTCATGATAAAAACTTTTGCCAGCTGAAAAATAAAGGAAAACTTCCTTAACTGATAAGTAATATCTCCCCAAAGCATCCAGCAAACATCACCTTCAATGGAGAAAGCTTAGATGCATTCTTTTTAATACAAGAAGCACAGTAAAGACACCTACTAATACCTTTATTCAACATTGTATTTGAAGTTTGGACAGACATGGTAATGAATAAAAGCTGTGAATTGGATTGGAAAGGAGGAAAGGAAACTAGCTCTATATAAAAAATAAAAATAATGAAGAGCAATTTACAACAGTTAGTAATAGTTACCAAAATGCCTAAGAACGATGAGTATAGAATAAATCTATCACATTTCTATAGACAAGTATTCAACAGTTAAAAATGAGGAAGGCTTAACCTTCCAGTTATTTAGATTCATTAAAATGTTATAGAAATTAAGAGAGTGTGGTATTAGCACACCAACATGTACAGTGACCATGGGAACAGAATGGAAAGTCCAGAAATGTATGCATAAATGGAAATGTAATACAAGATTGAAAAGGCAGTACCTATTAGTAAGGAAAGGATGGACTGTTTTAAATAAACTTTACTACAAAAATTATCCTTATAGAGAGGGAAAATAAATTGGATCTTGCCGCACACACAAAAAAATCAATGGTAGATAAAAAATATGAATGCCTATGGTAAATTATATACATTTTAAAAAGAAAAATAACATCTTTAAGATTTGGGGATAGAAAAGGGCTTCTTTTAAAAACACATATAAAGTGCTAACCATCAAAGAAAAATTGATAATTAAGCTAAGTTAAAATTAAGAACTTCTATTTATCAAAAAACCCATAAAAAAGTAAACACATAAGCTACAAACTGCCAAATGACCATATAATAAACAAGGAATTGATATCCAGAAACCAGAAAGAATTCCTAGAGAGCAATAAGAAAAAAGGAGCAATAACAAAACACATGAACTATACTTTCAGTAAAAGGGATACAGAGGTGGTCAAACATGCGAAAAGATGGCCAGAGAAATGCCCTCGATGGCCGCCCTGAGATCCTGGATGATACCCACTAGATGTGCACAGACCCTGTGAAGGTGGCACTGAGAGCCCAGCCAGGCCGCCAGGGCTATGAATTGGAACAAGAATTTTGCAAAACAATTTGGAATTTGTTATATTGTATATTGAATACGTGCAGCCCCCAAAGACCCAGCAAATCCATTACAGCTGCATAAGCTAGAGAAACTTCTAGGTGCCTCAGGAGACAAGACTAGCATTTTCAACAAGACTAGCATGTCAACATTATCCAGGGGATTTTGTAAAAATCTCTCAACCACCAATTTTTTTAAAAGGGAGAACAATTCAATTAATGCAAGACATGCTTTTCTCCTTATTATAATCTGTTCAGGAATGTTTGTTTTTCAAGTACTAATTCCTCCTTCAGAAGAAATCTTTAAGGGTCTCATTGAAATTTCAAGCATAAATTCTACTGGACTTTAGTAAAAGGCATTTCTGCCCATTTCCTGGTCTTTAGAGGTCTAGTTTTATACAAAGTAGACAATAGGCTCTCTCAAGGAATTTTGAAGAATTTTTTCCCCTTCAGGTGTAGGAAGCTGAACAGCTTCACCTTTATCTTGAAAACACCAGTGTTGTGTGATTTGACCTCTTTTTCTTCTCCCTCCACCTGAGTTTCCTCCATGTTCTCTAGAAATTTGGAACGTGAATTGAGTCACTAAAGAGAGTATCACTTCTTCTCCCTTGGTTTTCTCAAATGTCTGACTCTGATCATTTTTAGTTTTATATAAATAATGTATTGATGGGACCCAAGAAGGCCCCATCTCAGGGAGGGCCCAGGTTGGGGAGCTGGGGTGCCCCTGGTATAGGTCCTTGGGGTCAAACTGGCTCCTGCTTCTCTAGCCCAACTCCTGCTTAGTCTTGGTTGTAGAAAGTCAAGCACATAGAAGCATCACCTTGCAGAGAGAGGAGAAGGCAGGAAACAAAAACTAGAGACATTTACCTGTCAGAAGACAGGTAGGGATCACCACAATAGGGATTTGAGAGACTATACATTTCCTAATTTCATCACGACGCTGTCTTTTGAAAGGGGCGCAGGAGATCACTGGTGTCCTCTCATCCTTCAACGCAGGGCACCACACCTGCAGGGATTGTCTGATTCTAGGGGTTGAGCACCTTGGACTGTCCTTGGCCAGCCTGCTTTCTAATTCCTAGAAGTAGAAGTGGCCTTGTGGAGGGCTGATGGTGACATAGATATTTTGTGTCCATCACCGTGATACAGACAGTTCTTTTTAGGGTGATGCCAATACTTTTCCCTTCATGAAGGTGGAATTGATTTCTGGCCTATAGGAAGGCTGATCCAAACATTCCATTTTCCCCCCTGAAATATTATAGTTTAGTGCCTAAAATATTACCGAGTTTTGTATCTATTAACAAATGATCTGAGCATCTTGATAGCCTAATACTTCTCTGAACATGTTTTTGTATCTTACATCATTAATTAATGAAATACTAAATAAAATCATTGATGCATATTTATTTTGCATTAAATTTATGCTTTTGCTTTTTTAATATTATTCCTTAAGAATTTTTATTTATTACAAACTGAGTGAACCCAAATATTGCAAACCTTATATTTTACTGAGGGTGTTCACAAAACCTACACTTGATTTTCTCAGAAAATGTTGGGAGGTTTAATGACTTTGCCCACTTTGAAGATGTTGCCAGTGAGTCTCATATGTTTTTAGCTACTGGGATTTGGCCTTGGATTTTCCGAATGGACTGTGGTCGTGCCTTAGAGGAGTATGGTCCCCAGACTGCAGCAAATCCTCAGCCCCACCCCAGCCCTACTCAATCAGATATGGGGGCGGAGGGGAGCAGCAATCTGTATTTACCAACTTCTCCACATAACACTGATGTAGGCATGCGCTTTTCAAAACCACTGCTCTATAGCTGCACACGTGAAGCGCCTGGTGAGCTTTTAAAAAATGCTGATGCCTGGGTTCCCTGCTGGACATCCTGATTTAACTGCTCTGGAGTGGGACCTCGGCATCTGGGTTTTTAAAAGCTCCCCAAGTACAGCCAGAATTGCAAACTGCTGCCCTTTAGAGTGATAACTTCAAATTATACATGTGCTTTTGAAGAATTTTCAGCTTGTACTCTCTACAAAGCTTGGCAGACTGTTGTTGGACAGGTATCTAATTAGATCAAAAACTTTCCAATGGACCTTGTGAAGCAATCTGCTTTCCCTCTTCACCCATCCTAAGGATCCTGATCATTAAAGAATAAGGCATGACCCCCTCCCACTCATCAAAAGTAAATGGAATGTTCTTTGGGTTGGAGGGAAAAAATGAGAAGAATGTCATTTGAATTGGCCCCATATGGTTCAGTTACTTCTCAATATAGCACAAATTCATTTTAATTTAATGGATTTGTTACAAATTTCCTGAAAAGCGTTTTCAGAAGGAGGTTATGAATTAGCAGCTCAGCATCCTACTGAGGAAGTCATTATGTAGCAAGCTCCAAGCTGAGATAATCAAATAATAACTGGCAATTTATAACTTCCAAAGTAATATTCTTAAATATGGAATTGAGAAAGAGAACTTCTGCCAACAGCATTACTGCTGTGGAGATTAGACTTTAAAACAAACAAATAAAGTGCCTCTTTCCTTGGTGGCCATCTGCTGTTGCCTTTGGGATATCTGGGCAATGAGCCCTCATCTAATTTGTTCCCACTCTGCAGTTTCCTCCACTGGGTCCTGCAGCTTGACGCACAACTTCTGGGACCCTGCAGGAAGATTTTATTTATTCAATTGGTAATGGAAACTTGGAAAGAGGTGGGCTAATTTGAATAATGCCAAAGCAGGTGAGGTGTTGAGAATGTCCTCTGGGACATGAGATGTCCCAGGAGAATGTTTATTTTGGGGAGAATTGACACAGAAATGGGCTCAATCGCCTCACTCATCATAGTGATTTTCCTAAAGAGGTTCTCAGCCAAAGGATCTTATAACAAACTCAGAAATGCAGTCTTGTCTCTCCGCATGTACACCAACATTTATTGTCATGGGAGTTTTTGAGAAAGGCCATTCTCACTGGTGATAAGTGATATCTCATTGTGGTTTTGATTCGCATTTCCCTGATGATTAGAGATGTTGAGCATTGTTTCATATGTTTGTTGGCCATTAGTCTACCTTCTTTTGAAAAGTTTCTGCTGGTGGGACTGCAAACTAGTACAACCTCTGTGGAAAGTAATATGGAGATACCTCAAAGAGATGTAAGTAGAACTACCATTTGCTCTAGCAATCCCATTACTAGGTATCTACACAAAAGAACAAAAGACATTCTATAAAGAAGACACCTGCACTAGAATGTTCATAGCAGCACAATCCACAATTGCGAAGATGTGGAAACAACCCAAGTGCCCATCAATACAAGAGTGGATTAATAAAATGTAGTATATGTATACCATGGAGTTGTACTTAGTCACAAAAAACAATGTGATATTGCTATATTATCCTGGACAGAGCTTGAATCCATTCTACTAAGTGAAGTATCACAAGAGTGGAAAAACAAGCGATATTGCTTGTTTTTCTTGTTGTACTTAGTCACAAAAAACAATGTGATATTGCTAATATTATCCTGGACAGAGCTCAAATCCATTCTACTAAGTGAAGTATCACAGGAGTGGAAAAACAAGCACCACATGTACTCACTAAATTGGTATTAACTGGTCACACTTAAGTGCACATATAGTAATAACATTCATCGAGTGTTGGGCAGATGGGAGGGGCAAGGAGGGGATGGGTATATATACACACGTAATGGGTGTGGTGTGCACCATCTGGGGGATGGACACGCTTGAAACTCTGACTTGGGGTGGGGGCAAAGGCAATGTATGTAACCTAATCATTTGTACCCCTGTACCATGCTGAAATTAAAAAATTTAAATAAAAAAATGCAGTCTTGTTATTTGCTTAGGGCCCCAAATGCTCATTGCTTTTTGAATAATACTGTAGATTTATGGTTCAATATGTTTTTTCGCCCACATCTAAATTGGTTATTGGGATATGTGACAAACTTTAAGTAGGTGCTAAAGAAATTTTATTGTGTTGAGTAGAGTTCCTCTCACTCTCAGAAGCCATAGCATTCATCAGAGCTGCTGTGGTTTCATTCCACCTTACAATGACTTCTCCTTTTATGACCAAATGATTGGATCTTCCTACCATCGGTTTTAGATTTGTCTGTAGAATTTGCTAATATTAATATGTGCATACATTTAATTTCCAATAAGAATGTAGATTCCCCGAGAACAGGGCAGGAATAGTGAACCTTACAGTTTTGAATCCACCACTGGTCCTGGATATACAGTAGGTGCTTTATGCACACGGGGTCTCAGATGAGAGAGTCTGCTTGGATTCACCCTCTGTGCTCAGTCAAAGCCTGCACCTACTACTTACTTTCAAAGCCTGGGACTACTTACTTTCAAAACCCGGCTCTGCTACACACTACTGGTGCATCTGGGCCCAATTGTATGACTTGTGCTTCAGTTTTCCCATCTGTAAAATGTGGATAACATTTGTACAACCTCATAAATTTGTTGTGGGAAGAGTAAGATATTCAGTATGAGTGAAACACTCAGGACAGGGTTGATCACTTGTGACAGTCCATAAATGTTAGCATATAGCAGTTGCAGCTTCCTCACTCTCATGGAGGGATTTGATTTCAAGGATCTTGAAGGACTCTTTGCCACGAATACTTCCTGCACCTGCTTGATTTGGTGTCTGAAATGCAAATCATTTCATTTCCTCCTTAGGATTAAGTATTAAAAACTACAAATGTCTGTCATGGAACACCTAGTTCCACGTCCCTACTCTGTACTCTCCCAACATAAAGCTCAACAGTGAGAACAACTGAAGCTTCCCAGGCTCTGAGTTCCCAGCACCCTCTCTGTGACCAGGCAAGGTCCTAGGGGGAAGGAGACTTAGTGTAAATGGGGACTGGAGGGGACAGTGCCCAGCAGGGGAATGTGGCCCAGGGTCAGGTGGTGGGAATTCATGGCTTCATGAAGGGGCAGGTGTCTGGGGAGAGGGAAAGGCAGAAAAGGAAGGTGGGATGCCAGCCTCTTGTTGGGTTCCTCATGGACACAAGATATATGTATAATCTGTCATGGGATTAGTTTTAAAAAAAAAGTTAAATTTAAGAACAAGTGAATGTATGTGTATAAAAAATTAGACAGTTACTAAGTTAGAATAGGAAGACCCAATGTACCAAATGCAAATACACCAAATGTGGTGCGTCAGGGTCCTGGCAGGGACTCATTGTGACCTTACACTCAAATTAGGAGTATTGCAGGGGGAGCACCAAAGGGCATATTCACAATATCGCAGGCCAGGTACTCCTTTGGTCACCAGGTTCAGGAAGTTTCTGGCTATCTTCCTCAGTTTCCCGTTAGAACTCTTTCCAGCTGTGATTAGTTCATTGCAGTTAGAGGATGATCTGTCATGTGAACAACTGTCACATGACAAGGAAGTTCGCATTTGCCTCAGTTTCCCCCATGGTTATTATTAAATAGAAAGGAAGCACAGGATGAATCTTGAGATTTCTGATGACAGATCTTTGATCAGCACCCCTCAATGGCTTAGTAAACCCTGCCTTTGATTGTAGTTTATTTTTCATCAAGGATCAATTGAACCAATAAGACAGGCCTCGTTCATTCACTACTACATTCAACTTACATTTTAAGTGCTTAATACATTTCCAGGACTGAGGAAGAAACAAAAGAAATGAAGGTTTTTCCTCATTGTCAAGAATTTACAATTTTACTGAAGAGACATGGTACAAAACAGGATTTTTCAGAAGTAAGGCTTTAT
The DNA here is from genome assembly GCF_040939455.1 of Microcebus murinus. Classification (NCBI taxonomy): domain Eukaryota; kingdom Metazoa; phylum Chordata; class Mammalia; order Primates; family Cheirogaleidae; genus Microcebus; species Microcebus murinus. The sequence continues at coordinate 46,459,729 of NC_134119.1, read as the reverse complement.
GCTCCTGTGGGACAGGGCTGAGATGAGGACAGAGCCCTGAGCTTCCTGGCTCTGCTGACACATTCCTGCTCTTGCTCTTTAATCTCTATGAGATTCCTTCTTCCCTGCCTGGGTGAGGGCAGTGGCCAGGTGTGGGGGATGGGGACAGGTGGGGAGGTCTGGGAAGGGCTGTCAGCAAACTTGAGACGCAGACTGGCACCCAGGAGGGTGGTGAGCTCTGAGACCCACCAGAACCAGGGGTGCTTTCTGGATGAATGGTCACAAGTAAATTAACCTCAGGAATACTGTTTTCTCAATTGTAAAATGGGGGAAATAATAGCTGCTCTTCAATGTTACCCTAAAGATTATCATAGCACAGGGTAGTGACTGGCTGCTTCACAAGCTCCATAAGGACGGAGGCTGTCTTTCCTTCTTTTCATTGCCATAAACACGGATCCCAAGGGTATTATCTTGCAGGAATGGGTATTGGTTAAATATTGCTTGAATTTGCTAAACTAGATAAGTGTCTAGCATGTAGAGGACTCTTAAAAATATTATTTTATTGTTTTATTTTGTTATTAGATTACTTATAGCTCTGAAGTTATGCAATTTATTGATAAGATTTAAATGAAAACTAACAATAAGGAAATGTCTTCTTTATTTGCCAATCTGTGAGCTGTTGCATCAGGAGATCAGGTGACAGACATGAAATTTGTTATCTCTCCATGAGAGTGAAGGCTGAAGGAATTGAACAAGAGGGAGAATGAGGAAAGTGCAGGATTTTAGGAGAACCTTAGAAATGGGACTGGGTCAGGGGAGGTAAACCTGATGTCCCTGCAGAAGACCCAGGATTCTCCCTCCAGCCAACCCTGAGCCAAGAGCCTATCCCTGAGTGGTTTATTAAGGACTTGCTCCCAGGAGAAACATTCTGGGCCTCATTCTGCAATGAGCCACAATAGGGAAGGGTGCAGTTTCAAGTGGAGACCCGGCCACAGCTTGATTCAGCAGGTAAATGACAAGTTACATCTCAGGGTTTGTGTGGGCCATCTTGAAGCCGGTGGTTAGGGATTCTGTACTTCCATGACCCTCCAGGCAGCTCCACCAGCTCAAAGGGAGGCCTGTGGAGGTTTTCACAGGTGTTAACCCTCACTGGAACACTCAGGGAATGAGGGGTGTGTGTGCAGAACCTCTAAGGGGTCCATGCGGATCTTTCTGGGACACCAAGATTGACTGGGCCTAGATTGGAGCTCTCAGAGCCTGGCTTTCCAGTAGACACCTGGGAATAACAGCACAATGTGGACACACATCCTCTTGGTCTTAAATCTAAAGCATGAAACCATAAGAATTCTAGAGGAAAATGTAGAAACAACTCTTCTAGAGATTGGCCTAGGCAAAGAATTTATAACTAAGACCCCAATGGCAATCATGGCAACAACAAAAATTAATAAATGGGATTTGATTAAGGCAAAAAGCTTCTGCACAGCTAAGGAAACAGTCAACAGAACAAATAGATAACTACAGAATGGGAGAAAATATTCACAAGCTACACATCTGATAAAGGGCTAATATCTCAAATTTATAAAGAACTCAAGCAAATCAGCAAGAGAAAGCCAAACAACCCTATTAAAAAGTGGGCAAAATACATGAACATAAGCTTCTCAAAAGAAGAAAGACAAATGGCCAATAAGTGTATGAAAAAATGTTTCATAAAAGGGTGTTGGGGAGGTTCCCATTCTTCTCGATGTTGTGGAATAATTTCTGCAAGATAGGCACCAGACTTCTTTGTAAGTGTGGTAAAATTCGGATGTCAAACCATCTGGGTCGGGAATTTTCTTTTTAGGAAGATTTTTAATTGCTGTTTCTATTTCAGCTCTTGATATTGGTCTGTGCAGGAATTCTATTTCTTCCTGGTTGAGCCTAGGGAGGCTGTGTGTTTCTAGAAATTTGTCCATTTCCTCCACATTTTCCAGTGTGTGTGCATAAAGGTTTTTGTAGCATTCGTATGTTCAACATCACTAATGATCAGGGAAATGAAAATTAAAACCACAATGAGAGATCATCTTACCCCAGTTATAATGGCTTTTATTAAACAGTCCCCAAAACAATAGGTTATTGTGAATATACCTATTCACAGTGAATATAGCAGAGAATGCTTATACACTGTTGGTGGGACTATAAATTAGTATAATACTTATGAAAAACAATATGGAGATTTCTCAAAGACCTAAAGGAAACTTATCATTTGATCCAGCAATCCCATTATTGGGTATCTACCCAAAGGAGAAGACTTTTCATCAAAAAGTCACCTGCACTTGAATGTTTATTGCAGCACAATTCACAAATGCAAAGATGTGGAATCAACTGAAGTGCCCATCAATTCATGAGTGGATTAATAAAATGTGGTATATGTATACCATGGAGTACTACTCCACCATAAAAAAGATAAGTTAATACCTTTTGCAACAATCTGGATGGAATTGGAGATAATTCTCCTAAATGAAGTATCTCAAGAATGGAAAAACAGATACCACATGTACTTACTGTGAATTGGAACTAACTGATGAGCACACATGTGCACAGAGGGAAGTAAAACCCAGTGAAAATTAACCAGGGGGGAGGAGATGGGAGGAGAGGAGCAAAAACCTACCTAATGTGTACAGTGAACACTATTTGAGTGCTGGGCACACGTACAGCCCTGACTCAAGCATATCGAAACTGATCCATATAATCAAAAACGTTTGTACCCCTTTAATATTTTGAAATAAAAAAGACTTTGATTCAAATGTTAGAAGAATCTTACCAAGTAGCATAGATAAAAAGGTAGACGATATTGAGAAAGGAGCTTAGAACTAAACTTTCAGAAGACCCGAGTGATATTCCTGTTTCTACTACTCAATGGCCAAGCAATTTGGGGTTCATCCTCTTGTTCTAACGAGCCCTGTGGAATTCTGAAGCCTGAGCACACGGGCTACTTGAGAGGCCTCAAGAGGGTAAGGTGGCTCTTGCAGCAAAATCAAATTCTCCAGGTTTTGAGAGAGAGAGTGGAGGTGACGCCTTCTCAGGGACAGACACTGGGAAAACATGGCCTCATACAGAGAAGAAACTGCTTCTGAAGCAGGGAGGAAGGGGTCACAAGGAGCATCTCGTGTCTGGCCCCAGGGGTTTATGCTTCCAAGCAGAGCTCTCCTCTGGGCTGTCTCACTGCCTCCAGCCTCCAGAAAGAGCCAGCTTTGTAGTGGTGTGGAGAAAGGAGTCTGTGGGATATTTCAAGTGAGAGAAACCGGGCACTGTCCAACTTCCACCAGCCAAGAGCTACGTGGGGCCCTCCATATACTTTATATCTCTCGCTACTGAGGGCAGTCGTGGGAGATGAGTGGCACTTTCTTTGGCAGGCGAGAAGTTGAGACAAAAGAAGTACACCTCTAGACTGTTATTATTGGCAGACAGGGCTCCAAATCCGGTCCATACAATTTCAAACCCTGCAGCCTTTCACCTCGACCAAATAGCACCTTTAAATTCTAAAGAGCTTTTATGGGCAAAGTCATAAAAGCCTTGAAGCAGTAGTTTAAGTTAAAATATGAACTTCCAATGTCAATTTGCTTTTCAATTTTTAGGCAATTTCTGGCAGCAAAAGTACAAAGATAATCAAATCCTGAGATGGGTTGAGACTTTTGGTGTGGGCTGAATATTTGTATATTAAAGTGTATGGTCCCTATTCAGTGGCCAGAAAAAATTGCATTTCTCTAGAGCCGCTGGTTTGTGCATATAAGAGCCGGTGATTATGTAAGCAATCATGTCACACTGACTAATCAAAAGCAGAATCTAAGTGTGGTTTGTCTGTAGCAGGTGGACAGGTGTTTACAGTATGTCCTTTGTATATTAACATCATCTCGAGAAGCGTCTAACATTTTATCTTTGCCTCATTTTCTCATCTAAGGATCATTTGTTTCCAAGCTTCAACTCTTTCTGAAATAATTATTTCTTTTAATTATAAGCAATTAATATAATTTAGCCAGGATTATCTAACTCTAACAATGCCAAGGATACTAAATGATCCCTCATCCTGCCTGTTTGTCATCTGGGACACATTTCTACTTGTGCATCTATCATATTAGAATAGAATCCTCTTATTGTAGCTTGCATTTCCCTTCTGATTCAGCAGCCCTTTAACAGCAAGAGGTATATTTTATTTAAATCTATATTCCTCACATTACCTTGCAGAGCACAAGCCTACATAGTTGTTGATTACACAAATGGTCACTGGGGCTTGGCTCATGCCAGCTGGTCAGTCTGGCCCAGGCATAATAATGGCTTTCATCTCAGGACAAATTATTCACCTGGAGTTATTTTGGTGTGTAATAGAATAAATATGTATTTCATCAATGGAAAAAAAAATTACAGCAAAAGCCAGTGATGTTGTCTGTTTATGTATAAGACAACACATGCATTCTTCTACTTTTCAAAAAGGAAGAGGAGGTATACATGAATAGACACAGAAATATAACAGAAAGAAAAAAAACACCCAAAATGTTAATTGTGGTTAGCACTAGGTGCTAGAATTATAGATGCATCTCATTTTCTTCATTACACCATTCAGCATTCTCCAACATTTCTAACAAATGAAATGCTAGAGACACACTAAAATATATTAAAATATGTTTACAATGAAAGGAAAAAAAATCCTTAAAAAGTAAAAAAAAAAAGAGAGAGAGAGAAGAAATCTTGTCACAAAGGCCTATTTTCATTTGGAGAGATGTGTGTCTCTATAGTGAATGCTATTGCTGTATCCAACTTTCAAATATATCATCCCTCCAGAGGTACATGCAGTATATTAAATTTTTACATTAGTCATTAAAGATTTAGCTTTAGAATCTCACTCTTGACAGAACAATCTTCCAAGTGTTATATTTTACTTTTTATTTTAAATTATTCTCTCCTCTCTTCTTTTTCAATTTAAGTCACTATTTGCAACGAAACACTCAGTGAAATGTAACCATTCGAATGAATAAAGCATGAACTCCAGAGAATGCAGCCCTCATGCTGTGCATGTAATGAAATCTATTTCTCTTTGATGATCTCAATTAAAAGAAATTAAGAATTGAGAGTGTGACTTTAATTATTTCTTGATGTATCTATGCTTTTTGCTAGGCAGGAAAAGTAAGCAATAGCATCTATCAGGGTTTGCTAGGGTTGTCCTTGACATCGAGCTCTGGAATGATGGGTAGGAATATTTCAGGGAAGAGGACCAAGTACTGATACTATTATTGAAAGGGTAGAAGTCCTTTGTTCCTGTTAACTATTATTTTATTACAGAATCCCCCCAAACATAGAGACAAAACAACAATTGCTCTGTTTTGCTCACAATCAGTGAGTCAGAAATTCTGGCTGGGCTTAGCTGGATGATTGCTCTGCTCCATATGGTGTTGACTAGGGTTCCTTGATGAAACCCTAGGAATAAAGCAAGCAAATAATGAAAAGTTGAGCTATTTCCATATCTATGTTACATATATAAACTGAGATTTTTGTTTGTTTGTTTGCTTTTTATTTGCTAGGCATTGTTTTAGGTTCTGGAGATCTACTGTTGAATAGGTTTTTAAAATCTCTGCCTTCATGAAGCTTACATTCTAATGAGAGAACAGATAATAACATAAATATATCAACATATGGTCTCAGCTACAGTAATGTGCAGTAAAGAAAAAACAATGAGGTAATAGGCTGGGAAATAACTATGGTGGCAGGAAGGAGATATGTTTTTGTTCGGGTGCTAAGGTGGGGAAATCTCTTGGTATTTAACATTTGAACAGATGTTTTAATGAGGTAAGGGAGTTAATGCATGTGGCAATATGTGGAGAAAGAAAAAAATACAAAGTCCCTGGGGCAGAAAGTAGCTTTAACTATTTGAGCAGCACAGAGTGGTTGTAGCAGACTCAGAGAATTAGGCGACTCTTGGTTATTAAATGCTGCATGACAAGTCAGCTCAGTGGCTTAAAGCAATAACAACAACTTATTATCTCTCATGGATTCTGCTGGTCAAGACTTCCAGGGTGGCTCAGCTGTGTGCTTCTTGCTGAGAGTCTCTCATGAGGCTGCAGTCACAGGTCAGCTGGGCATCCTCCATCTGAAGGCGTGGTTAGGGCTGGAGGAGCCACTGCCAAGAGCACCCCCTCCTTTGGTGGCAAGTTTGTGCTGGCTGTTGGCTGGGGCCTCAGTTCCTTACAACATGGTGGCTGAATTCCAAAGGTGAGAACAGAGGGGGGTGAGAGAGAGAGAGAGAGAGAGAGAGAGAGAGAGAGAGAGAGAGAGAGAGAGAGAGAAAATGAATTTAAGGACTTTGGGGGCATAGCAAGGGGTCAGAATTTTAGTACAAGTGCAATAAGAATCCTTGGAAAGTTTGGATGGGGAGGTGACATGGTCAGATTACACTTTTATAAGTTCATTCTAGATGATGTGTACAAAGTTGACTACAGAGAAGGAAGACAAGAAGCTATTGATCCAGGAAAGACAAGATGATAGATAGACACGGTTTAGACCTGTGGACATGGCAAGACGTTTCAAATTTGGGAAAAATTTTGAGGTTTGAGTCAATATGACTTACTTTTGTATCAGATGTGGGATTTGAGGGAGAGGAATAAGGTCTATTCCTAAAAATGGGGCTGGAGCAAACGGGCGAATGGTGCATCTTTACTGAAATGGAGAGACTGGGTAAGAGCTGATTTAAGTGTGGTGGGGACTCAAGTCTCCACACTGGGCTGCGCAGTGCAGTGTCTATTGTCTGGCTGGAGACAAGGACTTCTCAGAATGGGCAAAGCAGTGGGCAGTGGGCAAGTCATTGATGATCCTTACAGGGCCTTGAAGGAGGCCTGATTGGACTGGTTGAAGACAGAATAGGTAAGGGAGAAGAGACAATATTCAGGATACATCTTATTAAAAATAAGACCTATTTAAGAAAAGTATGGAATATTATGAAGGACCAAATAAATTGAAAGAATTAAGGTGATGCAATCAACATGTCATAGTTTGAGCCCAAGAGGCAAATCAACAATTTTCTAAGCCACTAACAGTATCAACTCACCTACATTAATAGTCTATCTATAGTATGGACAGATAACACACATGCAAAATCATAGTAATTGTACTTTATATAATAGAAGGGGGTTTAAAAGAGGAGAGACTTGCTACTATAGTCAAGAAAAGTCAGAGGAAGAGCTAAAAATAAGATTCTATTTGCCTATCTTCCAATTTGAAATTCTAGGGATATGTGTATGTGCACATATACACACACCTGAGAATCATGGTTGCTGGTATTTCACTCTGCAAAAGGAGACTGAGTACAAGAGTATCACCATAAACTCACATGTAGATCTTAGGAGGCTGGGACTGTGCAACACATTCATTCATCTCTCAGCTTTGTTGATGAAGCTCTGAGGCCCCAGCACAGTGTGCTCTGCTTCTGAGTTGTAGATAAGTTATGCTTATCATTTAACTTATTATTGTCATTTTGACTAAGTTTATAGCGGACAAAAATAGCCCTCTTTCCCATTTCTTGGCTTATCCCAGTTAAATTTATTGAGCACTTACTCCATGCCAGGCACTATTAAGTGTTGGCAGTCAGTTCTGACGTTGCAGGCATAGGCTGTGTCCAGCCCGGGGGAGGAGGATGCACAAAGGCCTCAGGGTAGGAGGGAGTGTAGCCTAGGATTAATTTCTAGATATAAAGGCAGGTCTCATCTTAAATGTACATATGTTTACATTCTCCCGATCTGTTGTGGACAGACTGGAGATGAGCAGAGTGAGGGAATGGGAGGTGTGGAAAGGCTGCTCTTCTGATTGGCCCCGAGGGGCCTGAATGTCCAGGAACCGCCCCTGCACACCGACTGCAAGCTGAGGTTGAGTGTCAGGCAGGTGTGCAAGCATCACCAACCAACCTCAAAACTGTTACCCCTTGGCAGGCCAGACTCCTTCAGACTGGAAATTCCTTGCGTGGTCCCGACACCCTCCTAAAACCATAGAGGACCTGTGTTTGTGAGATGCAGAAAGCCCATGAGCTCTGGGCAGCAGACTCCATGAGACATTTTCCCCAAGTCGAAACCATAGCTGCAATCCCTTACAAGAAGGCCTCAGCAGAAATTTTGACTCCATCTTTTGTCTCCCTTAGTCTCAGCACTGCCAAACAGAAAGTCTGTCCTTGTCCTGGTTTGTCACTTCTGTCACTGAGCTCATCACCGTACAGGCCTGGCACCTGCTGTGCTTCCTTCGGAGGCTGCAGCATCAATAAAGGTTTGTCTGTTAAACAAGAATTCAATTTCGGGAAGACGAATTCTGCTCCTGTTTACTTTATCTATTTTGAAAAGTCATGATATTCTAGATAGCTACTAAAATCAAACTTTTTGCTAACAATGAAAGTGAATTTTTGTAAGGCTCCATAAAAAAATGTTCAAACAGTACAGCTGTGTAGTTGCTGAAGCTCTCTGGTGTCAGGCCTCTAGGGAAGTGAATAATTGCGGCTGCTGCCTGGCAGAACTCCTGCCCTGCCCAGATCATTTAGGTGATCTGGAGACAGGTTTGGGGGCTCTCCTTGAAATAACAAATGATCCTTAAAGTGAGTACTTCCTCAAGTTCTTTGTGTTTCCTTAGCCCTCACTGCATTGGCACTAAAATGCATCTAACAAACAGGTCTCCTTAACGTTCTCACTTCGCAGGTGGAAGAACTGCACCCTAGACCACACGCATGGCTTGCCTAGCGTCACATCTAAGCTAGAGGCAGAGTTAGGGGTTCAGTTTCCACATCACACATCTCAACCAGCCATCAGTTTTGCAAGTTGGAAATGGTCACTTACTTTTAGTACCTGTGACATCAAGTTCTGTGAGCTTCATTCATTCATTGATTCAACCAACATTCACTGATGGCCACCTCTAGGGACAAGACACATAATAAGACATATTATCTGATGCACTGAATGTTTGTGTCCCCCCAAAATCTATATGTTGACTAACCCCCAATGTAATAGTATTAGGAGTTGGGGCCTTTGGGAAGTGATTAGCTTCAGGGGAAGTCACCAGGGCCGAGTCCCATTGATGGGATTAGTTTTCTCATGGGAACAGAAAGAGACACCAGAGCTCCCTCTCCATCCACCTTGTGAGGACACAGGAGAAGGCAGCTGTGTGCACGCTAGGAAGACAGCCCTCCCCAGAACCCCAGCCTCCTGGCACCCCGACCTCAGACTTCCAAGCCTCCAGAACTGTGAGCAATGCTATCTGTTGTTTAAGGCACCCAATCTATGGTGTTTTGTTATAGCAGCTCAATCTGACTAAGACAGTGCATTTCCTGAAGCACCTCATGGTTCAGTGAAAGCGCAGTCTTTAAATCTTAAAGACGCACGTGAGCAAATGATTTATGTAGCATTCACACCCAGTAGGGCTGCTGCAAAGACTTTAAGAGAAAAATAATGTAGGTAAAGCATTTAGCATTCAGTCAGGGTTTTTTTGGTTTCTGTTCACATTTCGGGTCATTTTTGCAGCAAATATCCAGTTAACATCAGCTAGCAGCAGCAGCTGTGGCTGGTTCAGGTGTAGCAGTATCTCCAGAAGCCCACACTCCATCCCAGCGCTGGAAACATTCTTTTTTTTTTATTTCATCATATTATGGGGGTACAAATATTGTTAAGGTTACATATATTGCCCTTACCACCCCTCCCTCCGCCAGAATCAGAGCTTCTAGTGCGTCCATCCTCCCAGGGGTGCGTTAAGTAAACTCCCATCTCCTCCTCCCCCCTCCCACCCGCCGACATTTTTTTTTTTTGACATTTTAGTTACATTTTATATCTTTGCCTCTCCCTAGGGAAGGTTAGAGGTATGCCCTTCCCCTTCACAATGCTCCCCACATTCCTAAGATCTGGGTCTACCCCCCCCCAATCCCTGGTGAACACCACCACCATTTGAGCACCATAGTTTTAATCAGTCAGTACCAATTTGATGGCGAGTACATGTGGAGCCCATTTTCCTGATCTTGTGTCACCTCACTTTGGATAATGGGCTTAAACTTAATCCAGGATAGTGTAAGTGGTGTAAGGCAATCACTGCAGCATCAAAATTAAACAAATGGGATCTTATTAAATTAAAAAGCTTCTGCACAGCCAAGGAAACTATCATTAGTGCAGATAGACAACCCACAGAATGGGAGAAAATATTTGCTGTCTACACTTCTGATAAAGGTCTAATAACAAGAATCTATCTAGAACTCAGAAGAATTAACAAGAAAAAAATCAAACGACCCCATCCAGAAATGGGCAACGGAAATGAACAGAAACTTCTCCAAAGAATACAGAATAATGGCCTGCAAACATATAAAAAAAATGCTCAATATATCTAATCATCAGAGAAATGCAAATCAAAACCACAATGAGATACCACCTAACCCCAGTGGGAACATAATAGCATTCCTTAGATGTTTTGCATCTAAGACCTTCGAGGAGGCCTCACCAGTCTTGCCTCACGGTGCCACCCCCAGTTAATGCCTTTGTTAGGCCTACTGAAATATTTGAAAGTTTCTGTATTTCACCAAGAATACAGAATATGTTTATTTGTTATCTCATGTTGGAATCTTTACTAATGATGTTTTAAAAAAATTTAGGACTACTTTGCTACTTCTTGTGGTGAAAAATGAGACTATGACATTAAAGACAGCCACAGGCCTCTTCCGAGTTCTGGCCGACCGCAGGCGAGAAGTGGGCATCGCTGATCTGAGAAGGCCCACTTGTTCAATGGATGATGGCACTTGAGCAGATACCAAAAAAGGATTAGTACAGTGTACTGGGTGCAGACTCATCTGCGAATGTGTCAGACCTAAAACAAAAGTATCAAAAACTCATATTGATGTATCATCCAGATAAACAAAGTACAGATGTACCAGCAGGAACAGTGGAGAAATGTATCCAGAAGTTCATTGAAATTGATCAGGCATGGAAAATTCTAGGGAATGAAGAAACGAAAAAGGAGTATGACCTGCAGCGGCATGAAGATGATCTAAGAAATATGGGGCCAGTAGATGCTCAAATATATCTTGAAGAAATGTCTTGGAATGAAGATGATCACTCTTTTTCTCTGAGTTGCCAATGTGGTGGAAAATACAGTGTTTCCAAGGATGAAGCAGAAGAAGTTAACTTGATTTCTTGCGATACATGTTCACTAATTGTAGAAGTCCTTCGTTATAACTAAAATTGTTCACTGCTGAGAATCATTTAACTTTGTATTCAGACATGATGAGGAGAGGCCATTGGGCTTTTCTCATTTCAAGGAAATGGATTTTTTTTATCAGCCCTACTATTATATTTGTAAAGAAAATATAAGATTATCAGGCAGAGATCACCATAAATTCATAGAAAATTAATTTAGTTATTTATATGTATTTATATTTACAGGTTGCCACAAAAAGGACTTGAATTATAAATTGTATTTGGTGAAAATTCCCATGTAAGAACTTATTTCATTTTTTCCTTGATACAAAATAAGAATTTGCTGTTTCCTAACATGAGCATGTCTCCTCTTTTAGTGGGTAGCAGTATCATCATATTCCTTTATAGATACTAAGTTTCTGATGTAACAGATGTTTCTAGATGCCAAAGTTATAGGGTATATTGTACATCTATCTCAAATGCTAAGGTCATTAGAATTAGATTAGAATCTTTTGTGAATAATGTAAGGTCAGTTTTCCCATAATGAAGAAGATTCGATGTGGATATTGATGAGGTTATTTCAGAGTTAACAGAGTAAAAAGAAAGATAGCTTTTGAGTCAGAAGACTTGACTCCAGTCTTTATGCTGTATTTCCAAAGTTCATGAACACTGTTATTTCCAACTTTAAATGTAATTTAGGAAATGGAAGCTTTTTGAAAGAATCTAATTGGTACATTACTTTTATTAAGATATAGTATTAATGCCTATACTTATGAATAAGTGGTATGGGATGATTAAATGTAATTATACAATGTATTATTAACTGTAGCAGACTACAGATGGCATATTCCTTAAAGATTTATTTTTTTATGATTCAATATTCTATATACAGTATAAGTCAGAACTCATTAAAAGAACATTAAGGGACCCTTATGGCAGTGGTTCCCAACCTTTTTGGCACTACGGACTGGTTTCATGGAAGACACTTTTTCCACAGATGTAGGGCGGTGGCTTCGGGATGATTCAAGTGCATTACATTTGTTGTGCAGCTAAACCTCTCTGCTAATGATGATCTGTATTTGCAGCTGCTCCCCAGCGCTAGCATCACCGCCTCAGCTCTACCTCAGATCACCTGGCATTAGATCCTCAAAAGGAGCTCACAGCCTAGAACCCTCAAATGTGCAGTTTACAGTAAGGTTTGCACTCTTGTGAGAATCTAATGTCCCTGATGATCTGGCAGGAGGTGGAGCTTATGTGGTGATGTGGGTGATGGGGAGCAGCTCTAAATACAGATGAAGCTTCACTACTCGCTCGCCTGCCACTCACCTTCTTCTGTGCGGCCTGGCTCCTAATAGGCCACAGACAGCTACCGGTTTATGGCCTGGGGGTTGGGGACCACAGATTTATGGGATCACTGAAACATTTTTACTTCAAGTGAGTAGGCTAAGCATGTAACTTAGCAATTTTTTAAGTCTAACTTCTTGGCATTGTCAGATTGGATTTATAAATAAGAAGAGTTACTACTTATATAAGTAGTAAACTTGTAACTGTAGCTCAAGTATGAGGCACATTCTAGAAGAGTAGATTATTTTCATTATACCTCTTAAAAAATTCAAAAGTGAGGTAGTCATCCAGGTTCCCCCTCCCACAAGTATTTTGAACTAATGTAGCTTGCACAGTGTGTTATTTTTTACATTTAACAATTAAAAAGAACTAAAAATGAATAGCAAATAGTTTATTGGTAAGTACATGGTTTCAATGGCAGTAATAAATTCACTTGAACAGGAGACAATAATCAAGTCATAAAAATACATTTTTGCTAATCATCAGAAAATCTGTGGCCATTAGGGCTGTCAAAAATCACTCAGAGGCCAAATCTGTAAAATAAAAATGTGGTTGTAGACAATTAATGAAAGTAATGTTATATCATCATCATATTCCTTTTTTCTATTCATCCCTTTTCTCTGTCATATATTAAAACACTTTGTCCTTACTTGTCAGTCAAGAATAAAATTATCTGCATCAAAATAAGACGTTAGAAAATAAACTAATATGCATATATGTAAAAAAAAAAAAAAGACAGCCACAAATTCTCTGCCATTTCTAATTGAGAAGTGGAGTCCAATTCCTATATACTTGACTGTGGCCTGGCTTTGGTGACTTGTTGATCACTACAATGCTTGTGTGCAGCAGGAGAGGTGTCCTGGAGTTCTGCAGCTAGGTCATCAGAAGCCTCACAGCTTGCGCTTGAGTCTCCAGGATGTTTGTTCTTGGATGCTTGAGTTTCCATGTGTGAGGTCCAACCCTTCTGCTGGAGAGATCGGGAGAAGGGGCCGGGGGATTACTTGGAGGAAGAGCGGGGCTCAGCTGGGCTTGGCCTCCCAGACACGTGCACCAAGGAGGCAGGCATGTAAATAAACCTGTCTTATACCCTTCAGACCAACCAACTGATCAACTGAGGACCACCAAGTCTCCCAGCCACTTCATATGGAGTAAAAGAGTCTCTCAGTTGAGCTTTGCCCCAATTCCTGAACCACGAAATTGTGAGATATGATAAAGTGGCTGTTCTACACTGTAAGTTTAGGTGTAGTTTGTTGTGCAGCAAGAGGAAAATAACCAGTGTCTTGAAGTGATTCATTTAAGCTGTTGAAGTCTTAGCTCAGACTCTCAGTCATTTGTCTGGGATTTATAAAGGGCACTTAGAGACGATTCAGGAAAGGTTTGATTGTTAACTCCATACACCAAAGCACTGGGATTGAAACCCATTCATTATTCTATGCCACCAGGCCTTGTTTTAAGAGGAGTAATGTGATGGGAAGTTTACTAAATTCTGTGCCTCGAAGTGACCCTCCACTCAAAATCAGGTTCTTGGACTCCTGGTGGCTTTTGCTTTATATAAGGGCAAACATGAGGACATTTCACATTAGCCCTGTAGGAATAAAAGTTAAGCCACTCTGAATTTTTTATTTTTGAATTTTTTAATCTTTGAAGAAGAAATAAAGCAAGAAAAACTTTTATGATTTAGTTTTATTTTTATCTTTCCCTTAGAGCCAAACTCTTCTTCATTTGAGCTGTTGGAATGTCTGTTGCCTTGCAGTTGTATTATAACATTCTACCCAAGAAGAGCAAATCTCTGTGCTTCAGTCATGTTTCAGACTGTTTTACAATATCTTCAGAAATCATATTTTCAGTCTATGAGGTTTTTTCTTTTGAAAGTTATGTGAATTTCATGGAAAAGAGTCTATAAATTTAGGATTAATTTACATGCGCTATCCTTCAAATTGAAGATTTTTTTACATAGAATAAATTTTGTTGGTTCCCCAAAAGCTCTCATTCTCAATTCTCACTTCTCATTTGGAGGCTTTGCAGGTTGGTAGAGAAATATGAGACTCTATCTCTATTCTGTAGGAAAACCCAGCATTTTTTCTAAAGATAAATAAAAAATCATTCTCTCAGCAGCTTTAAATTTTATGAAGCGCTCAAAAGTCAATAAAATGTATGGCTCTAAGTAATCTAGGAGAATCTTGAAAGAATTCATCCCCTGGCCATTCTGAAAGCCATAGTCCAATAACAGATTTGTGTCAGTGGTTTCAAATTCAACGCACATGAAGAACTGAGACACTCACCAGACAGATGGTATTAACAAAAGTAACCAAGGTGTGTAAACAGCAGAAAGAAAGAATCTTTTGAGTTTTAATTCTGTTAAAAACAAACTTTATATCTTCAAATGAAGAAGTATACTATTAAGAACTCAAGTTGCAAGAAGTAAAATTATATGCACTTCAAATGAAAAGGGAGAAAATCTTATTGGAATAAGTTAAAAATTATATTTTTAGAATATTTTTAAAGCACTTTCAAATAGAGTAGTTTATTCATTATAAACTGACAATAAAAATGATTTATACCATTTCTACTTCCTGGAAGATGGAACAGATATATTTGGTCCTATTTCTTTTAATAAGTACTAATAACTTATTAGTATTAGTACTAGTACTTAGTAACTTATTTCTTTAAATAAGTACTAATAACTAAAACCCTGGACATTATATATGAAACAAACATAACAAGACTTATAGAGGTGGAGAGAAGAAGACAGACTGACTAGAGACCTCAGGACCTAAGAAATGACATAGCAACAAGTTCCCTTGGTTTTCTTTTTGCCTTATATTTCTCAGACTTGGAGATAAAGAAGATAGTAACTCAGAAATGCCAATCAATGCAGATAAGAAAAAAACACAACAACAAAATTTGCCTTCTGTCCAATGGCAGATGAATTAATAAACAAAATATGGTATATAAATACAATGGAACATTATTCAGCCTTAAAAAGGAAGGCTAGTCTTAGTACAACATGGAAGAATCATGGGGACATTATGCTCTGTGAAATAAGCCGGTCACAAAACCACAAATGCTATATGATGGCATTTATATGAGGTACCTAGAGCAGTCAGATTCATAGTCACAGAAAGGAGAATGGTGGTTGTCTGGGCTTGGTGGAGGAAGGAATGGGGAGTTGCTCTTTAACGGGAATGGAGTTTCAATTTTGCAAGATGTTTGCAAATTTTAGAGACTGCTTGTACAATAATGTAAATATACCTAACACTGCTAAACTGTACACTTAAAAATGGTTAAGACAGTACATTTGATGTTGTGTGCATTTTACCACAATTAAACATTTTTTTAAAAGCCTATTGTCTATAGCCAAATATCCAAGAAATGGACAATGTTGCAAGACAATATCACTCTACTGAAGCCAAACATCACAGAAATACTGTGTCCCCAGCCTCCAGCCTCATCCATGCCAAGAAAGGCTGTGTGGGGAGCCTAGGCTTTCACACTTGTCAGATTGAAGGAACAACGCCCCCCCATCCCACCCACCAATTTTGCCACTAGGAGAAGTATCAGAAAGGTCTGAGTAGGGAGCTGAGACTTTCACCCTTGCTAAGCCATAACCAAGCCTACATCCCTACAGTGTCAGGGTGGAGCCTGGACTTCTACCCTCGCCCTGCATGAATGTAGAAGTATGCTCCTTTCCCTGTAGGAATCGCATCAGAGAAAGCCAGAAAAGCCAAAGGATTTAAATAAGATCTGGAGTCTCATAATGTGGTAACAAAATGTCCAGGTTTCAAATAAAATCACCTGTCATGCTGTGGAGTCTCCTAATGTAGTAACAAAATGTCCAGGTTTCAAATAAAATCGCCTGCCATGCTGTGAAGTAGGAAGATCTTGAACTAAATTAAAATAAACCAATAACCAATAGATTCCAACACTGCGATAATAGAACTGTTAGAATTATCTGACAAAGATTTTAAAGCAGCAATTATAAAAATGCTTCACCAGCAATTATAAACATGCTTGAAGCAAATGAGAGATATAGAAAGTCTCAGCAAAGAAATGGAGGAACGAAATGCAAATTTTAGAACTGAAGATTGTAATAAAATAAAAAGCTCAGTGGATAAGCTCAACAGCATAATGGACAAGATAGAGGAAAGAATCAGTGACTTGAGTAATAGAACAAAAGAAAATACTCAAGCAATAAAAAGAAAATGGACTAACAAATAAACATACAATAATGACCTCAAGAACCTGTGGAACTAGAGCAATAAATGACCTAACTTTGATATCAGCTGTCTTCCAGAAGGACAGGAGAAAAAGATGGGGGATGAAAAAGTGCTCAAAGAAATACTGATCCAAATTTTCCACATTTGGCAAAAGACATACACCTACAAATTCAAATCAGCATCAGCCCAAAAAATCTTCACCAAGACACATCAGAATCAAACTTCTAAGAACTAAAAAACAAGGAAAAGTCTTTAAAGCAGGAAGAGAGAAACAATTGGAATGAAGTATTTCTCATCAGGAGTCACAGTGGCCAGGATGCAACAGAACACTTCGCAGATGCTAAAGAAAGAATTATCAATGCAGAGTCCTATGTCAATTCATATATTCTTCAGTGAATGGGAATTTAAGACTCTCAGATGAAAATAAACTAATAGAATTTGTCACCAGCAGGCCTAACCTCAAAGAATGGCTAAGGGAAATTCTCTAAACAGAAAGGAATAATCAAAGAAAAAACCTAGGGGTCTTTTGATAGGAAGGAAGAAACTAATAAACAAACAAACCAAAAAAGTAGAATATAGTAAATAAATGCATTTTTATTCACTTGTATTTCCTAAACTGTATTTGATGTTTGAAGCAAAAATTATAACATTGTCTTATTGTGGTTCTAAATGTAAGTAGAGAAATATTTAAGACAACTGTTATAAAAGGGAAAGTGCACTTAAAGGGAGAGATGGTTTCTACACTTCACACAAGTACATCATATTACTTCACTCAGTGACACTATTAGACTGTGATGAGATATGTACATACCATGTAATAAATGCAATATCTAGAATGACCACTGTAAAAGACAAAAATATGGATTAAGACACACTATAGTTAAATAGATAAAATGGAGCACTACAAAAATGTATAAGTAACCCACAGAAAGACAGAAAAAGAAAACAGAGAGAACAAATGAAAAACAAAACATAAGATGTCAAATTTAAGCTCAAGTATCAATAATGACATCCAATGCAAATGATCTAAATATACCAACTAAAATTCATAAACTGAGAGAGAATATTTAAAAAGTTACGTAAATACATGCTTTCTAAAGGAAATCACTCCAGACATAACTGGCAAGTTGAAAATTAAAGTATCTTACAAAAGATATATCATTCAAACACTAATCAAAGAAAAGCAAGAGGAACTTTATTAATATCAGATAAAGTTGCATTCAGAGCAGAAAATATTGGTAGAGACAGACAGCAACTTTTTAATAATAAAAAGGGCCAGTATTCAAAGAAAACATACTAATCCTAAATGCATATGTGTCAAACAACAAAACTACAAAATATGTGAAGCAAAAACGGATAGAAATGAAAGAAGAAAAAGACAAGTCCACAATTATAGTTGGAAACCTCAACATCCCTTTCTCAATAATTGATAGTCTAGCTAGGCAGAAAATTAACAAGTATACAGAGGAATATGATAATACCATCCATCAACAGGATTTAATCAATGTTTACAGAACACTCCACCCAACAGTAGCAGAAACATATTCTTTCCAAGAGCTCATAAAACATACCAACATGGACTGTGTCATAATCCATAAACAAACCTCAACAAATTGAAAAGAATTAAGATCTAATGGACTGCATTCTTTGACCACAATGGAATCAAACTAAAAATCAGTAACAGAAAGATGACAGGAAAATCTCTCAACACTTGGAAACTAAACAATACACTTCTAAATAATCCATGGGTCAAAGAGAAAGTCTCAAAGGAAATAAAAAGCCCACTGAGCTGAATAAAAATAAAAATACCATATATCAACACTTGTGAAACACAAACAGGCAGTAATAAAAGGGACATTTCTAGCACTAGAGGCATACATTAGAAAAGTGGAAAAGTGTCAACTTGATAATCAAAGCTCCTAAATCAAAAATCAAGAAAAAGAATGGCAAAATAAATCCAAAATAGTAGAAAGGAAATAATAAAAGTGATTTAGGAATAAATGAATATGAAAACAGAAACATAATAAACAGTATAGGAAAATCAGTGAAGCTAAAAGCTAGTTGTTTGAAAAGAAATTGGTAAAATTGATAAACCTCTAACAATAATGACAAAGACAAAAAGAAAGACACAATTTATCACTATAAAGAATGGAATGGTTGATCTCTTCTGCTCCCATTTGGAGGCCCTTAATTCGCTCTCTTGTCCGATTGCTGTAGCAAGGACTTCCAGCACTATGTTGAATAGAAGTGGAGATAGTGGGCAACCTTGTTTTGTTCCAGTTCTAAGTGGGAATGCTTTCAATTTTTCCCCATTCAGTATGATATTGGTCATGGGTTTGTCATATATGGCTTGTATCATTTTTAGGTAAGCCCCGTCTATGCCTATTTTGTTGAGTGTTCTTATCATAAAAGCGTGTTGAATTTTGTCAAATGCACTCTTTGCTGATGACATGATATTATACCTAGAAAACCCCAAGGATTCAACCAAGAGACTCCTTGAATTGATAAATGAACTTGATAAAGTCCAAGGATACAAAATCAACACACAGAAATCAAAGGCATTCATATACGCCAACAACAGTAAAAGTGAGAACCAAATCAAAGACTCAATTCCCTTCAAAATAGCAACAAAGAAAATAAACTACCTTGGAATATATTTAACTAAGGAGGTAAAAGACCTCTACAGGGAGAACTATGAAACACTGAAGAGGGAAATAGCAGAGGATGTAAACAGGTGGAAGAATACACCATGCTCATGGGTCGGCCGAATCAACATTGTTAAAATGTCAATACTACCCAAAGTGACCTACAGAGTCAAAGCAATCCCTATCAAAATGCCACCATCATTTTTCACAGATATAGAAAAAATAATTTTATGCTTCATATGGAACCAGAGAAGACTCCGTAAGGCAAAAATCAATCCTAGGCAATAAAAACAAAATAGGAGGCATCAATTTACCAGACTTCAAACTATACTACAAAGCTATGGTAATTAAAACAGCTTTTTACTGGCACAAGAATAGGGACATTGACCAGTGGAACAGAACTGAGAACCCAGATATAAAACCATCCTCATATAGCCAACTAATCTTCGATAAAGTAGACAAAGACATACACTGAGGAAAAGAAACCTTATTCAATAAGTGGTGCTGGGAAAACTGGATAGCCACATGTAGAAGACTGAAACAGGACCCACACCTTTCACCTCTCACAAAAATCAACTCACACTGGATAACAGACTTGAACCTTAGGTGTGAAACTATTAGAATTCTAGAGGAAAACATTGGAAATACTCTTCTAGACATTGGCCTAGGCAAAGAAATTATGAAGAAGACTCCAAAGGCAATCACAGCAGCAACAAAAATAAATAAATGGGACCTGATCAAATTTAAAAGCTTCTGCACAGCCAAAGAAACTGTCAAGAGAGCAAACAGACAACCTATAGAATGGGAGAAAATTTTCACAAGCTACACATCTGATAAAGGGCTGATAAATAGAATCTATTTAGAACTCAGGAAAATCAGCAAGAAAAAATCAAACAACCCTATCAAAAAATGGGCAAAGAACATGAACAGAAACTTCTCAAAAGAAGACAGAATAATGGCCAACAAACATGAAAAAATGCTCAACATCTCTAATCATCAGGGAAATGCAAATCAAAACCACAATGAGATAACACTTAATTCCAGTGAGAATGGCCTTTATCAAAAAATCCCCAAACAATAAATGTTGGCATGAATGCGGAGAGATAGGAACACTGCTGGTGGGACTGCAAACTAGTTCAACCTCTGTGGAAAGCAATATGGAGATACCTTAAAGTGATACAAGTAGATCTACCATTTGATCCAGCAATTCCACTACTGGGCATCTACCCAAAAGATCAAAAGTCACTTTATGAAAAAGACACCTGCACTCGAATGTTTATAGCAGCACAATTCACAATTGCAAAGTTATGGAAGCAACCCAAGTACCCATCAATTCATGAGTGGATTAATAAAATGTGTTGTATGTATACCATGGAGTACTATTCAGCTTTAAGAAACAATGGTGATATAGCACCTCTTGTATTTTCCTGGATAGAGCTGGAACCCATTCTACTAAATGAAGTATCTCAAGAATGGAAAAACAAGCACCACATGTACTCGCCAGCGAATTAGTATTAACGGATCAACACCTCAGTGGACATATAGGAATAACATTTATCTGCTGTCGAGCAGGTGGGAAGGGGGAGTAGGGGATGGGTATAAACAAACACAATGAGTGAGATGTGCAACGTTTGGGGGATGGTCACACTTGAGGCTCGGACTCAAGGGGGGAGGGGGAATGGGCAATATACGTAACCTTGACACTTGTACCCCCATAATACGCTAAAATAAAAAAAATAATAAAAAAGAAGAATGGAATGGGATATCATTGCAGACCCTGCAGACATCAAAATGGTAATAATGGAATACTATGATCAAGTACGTACAGAAATTTGACGAGAAGAAACCGATTCCTTGAAAATCAAAAGCTACAAGTCACTCAGTGGGAATAACAGTAGTACTCCTTTATCTGTGGTTTCACTTTCAGTGGTTTGAGTCACCTGTGCTACTGCACAATAAGATATTTTGAGAGAGAGACCACATTCACATAACTTGTATTATAGCATATTGCTATAATTGTTTTATTTTAATATTAGTTATTGTTACTATCTTACTATACATAATTTATAAATTAAACTTTATCATATGTATGTAAGTATAGGAAAAAAACATAGTATATAGGATTTGTTACTATCTGTAGTTTCAGGTATCAACTGGGGGTCTTGGAATGTATCCCTCACAGGAAAGGGAAGAACTATTGTAGATAACTTGTATAGGTTTATAACTATTAATAATTTTAAATCTCTCCCCCATCCAAATCTCAAGATTGCTTCACTGTAGAATTATACAGTGTTAATGTCACCTAGTCAATGTTATGAAAGAATCAACATTTTACTTTACCTCTTCCAAGAAATAGAAGAGGAGGGAAGACTTCCCAATCCATTTAATGAAGCTGGTAGTACTGTGATATACAAATCAAGGATAGTACAAAAAAAGAAAGAAAATAAAGAAAACTACATACTAATATCCCTTATACTACACACCAAAAATCCTTAACAAAATATTAGCAAATAATAAAATGAGCCTCTACCTTAGTATCACATTTTATATAAAAATTAACTCAAAATGAGATGTAGACTTGTATATAAAAGATAAAACTATAAATAAAAACTACAAACCTTTTTGTAAAAAAAAAAACCTTAGAAAACCTTCTGGATCTAAGGTTAGGCAAAGAGTTCTCAGATTTAACACCAAAAGCCAAAGGAACCAGATTAATACATTGGACTTCATTAAAATTAAAAGCTTCTAGTTTTCAAAGGACCCTGTGAAGAGAATGAAAAGTTCAGCTACATACTGAGAGGAAATATTTGCAAACTACATGTTGAAGAAAGTATTAGTATCTGTATGAAAAAATTCTCAGAGCTCAACAGTAAAAAGTAAATAATCCAATTAAAAATGGACAAAAGGCATTAAAAGTATGTACAAATGGCAAATAAACCAGGGAAATGATGTTCAACATAATCAGACATTAGCGAAATGATCATTAAAACACAATGAGCTATCACTACACATCTGTCAGAATGGCTAAAATAAAAAATAGTGATAAAACCAGATGCTGGTGAGAATGAGGAGAAACTGCATCACTCATACATTGCTGGGGCGAATATAGAATGGTACAACCATTTTGGAAAATAGTTTGGGAGCTTCTTTAAGAAAAACTACACATGCAATTTCCATATGACGCAGAAATTATACTTTTGGGCATTTATCTTGGAGAAATGAAAATTTATGTTCACATAAAAACCATACTCACATAAATATTTTTAGGAGCTTTAATTATAATAACACCAAACTGGAAACAGCCTAGATGTCCTTTAATGGGCGAATGGCTAAACTCTGGTGCATCCATACCATGAAATACTACTTAGCAATAAAATGGAGCAAGCTATGGGTATATGCAACAACCTGGATGAATCTTTAGAGAATTATTATATTAAGTGAAAAAACCCAACCACAAATTGTTACATATTTTATGATTTTACTTATATAACAATCTTGAAATGACAGCATTGTAGAAATGCAGAACAGATTGTGTCTGTGAGGGGTGAGGAGGGACTGGGGATGGGAAGGAAGTGCTGCAAAGAAAGAGGCCACATTTGGGACCCTGTGTGACGGGAGCATCCTGCATCCTGACTGCATCAGTGCCCGTTTCCCAGGGTGATACTGTGCCATAGTTTTGCAGGATGCTGCTATTGAGGGGAACTGGGTAAAGGGCACATGGGGTCTCTCTGTGTTACTTCTTAAAATTGCATGTGAATCTATAATTATCCCAAAATAAAAATTTATTTTAAAAAATAGCCAGAAGGGCTAAAATTTTAAAAAGTAGAAAATACCAAGGAGTGGCAAAATATGGTGCAATGACCCTCATGCAGTGCTAGACAAAGGGTAATCAGGATCACATCATATTACATGCTTGGCAGTGCCTATGAAGCTGAAATGTATGAACTAGCAATTTTGCTTCTAGATACACACCCACCAGACATGTGTTCACTCTGCCCGTGAGACCTGTGCTGGGATGTTCCTGGAAGGTTTCACTGTAATATCCGAACACGGAGAAACCCAAATGCCCCATCAGAGGAGGACGATGAACCAGCAATGGTGTACTTACTCAGTGGATGCTGGACAGCAAGGGAATGGACAACCAACATTCCCATGCAACAAGATGCATGAAGCACAGACGTGCCATTGGGCTAAAAAGTCAGACACGAGAAGCACACCTGTATCATTCTATGTACATAGAGTTCAAAGACAGCTAAAATTAATCGCTGTGGACAGGGGCAATGCCAGGTAGGAATGCTGATATTTTCTTTGTCTCTGTTGTATTATCAGAATGTGTTCACTTGGTTGACATCGAGCTCACTCTGGATTTTGCACTTTCTTATATATATGTTACAGTGCAATAAAAATTAAAACCCCAAATGAGGTATACATCAGGGAAGCAGCACGTTTGGGAGTTATTTTCTTGGGAGGACAGTCAGGACACCCCGCATTTTCCCACTGTGGCTTGGCTGCTGTCCAAGTGCAGGAGCATGGGAAGTGTGGCGAGCTTTGGTGCCATCCAGCGTCACCGTGGGCTCCGCCCTTCCTCATGCGCACTGCTCTGGGTCTTCCCTTCCCAGTAACCCCTCGCTTGGGTCTGCCACCGACCTCATGGCTGGTCTTTGTCTAGTTATTCTAAGCCTTTTAAAGTAATTTTCTTTTAGGTTAGGAAGGGTGCCATCCTAACCTTCTCAGGGTTGTGTATGTACAATTCATTCGTTCACCAAATACGGGCTGAGGCCTGGACATCCTGTGTCACACACCATGGAAGGCCCAGATGGTGAGAAGGTGCATAGGATCCAGCTCCTGTCGTTGAGACACAGAGTTGGTGAGAAGCTCTGCTCACCACAGGCTCTGCGTGCATGTTAACACAGGGCAGCCCATGTTCTGGGCTGGAGGCTGCTGTGACCACCCGGAGAAGCCTGGGGAGAAGCCACCAGAGGGGGTCTTGATGAAGGACGGGTGCTCTAGAGGCCATCGGGGCAGGGTGACCTACCAGTGCAGGAGTGGGCTGGAGACCTCAGAGGAGTGAGATCATGGCAATGGGTTAAGGAAGTGGACTTGGCCTTGTATCCCTGCTTTCCTCACACAAAGGCTCCTTCCATCCTTGGAGACTGTGTCCCTCTGGCATTGCATGTGTATGCTTGGATACGGCCAAGTTTTTTCCATTTCAGCCTGAAATGCAATGTCTCCTGCCAGGGCTGCTACCCAGGGTTCCTGCGATGGAAACAGGTTTCAAGCAGAGAACAGTAGGTGGACTTTCCTTGGAGAGTCACACTGCCACCTCCCAGACTTCTCCCCAGCCTCCACCTCCCAGAAGAATTGCTCCTTAAGGACCTCAGGCCTTGTGACAAGTGGTATGAGGCTCAGTCCTGGGAGGCCCACGTGCTGAGGCACCAGGGGCCAGGTGGGACTGTGTGTTCCTGGAGAGGAGATGGGGACAGAGACAGCACAGAGACAGAAAGCAGTGGGGAAGTCCCCAAGGGCTGACTACTTGACTTTGCATTTCTGCTTAGTCCAGTCTCAAATGGCTCTGACTTCTGCAGCCACGTGCTCTCCTACTGCAGTAAAGGTCACTGAATCTTTCAGTTTTTAAGATGTTCACACGAGGCCTGGTGGTGGAGGATCACATTTGCTCACCCAATGAGTCAATGAACATATTTGTCACGCCCTCCTCCTTCCCCCTGCCCGGGCCAGGCCCTGTGCCCCGCAGTGGCCCAGACAGACAGACCCTGCCTCCTGAGGCCTCCATCCTCAGCCTTTCATCTTCCCATACTTGAGTCTGTGTGCCAGGCCCAGGCAGGGCAACCTTGCGCTCCCCTGACCCACATGGCTTCGAGCTGCTGGAGGAACACCAGGGGGGACACGCGACTTTCCAGGTGTTCCAGAAAAAGTACTCAATGACACGGGGTAAAGCACGATGCAGAAGACTTTATCGAGGACCCTATGAGAGGTACGGGGACCGCGGCGACAGGGTCTGGCAGTGAGGGCGAGAGCTCAGGGCTCGGCTGGCTCCGAAAACAGAGTGGACAAGAGGGAACTGACATCCAGCGAGCCGGGCGGGGTCGGTGGATGGAAAGTTACCAAGAGCAGACCTCAGGGCTGAGGGGATCTGTTTTCGCGGACTAGCAGGATGCCTGCTGACGCCAGGCCAGGGCGATGAGACGTCCCCCATCCCCCGGGGGACCGTGGGGGGGAAGGAGCCTGATCCGATACGGAGGCGGGGGTCCTTGCTGAAGTGACTTACTTAGCAGGGACTGCTAAAGCTGGACCTTACAAAAAAAGTGTGCAGACGGGCCTAGAAGTTTCCAAGGCCCGAGTAACGTTCTGGCAAGCAGAGAGTCTCTGACGCAGAGGATCCCTTCGTCAAGGGCCACACCTGTTATCCCTGCGAGCAAACACTCCAATGGGAGCGAAGTTGCTTCTTTGTAGAGCATGGCCACAGAGTCCTGTGCCCTGCATGCCTTGTACTCAAAGACCTTATAAAGTATGCATGACAATAGAACACTTAAAAGGTTAGATAAAAATATAAACAGATGTTCTTCCATTTTTGCGTACCCGATGGGTCAACTGGAGTACAGCGCCTGGGACAGCCTATTCTAAGCACGCAGGCCAGGTGGCTGGGCCTTCCGCCTCCTCCTCCTCCTCCCCGGAGCGGGGTGCCAGAACCCGGCCTGCTGCAGGCCTGGGGGAGATCTCATCTCCCCAGCCAGAATCTCTTTCCTTTCTTCCTGTGTTGTCTTTTGTTTTCCGTTTTTGTGTTTGGTTCATTTCTTTTGTTTGTTTTTCATTCCGGCAAGCTCTGAAATAAAACAATGCCAGGCCAGGGCTGTATCCTGGGGAAATGTCACGATGAAAAATGGTCTCCTTTCAAGCTTTTCATTTCCAGCAATATAAGCTCCTTTGTTTTGAGACGTCCCTGTTTCTTCACCCTGTGACTTTTGCCCCCTGCTTAATAACTGAGCCACTTTCTCACTCATGGCACTTCCTGTAGATTTATCAATTATCCCTTGAGTCTGCTTTGGGCCTAGACTTGATTAGAGGAAAATGGCAAAGTCGTTGTTTTCCTATGAAAGCCACTTTGCGCTACCACTCCCACCCACCCAGCCCACCCCTCATCTCACGCCTTCGTCTCTGGCAGGAAGGAGATGCGGTGAAAAAACCTAAATAGTAAAGTCTTATTTACCTCTGACAGGGCAGCTGAGGGGCTGTTTCTTAGAAGTGAGTATTTGGCCAAAGTCAAGGGGTACTGACATGTGAAGAAGCTTTGTTAAGAGTTCCATCCCTCTGACTATGCCAATAATGGGTATATGTTTGTACTCATTCATATCACACTTATTTTCCTGAAATTCAGGGAAAATGAAAGTATCAGAAATCAGGAACGCTCATATGAAGAGCTTGGTCTGTAATATTCTGACTGGGGCAGAGTGAATTATGAGCACTCAAGTCCAAACGGGCCATGCTGCTGGGTGTCCAGGCAGAGAAGTTCTAGGAGCACCCAGTGTCGAGCTAGTATTCAAGGGCAACTTTGTGCAAAGTCTTTCCCACACAGGAGATAAACCTTTGTATATATACATGGAACATTGAAAATACCTTTGCTTTCTGACTTTATTCTGTCTTGTATTTATTTATGAAATACTGAAAAACACACAAAAATAAGATGACCATAATCCCAGCCTACCCCAGTGGGAATCATCTTTTAAGAATGTGTACTGTTTATTGGGAGTGCATCTACTTTTCTTTTCTGGAAGCCTGCAGTATCTTGAAGGGAAATTTAAAATCCCAGCCTTTCACTCAAAGGAAACTGCCCTAATGATATTCTAACAGCAGGGGGCGCCAGAGCCACAGCCCTGTACAGGATGCCTAGGTGACATGGTGGGTTCAGTTCTAGACCACCACAATAAGTAAATGGCCCAATGGACCAACTCGCACAAAGTTTTGGTTTCACAATGTGTATAAAAATTATGTTTGCACCATACTGTAGACTATTCCGTGTGAAACAGCATTTTGTCAAAACAAACAATGTACAAATTGTAATTAAAAATATTGCTAAAAAATGCTAATGATCATCTGAGCATTGAACAAGTTATAATCTTTTTGCTGGTGGAGGATATTGCTTCAATGTTGGTGGCTGCTGACTGATCAGGGTGGTGGTTGCTGAATGTTGGGGTAGCGGTGGCGAGATCTTAAAACGAGACAACAGTGAAGTTTGCCATGTGAATTGATTCTTCCATTCATGAAAGGTTTCTCTGAAGCATGCAATGCTGTTACCCAGTTTTGAACGTCCTTCAAAATTGAAGTCAATCCTCTCAAACCCTGCTGCAGAATTATCAACTAAATTAATGTGATATTCTAAATCCTTTGTTGTCATTTCAAAAATGTTCACAGTGTCTTCACCAAGAGTAGATTTCATCCCAAGAACCTTTTTTTTTTTTTTGCTCATCCATAAGAAGCAATTCCTCATCCATTCAAGTTTTATCATGACACTGTAGAATTTCAGTCACGTCTTTAGGGTCCCCTTCTCATTCTAGTTCTCTTGCTATTTCCTTCACATCTGCAGTGATTTCCTCCACTGAAGTCTTAAAACCCCCCAAGTCATCCTTGAAGGTTGGAATCAAAATCTTCCAAACTCCTGTGAGTGTTGATATTTTTACCCCCTCCCATGAATCACAAATGTTCTTCATGGCATCTAGAATGGTGAGTCCTTTCCAGAAGGCTTTCAACTTACTTTGCTCAGATCTATCAGAGGAATCACTATCTATGGCAGCTATAGCCTTATGAAATGTATTTCTTAAATAATAAGATTTGAAAGTTGAAATTTCTTGTTGTCCTAGAGGCTGCAGAATGTTTTTGTGTTGGTAGGCATGAAAACAATATTAATCTCCTTTGTACATCTCTATCAGAACTCTTGGGTGATTAGGTACATTGTCAATGAGCAGTAATATTTTGAAAGGAATCTTTCTTTCCGAGCAGATAGATCTCAACAGTGGGCTTAAAATATTCAGTAAACCATGCTATAAAGAGATGTGCTGTCATCCAGGCTTTGTTGTTTCATTTATAGAGCACAGAGCAGAATAAATTTAGCATAATTCTTAAGGGCCCTAGGACTTTTTGAATGGCAAACGAGCATTGGTTTCAACACAAAGTCACCAGCTGCATTAGCCCTTAGCAAGAGAGTCAGTCTGTCTTTTGAAACTTTGAATCCAGGCATTGACTTCTCTGTAACTATAAAAGTCCTAGATGGCATCATCTTCCAAGAGAAGGCTATTTCATCTACATTGACAATCTGGTTTTTAGTATAAGCACTTTCATGAATGATCTTAGCTAGATCTTTTGGATAACTTGCTCAGCTTCTCCATCAGCACTTGCTGCTTCACCTTGCACTTTTATGTTGTGGAGACGGCTTCTTTCCTTAAACCTCATGAACCAACCTCTGACAGCATCTAACTTTTCTTCTGCAGCTTCCTCACCTCTGTCAGCCTTTGCAGAATTGAGGATAGTTAGGGTCTTGCTCTGGATTAGGTTTTGACTTGAGGGAATGTTACAGCTGGTTTGATCTTCTATCAAGACCGCTGAGACTTTCTCCATATCAGCAATAAGGCTGTTTTACTTTCTTACCATTTGTGTGTTCACTGGAGTAGCACTTTTAATTTCCTTCAAAACCTTTTCCTTTGCATTCACAACTTGGCCAATTAGTCCTAGATTTCAGCCCATCTTTGCTTTTGACATGCCATCCTCACTAAGCTTAATCATTTCTAGCTTTTAAAGTGAGAGACGTGCAACTCTTCCTTTCACTTGAACACTTAAGAGTCCATTTTAGGATTACTAATTGAGCTAATTTCGATATTGTTGTGAGAATTGGAAGGCCTGAGCAGAGGAACAGAGATGGGGTAACAGCTAGTGGATAGAATAGTCAGAATACATTCAACATTTATTGATTAATTCTATCATCTTATATGACATGTTTCGTGGTGCACTGAAAGAATTAAAATAGTAACATCTAAGATCACTAATCATGGATGGTTACAATAGATATAATAATGAAAGAGTTTGAAATATTGCAAGAATTACCAAAATGTGAGCCAGAGACAGGGGTGATTAAGGATAAGACTGACCACCCCTTGTCTTCTGTGGATCAGAAACCCACTTTGCTGAAGTGGGTTAGATCAAGTGGCCTCCCTGCTCAGGTTCTGTCCAGGTTGTAGAGTCCATGCAGCCAGCTAAATACAGGTGGTGATGAAAATGCACTGTTTATGGAGTTGCCCATTGTATCCTGTAATTGCCACTGCACCCCCTGTGCAGAGGCTGAGAGACCAACCACTTTGCAGAAAGGAAAACCTGATGCTCACCAAGATCATCAGGTGAGTCTTTGGTGTATACACACAGGAATGCACAAAATCTCTCCATTGGGCTCAGACCTTTTTACTCATTATGATCAGACATTCTAACCTGCAATTTGCTGTGTAATCAGCAATTTGTTTTCCTTCTGTAGGATTCAATTGCCTTTTAAGAATATTGAAATGACGCCAGAAAACTTCAACTCTTTCATTTCAAGCAGCGGAAACAGTTTCTTCAGAACCTTGCCCCCTGCCAGAATGTCCAGTATTTAAAACTAATGTAAGCAGGTTGGCGTTGCTTTCAGAAATACTTGGCTCCTGTTGCACCTTGCCTGTTTCTTGGCCCTGTTCTGAAGGCAGCTTTTAGGAGGAGAGTTTGAATACCATGGAACTGTATTATTCTAAATGCCTTTCCACTGCCTTCCACTCCATGAAAGTGTCCCTAACACAGCCCCTCCATCCAGGACAGCGCTGGAGTTTTGCACAGGTGGCAAAGCAGTGTTGACATCCACTGAACTTAGAGTATAGTCATGTGTGTCCCTCAGGCCACCTTTAGGCCATCTTTCTGAAAAGTGGCCACAGCTCAGTGGCTTTTGTGTTCCAGGCTGATTCTTTGTACCCTGTCACCATCCCTTTCACGTACATCCATGCTCCCAAACTTCAAGAACAGTCCCAATGTTCAGAGCCTCACACATTCTCCCTGGTTCACAGCCTCCCTGGTTAATGGTCCTTCTGACATCATTTCTCAGTAACCTTGGCAAGGTTGTTACTGATATATATGATAGACTACAATAAAACAAATACATTGACTTTGGAGAACCCATTGTGAAAATAAAAATGTTTCACTTAAGGATCGACTTCACAGGTTTAAATGTTAATTAGTATGTTGACATGAAACATTGATGGCATGCCTTCAATACTAAAATACAGCACTGTGTCAGAATGTTGTGTTATAGCTCTCCTTTGAAAGAAGCATTCCTCTTTCAAAACACATCCTCAGCACTTATCCCATCCAGGGGCACGTGGGATGGAGCCAAATGCCCACGAGCTCTCTCTGCAGGGCAGCAGCTGGGGAGTAGCTGCCCCATGTGGGACGCATGCTTTGCAGACAGAAAACAATGCTCATCCTGAGATGCTGAGCATGTGCTTCCAAAGGAAAATCCTTGACTTACTGAATCCCAGACCTTCCCTCATGTTTTTTTGTTTACACAAGCTTGTTTAGCGAGTTCTTGCTTTCCTTACATGGCCAGTGTCACTTCTAGGATGAATGACGGAGTCACACACTTGCATGGCAAGAAAAGACCTTGAGATTGTATAATCTGATGCCCTCACCTTACAGATGTGGAAACTGGCCACCAGGGAAAGTGACTTGACCATAATGATGTAGCCAGAGGAAGCAGCACCACCCTGGCCAAGGGCAAAGTGGGCCCTATTGGGTTCCAGGATCTAGAAGGCTGTCTCTCATGGCTGTCCCACCCGACAAGTCATGAAGTCCACACACCCACATGCACACCCACCTGGAGCCAATACCCACATTCCAGTATCCAGAACCCCAGAATTGCCTGCACAGTGGCCCATATCCATTTTTGTGTGCATCCTTGGGTCAAGGTGTGGCTAAGGTATGGGTGTCTTTGGCAGGTGTGAACGTGTAGAGTGTTGGTGTGTGCATATACAAGTCTCTCGCTTTGCAGGACAGGGCTGGAGCCAGTAGGGGAAAGGGATGAGGGGTTTGAGTCAAGGGCCAGAGGCCAGAGCCAGCTTACCCCACTCCACTCCTTCTGCCATGGAACTCCAAGGAGTCCAATAATTCTAAATTAAATCTGGCTTTCCAGGTCCTTGTAAAGGCATATTTAACCAGGTGAGAAGATAGACTATATTTTATTTAGCAATCATTTTACTTTATTTGTAATTTTAAAATATGTAGACACATGGCATGTGGGCTTTCATTTGTGCTCTTGGTCTTGGCCCTGCGCAGGTGAGGGGCTGGTCAGCTCAGAGCCCAGCTGCCTTGGATTGAAGCCTGGTGCTGTTGGTTGACTTTCGGGAACAGCCCATACAATGAGTCATGGAAAACATGGTGGAGGACTGAAAACAGAGCTAGACGTGTAGGTATGGACTGAGCTCTTGTTCTACCACTGTCTACTTGTTTGTGGGAAAGCCACTTACTTAAAGTGTTTGTCTATTTTCTGATCAGCAGAAGGGATTAGCACCTAACTGCCTTAATACAGGTTTCCTAGCAGGACAGCCTGAGATGGGGGCTCTTGGGCAATGGCTACTGAGGGAGGGCTCTCACTGAGGGTTCCACATTGAGAGAACAGGGCTGAGCTCTTGAAAACTATATCAGTCAGTTGACCTAGAGAGAACCTTGGTACTTGCTTTTGAAAGAGCACAGCAGACAAACTGACCATTGGAGACAAATTAGGGGGCTTCAATGACACCCACAAGTGTCTTCTCTACCCCACATCTCTCTATATATGCATGGTGGAAAACAGTCTGCTTTTGAAAGCACACCACTACAAACAAAATGTGAGGACATCTGACAGTCACTTCTGAAACTTATGGGATACAAAATAACCATAGGCAAAGATGGGAAGAAGGGCCTGGGAGTTGACTCTATGTTACTAATAGGAGACTTGCAAAAGACTTACAAAAGAAAATGCAAAGTAACCATACAAAATATGTTTACTTTGATTTGTTTAAATGTATTAGTGTTCTGGAGCTCATTGGCTAGTTGTGCGATGACTTCACCTTGCTTTATCTCAGATATCTCACTATAAGTAAGAAGAGCTGATAACTTAGGGGAATCTTTTTTTTAGCATTAACCACGATCCCGGACAAGACAGCAGAGGTGGGTGTGAAGTAAAGTCAGCATACAAATGTACTATTTTCTGAAGCCTGTGCCAGCAGATGGCCTGAACTCCTCACTTGGTTTTCTGAAATAGAATCTCCTTTTATGATCTCCAAATGAGATTAAAAACTCCATAGAAACACCAAAGATATGAAAATCACATAAAATTAACCCATCTAAAAGGCAACTAGATTGGCAATTATTGTTGGATAAATGAGAGCAGGTGCCATTGACCCTTGGTTTTCCCTTTGCATTTTGATATCTGTCCCAGAACAGCTGCCATCCATCTTGTCCACAACGAAGAGGACAGAGAAGGCCTTGCCTCAGCAGCTGGGAGACACCTTAGGGAGATGTCTCACTCTTGACAGACTGAACTCACCAAGAATGTTTGTCCATAGCACCAGATCAGAGGAGACGGTCCTGAGTCCCAGAAAACAGACCAATAAACAGTAACTTGGGGTTGAGGCAGATGCTTGGAATCCAAGGAAAGATAGAGATGAGGACACCATGGTTGATCTGGGGCCAGAGCAGAAAAATCTCAGAAGATTCAGTGACACAATGACACTGGATAAATAATTGCATAATTGGTCCCAATTCTTCATTTCTCCCTTTTTCTATGTCACTTTCCACGTGGCATTAAAGTTTCTTCTGCCAAAGTAGCTATACTTACATCAGATGAAATAAACTTTAAGTCAAAAACAGTAAAAAAAAATACAAAGAAAGTCATTATATAATAATAAAGAAATCAATTAAGCAAGAAGATGTAACAATTCTAAATATATATGTACCCAATACTGGAGGACCTAGATACATGAAAAAATATATATTACTAGACCTAAAGAGAGAGAGAGAGACATAGACAACAATATAATAATGGAGGATTCTCTACCCTACTCATAGAATTAGACAGATTATCTAGACAGAAAATCAACAAAGAAACATGACTTAAATTAGACTTTAGACCAAATGGACCTAACGGACATTTACAGAACATTCTGCTTAACAACTGCAGAATATATTTTACATCGGCTCATGGAAAATTCTCCAAGACTGACCATATGTTGGCCACAAAACAAGTCTCAACAAACTTTCAAAAACTGAAATCCTATCAAGTACCTTCTCAGATCACAGTGGAATAAAACTAGAAATCAATGGCAAGTGGAACTTCAGAAGCTATACAAATATGTGGAAATTAAGCAATGTACTCTTGAACAGCCAATGGGTCAATGCAATTAAGATGGAAATGAGTGAAAAATTGGAACAAATGAAAATGGGAACATAATATAAAAAAACCTGTGGGGTACAGCAAAAGCAGTGCTAAGAGAGAAGTTTAAAGCATTAAACGCATATATCAAAAGGTAAAAATTGCAAATTAACAATCTAACAATGTACCTCAAGGAATTAGAAAAGCAAGAATAAAACCTGAAATTAGCAGAAGAAAAGAAATAAAAGTGAGCAGAGCAGAAGTAAATGAAATAGAGACTTAAAAAAATATAAAGGATCAACAAAATGAAATGTTTATTCTTCAAAAAGGTAAAGGAAGTTGATAAAACACTAGTTAGACTAACCAAGAAGAGAGAAGACCCAAATAAACACAATCAGGAATGAAAAAAGAGACATTACAGCAGATACCACAGAAACACAAAAGATCATCTGAGACTACTATGAGCAACTATACACTCACAAACTAGAAAACCTAGGGAATATGGATAAATTCCTGTAAACATACAACCTCTCAGTATTGAACCAGGAAGAAATAGAAAACCTGAACAGACCAATAATGAGCAGCAAGAGTAAATCAGTAGTAAAAAGTCTTCCAACAAAGAAAAGCCTAGAGCCAAAAGGAGCCAAGGCCAAATTCTACCAAACATACATAGAAGTAATATCAATCCTTTTGAAACTGTTCCAAAAAATAGAGGAGGAGGAAATTCTCCCTAATTCATTCTATGAGACCAGTATCATCCTGATACCAAAACCAGACAAGGACACAAAACAAAAAGAAAACGACAGACCAATATCCCTGATGAACATAGACAAAAAATCTTCAACAAAATGCTGTCAAACCAAATCCAACAGCACATCAGAAAGATAATGCACCATGATTGAGTAGGTTTTATATCAGGGATGCAAAGATGGTTCCACATACACAAATCAATAAATATGACACGTTACATAAACAGAATCAAAGACAAAAACAATATGATCGTCTCAATAGATGCAGAAAGAGCGTTTGATACAACTTAGCATCACTTCATGATAAACACCTTCAACAAACTAGTCAAGAAAGGAACATATCTCAAAGCAATAAAGGCTCTATATGGCAGACTCACAGTTAACATTATACTAAATGAGGAAAAGTTGAAAGCATTTTCTCTAAGAACTAGAAGATGCCCATTTTCACCCCTCCTATTGACCATAGTACCAGAAGTCATGGCCAGAGCAATCAGGCAAGAGAAAGAAATAAAAGACATTTCAAATTGAAAAAGAGGAAGTTAAATTATCCCTGTTTGGTGCTGATATGATCTTATATCTGGAAAACGCTATTACTCCACCAAAAAACTCTTAGGTTTGATAAATAAATTCAGTAAGTTGCAGGACACAAAATCAACTTTCAAAAATCAATAATGTTTCTATATACCAATAATAATCTAATAAAGAAATCAAGAAGTCAATCACTTTTGTAATAGATACAAAACCCACAAAATAGCTAGGAATAAATTTAATTAAGTTAGTGAAAGACCTCTACAAAAAAAAACTATAAAACTCTGATGAAGGGAATTGTAGATGACATAAACAAATGGAAAAACATCCATGTTCATGGATCAGAAAAATTAGAATTGTTAATATGACCAATTGTTAATATGGCCAAAGCAATCTACTGATTCAGTGCAATCCCTATCAAAATATCAATGCCATTCTTCACAGAATTAGGACAAACAAAATATTAAAATTCATATGGAACCAAAAAAATCCCAAATAGCCAAAGCAATCCTAAGTAAAAAGAACAAAGGTGGAAACATAACATTACTTGACTTAAAATTATAGTACAAGGCTATAGTATTCAAAACAGCATGGGAGTGATATAAAAATAGACACATAAATCAATGGAACAGAATAGAGAACTCAGAAATAAAGTCACCTATTTGCAGCTAACTAATTTTTGACAAAGCTGACAATAACATACATTGGGGGAAGGACATAAATGGTGTTTGGATAATTGAATTGCCATAAGCAGAAGAATGAAAGTAGACTCCTATTTTTCACTATTTGCCAAAATTAACTCAAAATGGATTAAATGCTTAAGCATAAAACTTGAAACTATGAAAACACTGGAGGAAAATTCAGGGTAAACTCTTCTGGACATTAGTCTAGGCAAAGAATTTATGACTAAGACTTCAAAAGCATAGATATCAAAACCAAAAATAGACAAATGGGACTTAATTAAACAAAAAACTTCTACACAGTAAAAGAAATAATCAACAACATCCAATAGAGTAAACAGATAACCTGTAGAATGGGAAAAAAATATTTGCAAACTATTCACCTGACAGGAGATTAATGCCTGGAATACACAGGAAACTGAAACAACTAAATTAAAAAAAAGGCAAATAATCCCATTAAAAAGTGGGCAAAGGACATGAATGAAACACTTTTTAAAAGAAGACATGCAAATGGGTAGCACTACATGCTCGCTAATCATTGGAGAAATTCAAATTAAAACCACAATGAGATATCTTACCCCAGTCAGAATGGCTATTATTAAAAAGAAAAAAAAAATAACCAATGTTGGTGAGGATATGAATAAAAGAGAACTCTTATAAGCTGTTGGTGGGAATGTAAATTAGTGCAACCTCTATGGAACACAGTATAGATATTTCTCAAAGAACCAAAAATAGAACTACCATTCAATCCAGCAATCTCACTACTGGGTATCAACCCAGAGGAAAAAAAAATCAATATATATATTTAAAAAAATACCTGTACTCATATGTTTATCACAGCACTATTCATAATAGCAAAGATCAGGAATCAACCTAAGTGTCTATCAATAGAGGAATGAATAAAGACAATGTTGTATATTTATACAACAGAATACTATTCAGCCCATAAAAGGGATGAAATCATGTCTTTTGAAGCAACATGATGGAATCAGAGGTCATTATCTTAAGTGAGACAAGCAAGACACAGAAAGTCAAATGTCACATGTTCTCACTCATAAATGGCTGCCAAAAAATGTGTACACATGGACATAAAGAGTGGAAGGATAGACAATGGAGACTCAGACGTGTGAGACGGTAGGACTAGGTGGATGATGAGAAATTAATTTATGGGTACAATGTACATTATTTGAGTGATGGATACACTAAAAGCCCTGACTTTTCCACTGCACAACCTATGTATGTAATAAAATTGCACATGTATCCCATAAATTTGTACACATTAAAATACATAAATGAATAAATAAAGTTTCTTCTTCTAAAGAGGCAGAGTGTATTTCTCACCTGTGGATTTCGTGCTCATCCTCCTGACTCACTTTATTTAATGTGACGTGGGTAGAGGTGACAACGCTCCTATTGACTATGGGACTCACTTCAGCCACAGGGATGTGTTCCAATTGCCTGTTCTGTGGCCCTGTTCATATTTTTTGCTTACGTTCATGCCTCTGCCATGGGGAGAACACTCCCCTGCTACACTGCATGTTTAGTAACTAAGTTGAGAAATATGTGCAACAGAGCCATCCCAAATGACCCACAGCGTGATCAGAAGCTGAGATGTGCCAGGTGCAGCCTAAGCAAGCCCAGCCTAGATCAGCCAGAGCCCAGCTGCCCCAGACACATAAGTAATAACCAATAAAGATTGTTTTAGGGTGCTGAGTTTTGGAGGTGTTTGTTATGCAGAACAATTATGACTATAACTAGCCAATACAGCCAGTTTAAGGATCACTTCTAAACGCTGTATCAGAAGTATTACCCAAGACTTCACCCAAACTTTGCAAGAAACTGAAATGAACTGTGAGTATTCTTCAGTGCCCCAGGGAGATTGCTGTCTTAGCTGGCTGATTCTTTTTCTCAGTCTATATTTCCTTCCTTCCTTCCTTCCTTCCTTCCTTCCTTCCTTCCTTCCTTCCTTCCTTCCTTCCTTCCTTCCTTCCTTCCTTCTTCCTCACTTAAGCACTCTCTCTCTTTTTTTTCTTTCCTTCTTTCCCCAGAAGCTTCATGTTACTTTTCCATGCCAACAGCGCAGACTGGATACCCTGAAAAGTTTAATTCATTTAGAATCCCAAATATTTGTGTGTGAATATTACAGCCATGATTAACCATCTGTGGTTTTGAATGGCTATTACAAATGGCCCTTTTGACTTAGATTCAGTCACCTTAGGTAGATCCATTAGTTTTAATCTTCTTAATAACCAAAGTCATTCAAAATCTTGCTCTTGATACACTTGTCCTAATGATTCTGTTAGGAAATAAAGATGCTTTTAGATCTCTTTCCACTGAGAGAAACAGGTAAAACCAAATTGATGGAATTAGAATCAAAGATATTTACACTTGGGGATATTCAAGAGCTCATCTTATGTGGAAAAGAAAGATTTCAGAGGTGTTGAGTGCCCTGTCCAAGGCTACCCAGTTTCTGGATGACAGAACCTAGCACAGAGCTTGGTAGTATCTCAGCTCAGACTCCAGTGCTCCTTGCTAGGAATGGAGTACCCAGGCCCATGTGCAATCACACCCACGTTCATCCCTGCGCCCGTGGTGTTTGTCACTAATCAATCATGATACTCTTTCCTGCAAACAATTCTAATATCCTCCTATTTGCATCCTTTCACATTCCCCAAATTTTAAGAAATGGGGTTTGAGTGAGGCAGGATTCCCCTTGGCCAAACTGTGCCTCTATGTACAAGAATATTGCATTCCCAAGCCAAGAGAAGTGCAAGGTTCAAAAAGCAAGGAACTTTCAGATTGATGCTTGAAGTCTCAAGGGAATGACAGTTTGTTAAACGTGCTGCATAGGTGCCATTTCTGTACCGAATCTTAGTATTTTTTCAGTGTAACCTTTACGAATGGCTGGGTCAGCTGTCACCTACACCCAGAGCCTTGGAGAATGGCTCTTGGGGAGGAGCTCCCCTCTCTCCTCCCTCTCTTGAGTTGCTCAGCACCAGAACGTGGACGTGTGGACACAATGAGAATCCCACACCAGCACCCGCCTTCTACCCTGGCCTCCCTGCGGTTGTTGGATATCATGGAGAAGACCGCAAATCAGAATGGCCACAGAGCCTTGGGTGTAGTTCTTAGGTTCCTCAATACCCACCCGCATCATGGGAGCACGTGATAGACAAGGTCAAGACCAGCCTCAAGGAAGTGCCCTCTAAAATGGGTCCCACTGTGCTATTTGTCCCATTTTCCCCCATTTTTACCCCTATGAATTGACTTCCTAAAACAGCCCACATTCCATAATAAAGAGAGACATCTATTAGGAGAGAGAGTTAGAACGTATCTGCACTGAGACCCCAGACACAGTGTCTGTGTGGTGACCTAATGACCCATAAGAGGCTCTGAGCAATCAAAAAGAGTCCCTCAGGGTCTTTAAGATTCTTAGCACTAGGGAGACTGCACACAGTCAGAGAGGCCACAGATCAAGAGATATGATAAATAATAAGATTATGAAAGTCCCTCAGAGCACACACTGGGGCCATCAGCAATGGCGGAGCCAGCTGATACTGTTCCAACCACCAAGGGACTGAGGGTGCTAAGAGGAAAAGGAGTACAGGCTGCCTCCAGGATGCATGGACGGGAACGCAGAGGGGGTGACTCTGAGAGGCCAGGGACCACGGCGTCTGTCCATTGTGAGGGTCCCCACCTCAGCTTACCCCATTTCCATTGCACCCTCTTTTCTGTGTCTGCAAACTTTCTGTCTCTCCTGTCTCTCTGTCCCCCTGAGTACTTAAATCTGTCCCAATCTCTCCCTCCGGACACACATGCACCCTGCTCATGGCAGACACAGAAACACACACGAAACCCTCCAGTCACCAATCCCCACCTGCCTCTCAGGTCTTGGTCCCTAGTTAGCTCTCCCTGGACACATGCCATGTACTACCTTGCACACCCCAACAATCTACCTGTCCTTTATCAATATCTTAAAGATGCCTGTAAGTACGGCTCACAATGTGGAAGCCCTTTCTGCAGGCAAAACGTTTTCCTTATTGTTTGGCTAAACGATGCTGCTCCCAGCCATAGTTTTGAGTGAAACTGTCACAAATAGAATATATCATTCTCATTCTTGATGGCTGGATGGATATAGATATTGATACATGGATTTTTTTCTTTATACTTTGGTCAGTTGAGGTTCATGGATGCCATATGTGTGATCTCAGCAAACCAAAAACTGAGAAAGGGGTGAAGTCCCCTGGGGTCGAGCCGGGTCTGCAGCAGGGATGGGGCTGCTCCCGCCACAGGATCCCGGAGCCTCCATCGCTCAGGGTTTAGTGGCCCGAGGGTAAGAGGCTGCCTTTCTTCCTTCAGAGACGTGCAGTGTTCACAATGACGGAGTGAGAAAAATCTCAACCCCCTTTATTTCTTACGAGATCAAACCATTTTTATTGTTATATTAGCACACTGGAGGGAACCTAGAGGATGCAGGGTTTGCATTATACATTGTTATTGCTCCAGCATTGCGAATTTGGACTGTAAAGAGCTGGTGGCATTGATGGCAGGGATTAAAGTGTGTGTTTTGCTTTTGGAGGCTTTGATGTTTTCTCAAAGGCATTTTGGTTATTATTTTTCCAAGTTAGTCTTAAGTGTTCTATGAGTGAGAAATACATTGTGCTCAGGGAGCACAACGGGTGTTCCCTGGGGATGTTGGTGCAATACTTCCCAGGGGTGTTGCACCATTATTTTTGAGGGGGCTTCTGAGAGTTGCACAGGGGGCCTCCCTTATAAGGGTGAAGGGAGCAGAGTAGCCGTTTGAAAATTTTTTGTTAGAAAAAATGATGGCAGAAATTAAACTCAGAGCTCTTGCTGAGATCCCTAAAACAGTGTGGAGAATGGAAACCAGCCGGTCACAGAGAAATAACGTGCAGTGACAAGCAGTGTGATTTCTGGAGACTCAGCTGTCCACTGGGGTTTGAATGAATAGCTCCGCTTAGCCTCCGTGTGGGTGCTGGGGCTAGGCGGCGTTCCGAGCTCCAACAGTACTCCAAGGACTCCACCCCAGGGCCATGATAGTGATCTAGAACATTCAGAATTGTTCTTAAAATCTCAGATCAGGTAAAACTTTGGGAACACAGCAGTTTCTCCTAGTCTTTACAGGTCATCACTTACAAATAAAAAAGAGATGAGTTTACATTTTCAATGAGCTTCTCAGCAACATGGTTCACATGTTTGCCGTGACATTGACCTTTACACAGAGATGACTGGATACGATGGGGCAACGGCGAGTTCAAGAATGGAGACCTATTCAGACCCAGGGTTTCAGGAAAAGGACTGCAGCCTGCCAGGAACTGTGTTTGCGTGAGGAATGGATTCGCTCTCAGGAAAAAATGTCACAGCCAGCAGTCTAGCCTTGGCTTTAGGGGCTGGCTGGAGTTTGACAAGAGTGACAGGGTTTTCTTCAATGTCTGGGTGCAGGTTAACCTGGATTGTCCAGAAATAGGCTTCAGAAAAACTGAGTAAGTTCTCAAGGAACACTAGGCCGTGGAGGAAAAGAGATTCGAATAAAAACAAAATACAGGAAGGTCTGAGCCTACCGGGGGAGTGTGCATTGTGAGGACAAGTCACAAAACAAGGTTACCACAGGGCCAGATCAGAAGAGCCTCTGGCACAGTGCAGGGGCCACCTCCAGGATTCAGGAGATGGCTGGTCCTGAGCACGTGTCAGCACAGAGTGCACGCTCTGGGACAGACCAGGTGGGACACTGCGGGAAGGTCGGCATCAGGGTTTTGTTTCTATTTTTGCTCCTAATGAACATGCCCCAGAGAATCCAGTTTGCTTGTCTTTATTTAGTTGCTGTTGTGACATCCTCACTGCACAGGTATGAGGTGACATGAACCACAGTGTATTTCTCTCTTTGTTGTTCAGCAGGAAGTGACCACTTCAAAATTCCATTCAGGGTGGGGTCACTTCACCCAGACATCATCATCATTATTATTATTGTTACTATTTCCTATAGACGTGGTTCCTAACACTTGAATAGGTAGCACTTTTCCAAGTAAATATCAAACAATGCTAAGACAATAATTTTCAGAAGGAAAAATAAATAAGAAATGGAAAACCAATTGAGAATCATTCTTTTGAAGAAACAAGTCAAATGTATTTACGCTGGGTAAGGTAAATAAAAACATGACGTGTTCTTACTCGGCATGACTCCACTTGAGAAATCATGAACCCGGTGCTCCACATGTTGAAGAATCAGCTGTCTTTCTGGCTTTTCCTCCCCGACCCCATACAATTGTTCTGCGATCTTCTTGAGCATCTGGTTACTTGCTGTCTCGGGTTTTCCATCCTCAGATGTTCCAGGGCTTTCTTCTTTTCTTACCTAGACTATATTTCAAAGTCAATCATTTAAACTAAGAACTCATGTGCACTTTCGATTCTCTGGTACCATTTTCCTTCTGCCCTAAGAAAATCTCTACCTTGGTTTATGGCCATTAATTTTGGAGAAAACCCCGTAACTATACAGATTGGAGCCATGAAATCACCTCCGACTTCAACTGGGTCCCTAAAGCTGTCTGTCCACTCTTCTGTCTTTCCTTATTCAGATCCCTCCTTTATTTCTAAATATCACGTTTTCCTCTAGCCTCCTGGTAGCCACGATCAATTAATTCCCAGTGGTGAACTCTGACTTCACTAAGGAGTTGAGACACCCAGGGATTAACTTCCTCAACTTCCAAACCCTCCTCCTGAGCCCTAGTCATCCCACCCTTGCCTCCGCTCCTCTGGCCTTGGGGAGGGAGGTTCCCTGCTCCTGTGATCATGGGGCAACACCACTGTCCCTGTGCTGCTCTGTTCTGTCCCACTCTGATTCCAACACACTGAAGGTCCAAGGCCACCTGGAAGGGTGTGGACATTAGCTGATTGAATGGCCGCCGGGCAGATGAGTTCTAGAGAGGATGCAAGAACCCAGGGAGTAGCAGGAATTCCAGTTTCCTTTCCAGCTCCAGGAC
The DNA here is from genome assembly GCF_040939455.1 of Microcebus murinus. Lineage (NCBI taxonomy): Eukaryota > Metazoa > Chordata > Mammalia > Primates > Cheirogaleidae > Microcebus > Microcebus murinus. Next base: position 46,416,990 of record NC_134119.1, on the reverse strand, counting down.
CCCACGATCAAGCTCTGGGGACCAAAGTTACACAGTCATAGATCACTGGGCCAGGCAGGATCCAGTGGCCTACTGTCACACAAGGAGATGGCCACCAGGCGTTCCCATCCATGGAGACATCATTTTCATTCCTAATGGCCTTCTCTCATGCTCTTCCCACTTCACCTTTGGAAAACACTGTCTACCATTGTCCTGAATCTCCAAGGAATGAGCTCAATGTGAATCAATGCTGTGGGGACTGTCCCCACCTGCCTCTTCGGGGAGCTTTGTGGAATGTTTAATCACCACCTGTCATGTACCTGTCTCTCAAGGAGAAATAAATTTTTACACATATCAGCAGAAAAAGTGGACTAACAACAACAACAACAAAAACAATAAATATGAATAACAATGGCATCACAAGTAATATGATTATTCTTTGTTTTAGAAAATGAGTTAATGGACTCTGAGGTCTGACTTGGATGCTTGGATAGTCAGCTCATTCAGAGAAAAATATTCCAAGAGACAGTTTTAAAATAGAAAAACGATGTTCATCAAAATCCTAATCTAAGCTTTCATCATTGCAAAGAAAAAACATACTGAAAATTTTAGACAGGGCCTGGAACCCTGCTGCTTCTGCTTTCTGTGCGGGCAAATTTCCCTGCAGGCAGTCAAACTGGCCTCTTTTTTTTTTTTTTTTTTTTTTTAAATTTTTATTTTTTTATTTTTCTTTATTTTGGCATATTATGGGGGTACAGATTTTAAGGTTTCAATAAATGCCCATTCCCCCCCTCCCCCCAAAAGTCTGAGTCTCCATCATGACCATCCCCCAGATGGTGCACATCTCACTCACTATGTATGTATATACCCGCCCCCCTCCCCCCTCCCACCTGCCCAATACCCTATTACTGTAGCACCTATGTGTCTACTTAGGTGCTACTCAGTTAATACCAGTTTGCTGGAGAATATATCTGGTGCTTGTTTTTCCATTCTTGGGATACTTCACTTAGTAGTATGGGTTCCAGCTCTAACCAGGAAAATATAAGGTGTGCTATATCACCATTGTTTCTTAGAGCTGAATAGTACTCCATGGTGTACATATACCACATTTTATTAATCTATTTTTTGATTGATGGGCACTTGGGCTGTTTCCACAGCCTTGCAATTATGAATTGTGCTGCTATAAACATTCGAGTGCAGGTGTCTTTTTTGTAGAGTGTCACTGGATCATTTGGGTAGATGCCCAGCAATGGGATTGCTGGATCAAATGGTAGATTCACTTGGATCGCTTTAAGGTATCTCCATATTGCTTTCCACAGAGGTTGAACTAGTGTGCAGTCCCACCAGCAGTGTAGGAGTGTTCCTCTCTCTCCGCAACCACGCCAGCATTTATTGTTTGGAGATTTTTTGATAAAGGCCATTCTCACTGGGGTTAAGTGATATCTCATTGTGGTTTTGATTTGCATTTCCCTGATGATTAGAGATGTTGAGCATTTCTTCATATGTTTGTTGGCCATTCTTCTGTCTTCTTTAGAAAAATTTCTGTTCAAGTCCTTTGCCCACTTTTTAATGGGGTTATTTGATTTTTTCTTCCTAATTTTCGTGAGTTCTAAGTATATTCTAGTTATCAGTCCCTTATCGGATACATAGGATGCAAAAATTTTCTCCCATTCTGTAGGCTGTCTGTTTACTTTCATGACTATTTCTTTGGCTGTGCAGAAGCTTTGTAGTTTGATCATGTCCCATTTATTTATTTTTGTTGCTGCTGTGATTGCCTTTGGGGACTTCTTCATAAACTCTTTGCCCAGGCCGATGTCTAGGAGAGTGTTTCCAACTTTTTCCTCTAGAGTTCTAATAGTTTCATATCTTAGGTTTAAGTCTGTTATCCAGCGTGAGTTGGTTTTTGTGAGAGGTGAAAGGTGTGGGTCCTGTTTTAGCCTTCTACAGGTGGCTATCCAGTTTTCCCAGCACCATTTATTGAAGAGGGATTCTTTTCCCCAGCGTATGTTTTTGTCTGCTTTGTCAAAGATGAGATGGCTATATGAGGATGGTTTTATATCAGGATTCTCACATCTGTTCCACTGGTCAATATTCCTGTTTTTGTGCCAATACCATATTGTTTTAATTACTACAGCTTTGTAGTATAGTTTGATATCTGGCATATTAATGCCTCCCATTTTGTTTTTGTTGCCTAGAATTGCTCTTGATATTCGGGGTCTACTTTGGTTCCATACGAAGCGTAAAATTATTTTTTCTATATCTGTGAAGAATGCTGATGGGATTTTAATAGGTATTGCATTGAATCTGTAGATCAGTTTGGGTAGTATAGACATTTTGATGATATTGAGTCTGCCGATCCACGAGCATGGTATGGATTTCCATCTGTTTACATCCTCTGCTATTTCCTTCCTCAGTGTTTCATAGTTCTCCCTGTAGAGGTCTTTTACCTCTTTGGTTAAATATATTCCTAGGTACTTTAATTTCTTTGTTGCTATTGTGAAGGGAATTGAGTCTTTGATTTGGTTCTCAATTAGATTGTTGTTGGCGTATATGAATGCCTCTGATTTCTGTGTATTAATTTTGTATCCTGAGACTTTACTAAATTCATTGATCAGTTCCAGGAGTTTCTTGGTTGAATCCTTGGGGTTTTCTAGATACAATATCATATCATCAGCAAACAGTGAAAGTTTGATCTCTTCTGCCCCTATTTGGATACCTTTGATTCCATTTTCTTGTCTGATTGCTGTAGCCAAGACTTCCAGCACTATGTTGAACAGAAGTGGAGATAGTGGGCAGCCTTGTCTGGTTCCAGTTCTAAGTGGGAATGATTTCAATCTTTCCCCATTCAGTATGATGTTGGCTATGGGTCTGTCATATATGGCTTGTATCATTTTTAGGTATGTCCCTTCTATGCCTATTTTCTTAAGTGTTCGTATCATGAAAGGGTGTTGAATTTTGTCAAAAGCTTTTTCTGCATCTATTGAAAGGATCATGTGGTCTTTGTTTTTGCTTCTGTTTATGTGGTGAATTGCATTTATAGATTTACGTATGTTGAACCATCCCTGCATCCCTGGGATGAAGCCCACTTGGTCGTGGTGGATTATTTTTTTGATAAGTGTCTGTATTCGGTTAGCTAAGATTTTGTTGAAAATTTTTGCATCTATATTCATTAGGGATATTGGTCTGTAGTTTTCTTTTTTTGTTGCATCCTTTCCTGGTTTTGGTATCAGAGTAATATTCGCTTCATAAAAGGTGTCGGGGAGGTTTCCGTTCTTCTCGATGTTGTGGAATAGTTTCTGCAAGATAGGTACTAGTTCTTCTTTGTAAGTATGGTAAAATTCAGGTGTGAAGCCATCTGGACCGGGACTTTTCTTTTTAGGGAGATTTTTAATTGCTGTTTCTATTTCAGCTGTTGAGATTGGTCTGTTCAGGGAATCTATTTCTTCCTGGTTGAGCCTAGGGAGGCTGTGTGTTTCTAGAAATTTGTCCATTTCCTCCACATTTGCCAGTTTGTGTGCATAAAGATTTTTGTAGTATTCATAAATTGTATCTTGTATCTCTTTGGGATCAGTTGTGATATCTCCTTTTTTATTCCTGATGGAGCTTATTAGAGATTTCTCTTTTCTGCTTTTCGTTAGCTTAGCCAACGGCGTGTCAATCTTGTTTATTTTTTCAAAGAACCAACTTTTTGTTTTATTAATCTCCTGAATAGCTTTCCTGTTTTCAATTTCGTTTAGTTCTGATTTGATCTTGTTGATTTCACTTCTTCTGCTGGGTTTGGGGTTGGTCTGTTCTTCTTTTTCCAGCTCTTTGAGTCGTTTCATTAGATTGTCTATTTGTGATCTTCTTGCCTTTTGGTTATAGGCATTTATGGAGATAAACTTTCCTCTCAGAACTGCTTTAGCTGTGTCCCAGAGGAGTTGATAACTTGTCTCTCCATTGTCGTTTTCTTCATAGAAGTTTTTTATTTCCGTCTTGATTTCTTCATTTACGAAGTAATCATTTAGTAGGAGGTTGTTTAATTTCCACGTTTTTGTGTAGAAATGTGAGTTTCTGTTAGGGTTGATTTCTAGTTTTATTCCACTGTGATCTGAGAAGGTACATGGTATGATTTCTATTTTTTTAAATTTCTTGAGATTTTCTTTGTGTCCTAGGATATGGTCAATCTTAGAGAATGTCCCGTGAGCTGATGAGAAGAACGTATATTCAGTGGATTTTGGGTAGAATGTTCTGTAGATGTCTGTCAGACCCAATTGTTCTAGAGTTTTGTTTAAGTCCATTATTTCTTTATTAATTTTCTGTTTGGAGGATCTGTCTCGTGCCGTCAGTGGGGTGTTGAAATCCCCGGCGATTATGGAGTTGCTATTAATCCATTTGCTTAGCTCCAGTAAGGTTTGCTTTATGAATCTGGGTGCACCTAAGTTGGGTGCATATATATTTAAAATTGTTATCTCTTCTTGTTGGACTGTGCCCTTCACCATTATATAATGACCCTCTTTGTCTTTTACTACTTTTGTTGGCTTAAAAACTAAATCGTCTGAAATTAGAACTGCCACACCAGCCTTCTTTTGGCTTCTGTTTGCTTGGAATATTGATCTCCACCCTTTTATTTTTAGTCTATGTGCATCCTTGCAGGTTAAATGTGTTTCCTGAAGACAGCATATACTTGGCCTGTATTTTCTTATCCATTCAGCCAGCCTATGTCTCTTGAGTGGAGAGTTTAAGCCATTCACATTTATTGAGAGAACTGATAGGTAAGGTAGATTACTGATCATTCTGTTGGGTTGGATGTTGTTGCTATGATTTCTGTCTTGAGCCATTGTAATATCTGGCCTTTAATATCTTTGGGTTTTGGTTGTTTTTATATCCGTGGATTATTATTATGATGTTCCGTGCATAACGCTGTTTTAAGTACTTCTTGTAGGGCTGGTCTTGTCTTGGTGAATTCTCTGAGCCTTTGCTTGTCTGCGAATGTTTTTATTTCTCCTTCATATATGAAGCTTAGTTTTGCAGGGAATAATATTCTAGGCTGGGCATTGTTTTGTTTCAAAAGAGTGAGAATGGGGCCCCAGTCTCTCCTTGCTTGTAAAGTCTCATTAGAGAAGTCTGATGTTATTCGAATTGGCTTTCCCTTGTATGTCACTTGCTTCTTTTGTCTTACAGCTCTTAGAAGGGCCTCTTTAGTTGATACTTTGGTCAGTCTGATGACTGCATGATGTGACGTCTTCCTGTTTGCATTGAATCTCCCAGGGGTCCTCTGGGCTTTTTGAACTTGTATATCGAGATTTTGAGCAAGACCTGGGAAATTTTCCTCTATTATATCTTCAAAAAGCTTGTCCAGCCCTTGAGTGTTGTCTTCCTCCCCTTCGGCTAAACCTATGACCCTCACGTTAGGTTTTTTCACATAATCCCACAGCTCTTGTAGACTTTGGTCTTTTCTCTTGTTTCTCTGCTGTATTTCTGTGACTGATTTATTTAATTGGAAGGTGTTATCTTCAAGCTCTGAGATTCTTTCTTCTGCTTGATCTACCCTGTTCTTGAGACTTTCCACAGTATTTTGTAGTTCTCTGAGTTGATTCTTCATCTCCAGGACTTCGGTTAAAGTTTTCTTCACTGTGTCAATCTCTTTGTTGAACCTTTGTTCCATTTCTTGGAGGTTTTTTGTGTTTTCTTGGTGTTGGTTATTGAGTTGTTGTTGCAGCTGGGTGAGTGTTCTTATGATCCACATACGAAATTCCTTTTCTGTCATATTGGTTGCCTGATTTTGGTCGGTGTCCGTTTCTAGGGGGCTGGTGCTCCTCCTTGGGGGTGTGTTTTCCGTTTGGTTCTTCATATTTCCTGAGTTCTTTCGCTGATTTCTTCCCATGTCGATCAGTTGTTGTTTCTTTCCTTAGGTTATAGTTTGGGTATTCACACACCTTGTTTAGTTTCTGAGGCGTTAGGTGGTGCCTGTGGGTGAAATTGGACCACTCCCTGTATATTGAGTCAGTGGGTGCCGTGGAAAGGCTGTGCAAGATGCTGTCCCTGTCAGTAGGTGGCGTTTGCTTGGAGGAACAGGCTATGGTGTTGATTTTGAGTCCTGTTATCAGCTCTGTTCTGGGCGGAGCTGGGTTGGGTAAGCCTGCCCTCAGGCCGTTAGCAGGGGTCAAAGTTCTGTTCTCTGCTGTCAGGGCGGGGCTGGAATGGTCCCGCTCAGCCAGAAAGTCTGGGTGTGGGGGTGGGGCTGTCTGAGACCCACAGTCTGCAGCAGGCCTCTCTTCTTTCCACCCTCCCCAACTCCGCAGCTACTCCTGAGCCTCTGCCAGCAGGCCAGACCACACGTCACCAGGCCTCCCCGGACTGTGATGCCGGCGGGGAGGTTCCCTGCACAGGAACGCCACCTGGGTTGGGCGCACGGCCTCCTCCTGGGACGCCGTTCCGCCCGATCCGCCCCTGGAGGCACACAGACCTCTAGGACGCCGATCCGCCCCTGGAGGCACACAGACCTCAGTAGGCTGTTCACGTATAATCCTTCTGTGCCCCGGGCAATGCTAGCCCTCGGTGCAGGGGATCTGGTCTGCAGGTCCGACCTCTGGGTCCCAGAGTTCAAACTGTATTCCCACCAGGGAGAGGGTTTCCGGTCCTAATTCACCCACAGGGAGCCCAAGCTGGGTCTATGTCTCTCAGCCTCTGAGTCGGCACCGTTTTCCTGGGAACACGGTGCCAGCAGCACCTGGGAGGGCGGGCGGGGTCCCAAACGGGAAGGTCCCGTTCCCTGGAGGTGCCTCCGGCTGGTGGCTGTATTGTCTCTCTGGGCAGCCTCGGGTAGGGTCGGCGGAGGGGAGGAGGAGGCAATATGGCGCCTGCCGCGCGGCTCTCCGTGCACACGGAGGTGCCCGGAGGAAGTTGGGAACCTGGTGCCACGTCTGCTACAGGCTCACCGTTGGCAGGCGGCGGCAGTCTCTGGGCTGGTGTCCGCAGGTCTCTCCACCCGCTGGGGAGCCCACCAGCAGTCCCGAATGCAGGGGAGGGGAAACAGCAAATCCACCTACCCTTGCCGCTGGTCTCCGGGCTGCTCCGGTGGTCTCAGCCCCAAACTGGCCTCTTTGCAGGCTCCTCCTGGGCGCGTGCTGCCCAAGGACGTCAGACTACACCGCTGGCCTCCGCCTGTGCTTCTCAGACCAGCAGCATGCACACCACAAGGGAAAGTGACAGAAATGCAAATTCTTGGGCCCTGCTGCCTCTTAAGCACTAGCTATCAAGCCCTCCAGGCTCCAGTTCGAGCTGCCTTGGTCCAGTGCCGCCCCATGTCCTGTCCTTCCCCATCAACCTCATCCGCAGCCCCTTCACCCCAGCACGGATATTGTCCATGGTTCTGGAGAAACATCCCTTTGGCAGTGGGCGCTGTTTTTCCTATTAGACATCTACAAAATTGTGGATGTTGCTGAATATAAACTTTAGGCAAAAGAACCTGGGGTGCAAACAGCCCCACCCTCATTGGGGGGAGGGCATTGAGGTCACTCACAGTGGGGTCCTGCTGAGTGGCCCCAGCAAGCAGCCCACTGCTCCATGGGGCAGGAACTAGACCAAGGTGAAATGTACACTTCTTGCCCTTCGGCTAGGCTAGTCTAGGGACAGGGAGGCACCCCCTGGGGGGAAGGCCCCTGAGGCCATGAGTGTGGTGCCTTGCTGGTGCCAATGGAGGGGGGACCCGATGGCCTGTCTGTGAATGCCTTCGCCAGGCAGCAGCACAGCAAACCAAGAGCACGTGGGGCTCTAGTGGGGTGCAATCAAACACCTCCCCAAAGGCCATTTTATTGAAGTAAACCTCACCCGCAATATCAGGTTAATTCAGCTCCCTGTTCTTGACGTGCAAACAGGAGGACTCCAGAAAGGATCTGTAAACTTGAGGTGCAGACTGCTCTTCTCCCCAGCGTTAAGGTCATGCCTGCAAAGCTTTGAGCTGATATTGGAATTTAATAAAACACAGCTTGGAAAGCGCGTTCCTGCCAGTCCAAGGAAAGATGCCAGACTCTAAATCCATTCTGCCTTAAAGAAATTTTTAAGAAGTCACAGGCTCAGGACCTTTCACCTAATTAGTGTTTTTATTAAGTATCAAGCATCTCAAATGGATCTTCAGACTCACTTTTGTACCCCTGCTTTTCTTTATATAAAAGATAGAATTTCTTTTTTAATCTTAGGGAATTAGAAGAAGAAATTTCATTCAAAGAATTTTAAGAAAGCAAAAAGACAAAAGTCTGCTGCAAAATGCCCTGAGCAGGAAGGGCTGCTTTAGGACAGACACAGCAGGGGAGGAGGGTGGAGACTTCCAGACTCCACGTCCCCCAAGGGGCAGCCCTGGGGCCCTGGAGGCAGGGACAGGAGTCTCCTCATAGCCCGGCTCCTTCTGCCTGTGTCCCGGGTGAGTCCTCAGCTCCCAGCCCATTTTAAATTCTGTAAACTGGAGCTGGGGCCCTCCACAGGGCTGTGAAAATTATACAAGATACAAAACGAGGAAGTCACCAAAGTAGGTCACTGTGATAATTACTATTCATCATTCATCATAGTAACTAATATTTCCCCAACGCTTTATACTTTCCATGAATTTTTCACACCTTCCCTCCTTTGATCAGAGCAGAAGCAAGGACGGCACACAGGTCCGCCTGGGGCCCACGCACAGTCCCCTCCCTCGGTAGCCAGCGCCAGGTGCTTAGCTCTGCCGCCGCCCGAAGAACCATCCAGACACCGGGTTTTCAGGACCGGTGTCCGGGATGAGAGACGGTGTCCCAGGAAGAGTCAAACGGAACACTAACAAGCATCCTTCACTTACTCTCTGTGGTCCAGACCTTCACTGTCCCACACGGTGGCCACTGCCCACGCACGGCTTTTTAACTTTAAATGTGAATTCGATAAAAGTGAATTAAAGCCAGCACCGTGGCCCCCCAGCTGCATCCGAAGCGCTCACTAGGTGGGAAGGCTGGTGGCTGCTGCGCTGAGAGCACAAGGACAGCAGTGTCTTCGCAGCAGGAGACTGGACAGCGCTGGTCCCCTGCACCTTAATTGTCACTATCGGAGGGATGTCCGGACCCCAGAGTGCTCTTTGTTCCTGTCCCTTCCCTGCTTGGCCCGGCGGCGTGGAACAGGAGAAGCAAATGTGCCTGGCATGTGCCCCACAATTGGGGGAGGTGCTTCGCCGGTGCCACCTGTGAGTCTCTCAGTGTCCTCAGATCGACGTGCCCTGCCCCCTCACAGCTTAGAAAATGATGCGGCTGCACTGACCGGCGGTGGCTGCGTCAACTCGGCTCCGAGCACGGGCTCCGTCCTCCGCTGCACCCTGTTAAATGCTTGGGAGTGGCTCTCACCCTGACTACTGCTTCTGTCCCGGGTAATTACGCAGGAGGCTGCAGGTTGACACACTGGCCGGGAGAGAGAGAGAGAGAGAGAGAGACAGAGAGACAGAAAGAGAGAGAGGGCATGTCGCTTCTGGAGGACAGGGACAAGTCCCGCTGGTCTTCACAGAGCAGCTGGCACACAGCCACGTACCTAGTGAGGTTCAAGCTTTGAACCTTCTGGGAACCCAGTATATTTTGCTCATTGGATGGCTGTTTAAATCCAGGTAAGATACTTTGCACTGCGTAGTTTAATTTCCCCAGTGACACTGGGGATCCGTTTATTCCAGATTTAAACATAATAATGGATGCAGAATGTGTAAATGAGTTCTTTGAGGTTCTGAGCAAAGCTGTTTATAAGATTACCCAAGTCACTATGGATGTCTTCATGCCCTGATGGCAGAGGCTGATGAAAGCCAGATGAAAGGCAGGAAGCAAGAAAGAGTGACTGCTCCCCCAATACAATGTCTTCTTCCAAAGGTGGCAGTGTGCTCACTGGCTCCGGCCCAGAGACGTAGCCCCCCACCCCCCCGTGGGAGTTGGCTCTGCCCGTTGCCACAAGGGTGGGGAGGCGAGGACACTCCCAGAGGCCACGGGGGCAGCCAAGGGCTTGGAGCTGCTCACCAGGTCTCGGGCATGCTGCTTAATTCTCCAAACCTGAGTTTTCCTTTATGTTTAGCGGGGACAAAATCCACTCAGGGTTTTGGTACACAATATAGAAGTTCCAGGCAGAGTTTTGGCTCACAGAAACCACTGGAGCAGATCTGTTGCCTTCTTATCAGGGAGGGGAGACTCGCAGAGCATGTGGCCGGCCTCTGTGTTTACACAGACCCTTCCCTGGTGCCACCGGCCCGGGGACTCACACCACAGTGCCCCCGAGTTGTACCTGCTTTGATCTGGAGCCCAAGCCCAGCCAACCCCCAACCCAGGGCTGTCTCACCACCTCTGGTGTGGGCGTCTGCCCAACCCCACATGGCAGGCCCACCTCTGCCCCCCCAGGCTCTACTTTGTTGTCCCTGCCTGGGTCAGTAGGGACCTCTCAGAGCAACCTGGTATGGGACCTGGACAGACAGCCGAGTGGACTTCTGAGCCCAGCACCTGTGCTTGGAGCAAACTAGAGAATCTCCCTTCTGGGGCTCGGCCCTCGGTGCCGTTCCAGTGGCTCACCCTGCCCCACCGGGTGCTCCAGGGCGGGCTCCTACATGTGCAGTGGGCAAAGGCAGCCAGGTGTGCCCTGTCATGGCAGGGTCTGGATAAATAAAGGTTATAAGGGAATAAAATAAACTGTTAAATAAAAAATATTCTCTCCTCTTGCCTTGACAAACACACATTGAATTATCCCAGGAATCATCCTGTTGGAAGGTGGCGTTGCGCCGAGAGCCACCCCCGGCCTGGGCCCACTGCCTTTCCTTCATGCCCCAGCACTGCCTACACTGCAAGCTGCCCTGCAGGGGACACCTGGCCACACGTCCTAGCTGTGTCCTCACCGCTTGGCTAGCTTCCACTTCAGGAGTGTGTGTGGCACAGCGGCCGTGGGTTCCACCCCCCTCGGAGGGCTGTTCTGGGGAAGTCCCCTGCTGGGGCCCTGGGGGCAGGCTTAGGAAGTTCGGGCAGTTCTCTCAAAGCCACTGGAGACTCTCCCAAATTGCTCTTCACAGAGCCACCTGCTCCAACTCTTGCTTGTTATTGAGACGTCCTGCCGTGCACCTAAATTATATGGCTTCGTTGCTACTCCTTAATTCCCCAGGTAACATCAGCACGGGCTTCCCGCTCAGCAGACCAGGGCGGGGCTATTCCTCTCGCCCACCCCCAGCCCCACACGCATCACCCCACCCCATGCCTCCCACATGGTCATATCACAACTTTGGGTAGATGAGTGTTCAACGTTTATATGATTGTGAGTGTGTAAAGAACATTCACAGGTGAGTCACATAACATGCGTAATTATCTTGCTATTCTTAGGGTAGATGTAAAAAATTATTTCCCATGGAGTTAAAAATTATCTCCATGGCTGTTTGTATGCTTCGGTTCCTATGAAATTGCCACTGATTTATACCCTGACTCCACCTGTGTTGTCCAAATAGGACTCCGCAAACAATGGCCTGCAGGCCAAGCCTGCCCTGCTTCCCGCATTGTAAATGGAGTTTTACTGGAACGCGGCCACATCCATTTGTTTAGGTATCGTCTATGGCCACTTTAGCCCCATACTGTAATGGCAGAGTTTAGTGGTTGCAACAGAGTATATGGCCTGCAAAGCTGAAAATATTTATTATCTGCCCCTTTAAGAAAAAACTTGCAACCTCTGGTCTAAATCACACAAAGGTAACAAGTATTCCAGCTATGCCATTTTCCTGACACCATTTCTCCAGGATTTCTCTAACCTGTTCCATTTGAGACTATTCATCCTGTGGGGTCAAGGTCATTTTATCATCCTGGGGATCCCCTTCCCCCCTCTCTCTCAAATTGCACCCCCTTTTCTGGATCTCTTGTCTTCCTGTTTCTTCGTTTAGACCCTTGTTTTGGTGGAACACATCCTCCAGTAGCTTTCTGTGAAAGGGCATGTGGCAGATAATCTGTTAAGACCCATACGGTATAAAGCATTTACCCTTGTGTTCATTGACAGTTTGGCTAGGAATAGACTTATTGATTGGAAATAATCTTCTCTCAGAATTTTGAAGACATTGCTCCAGTATTTTCTATCATCCATTATTGTTGCTGATACATCCTAAAGCATCCTGACTCCTGGTCCTTTGAAATTCCCACCCACTTTTTTTTCTTCCTTCCTCTCTTGGGAATCATTTAGATTCTCCTCTTGGTTCTGATTTCAGAATCCTTTATGTTTTCCCACCTCTTTTCCATCTTCCTTGTCTTGTTTTCCATGCAGCTCAGATCATTTTCCCAATTTTCTCTTCGAGCTGTTTCACTAGGTGTTCCAGTGTGCTACCATATTCTTACTTGCCCGCGGGTTCATACGTGCTCTCTGCTCTCCGTATGGCTCTATTGCCTCCAGGAAACTTTTTCTGGACATCTCCTGTTAGGAGCTGAGCTGGAAATTTCCCATATCCCACCTCATACTCTCTCTGCCCATCCTTCCTCCAGAAATTGCTGCTGTCCACCTGAAAGCAGAGACTGAGACACAGAATAGAAGGGTTTAGTTGATCCCGGTTGAGGACAGCTGCCTGGAAGACTCAGACCAAACCTTGGACATGAGCCTCAGCTGGCCTTTGTTACAAGCAGGTTTTTAAAGGCAAAAGGAGGGACAGTAGTGGGCTGATACAAAGTGGTTTGTCAGGAATTCTTTTGCTTTACAGAAATAACATTGATTCCTGCTTGGCTGTACCTTGTTCTTCATATCACAAATTCCAGGAACATAAGATAATCGGTGAGGGTTACACTGTGCAACTTACGATGACATTTTAGGTAATTTATCAGCTAGTCTGGAGACTCCAGGGAAGAAAGAACAAATGCCTTTAAACCATCACCCCTGAGCATGGGTGTAGGGCATGACTGAAGCCTCTGAGCCTGGTGAATGTTGCCTAACCCACATTGCTCAGGCTGCCCTGAGCTATTTTGCTTTCTCACTGCTTTGACCTACTTTATAAAGGGATGCATTGAAGGGCCCACTTGCCTGGATCCCTGCATGTCTTGCTCCTGTATCAGGGCTTCCCTGACACCCCAGTGTCTCACCTGTGGTACTTACCTGGCACTCACACCTGTGCCACTTGGCAAAGTGTGGGGTGTGGCATCCTAAGGTACATCCTTGATGATTTAGGAGACGTAAGTGGTGGGGAAATCTGCCTTAAATAATGAGATTCAGAGAATATGATTAAGTATAGAGTCTATTTGAGTACAAAGCTTGAGGACAGCCACCTGGAAAACACAGACTCCAAAGGAATGGGATCAGTGCTCCACAGTGGGGAAGTTAAGGTTCCACTTAAATAGGCAGAGACAGAGAAGGTCCCCCAGGAGTACAACATTCTCCATACAAGGCCAAGTGCATATGCCCCAGCCACAGTGATTTGGTTGATTACAGATCTTTACATTCCAAGGAAGATTGTCATTACCCTGTGAGGAGGGGTGGTGATCTGAGGAGGGTCTTATCTTTGGTGGGAAGAGCCAACAGGGGCATCTCCAGGTAGGGCATTTCCCATCAACCAAGGGCAGTTTTCTGGGAAAAATATGGCTGTGTGACAGACAGGATGGTCTATAAAAAAGGGAAAAAAATATATTCTGTGTCTCACTGAAACCAGCTTCCCTGCCCTGAGGCCAGTGGCTGGGAAGGCCAGGGGAGTGTCTTCTTTGTTCTTTGCATTGCAGGAGATGTAGAGGACTGGGAGGCAGTCCCAGGAGATCCTGGGCAGCTCCAGCCCGGCTCCAGACTGGTTGGGATGGGGGGAGTTCCAAAAGATTCTGGAGATGCAAGGATCAGCACCATCAACAGCAGTTGACAACACTCTGAACCTGTGAATCCTCCCCTTTAAAAGCTCTGTATTTTCACTTATGGGGAAGGAAAAATTGGATTTGGGGACAGTAGTCTGCATTTTTCCTCCCTTTGCCAGCAAAGGGATAAATCACTTTCCTTCTCTTCAACTACTTGTCCTCGTTCTTCTGATTTGGCCTTGTGGGCAAGTGCTGAGCTTTCAGTAACAGCTGGGGAACTGAGCAGTAAACCTGCTAGTAGCTGGAGGGTGGGTGCACCAGGTTAGGGTTAGGGTAGTGGCAGTCTGGGTGGGAGGCAGCACTAGCATATTCCACAGGGGACAAGTAAGTGCCAGCCAGAGGTGGACATGCTCACACCTGTGCACATACACATGCACACAATACACATATATACACACACACATCTATGTCAGCACGTGTCTATCAAGTATCAATAGAAATACTTCATTTTCTTTCAGGTCTAAAAATCAAGCAGCACATTTATAGTCTTCACTGATTTAAACATCCCCTTGCTTTATACAACACCTCTCTCTCTCTCTGTCTCTTTGTGGGCCACGGCAGAATTCTAGGCAGTAGCTGGGGCTCTCACATGAGAAACTAGCTGTAGGGCGTCAGTTTTCTGAAGGTACCTGCTTGGTGAACACAGTGAGGAACTCTGCAAGCGTGTAGATCTCAAGACAGAGCCTGGACTAGTTCAGCCAAAGGAGTGGTGCCCCAGCAACCCTGACATGTGGTCCAAATGTGCCATCAATAATGTGATAGCACCTCAAATATATTCATATATTAAATTGTGGGAAATAGCTAGGTAGACTACACATCTGATAATAAGGTTACTTGAGGACTTGATCATTCACACACTATGAAATTTATTCATTCAGCCATTATTATTGAGGGCTTTTCTGGTACTAAATGCACCCTCTCCCCACCTCAGGGGCTCAGTGTATTGCCCAGGCTCAGGTACAGAGGGCACCTGCCAAGCACTGGATCTGACTTAGAGAGACCGAGGCTCTCAGGGACCTCTGCTGCTTTCATGCAGCGTGACCCAACTTCTCTTGCTTTGCAGAGTTTTGTGCAGATTTAAGACAATATGCACAGGGTGTCTAACACAGTGTCTGCAATATTAGAGGAACTTTGATGGTTCCTCTGTTCTTTCTCATTAACATTAACATTTTGTGTGATGCCAGTGCATTAAAAAAATAGAAGATTTAAGATCTCACCAGGAATCTTGCTGCCATTCCCATGATTGGCAATAAGTTACTTCTTTATAAAATAGAGAAATTTACATTGTTCCTACATTTTATACACGATGAAAGATGTTGTATAAAAAGGAGGCTAAAATGAAGAAGGTGAAAAAATAGGGCAGATCAATAAACTGTTCAAAAAAGTCACACGTAGTAAACAGAAAGTGGCTTTAAGGTCTGTATTCATTGTCTGGGGACGTTTCATGTAAGTTTGGAAGTATGGCCTGTGGCAGCCCATTGCTTGACCTTTAGAGCACATTTAAGTTTAAATGAAAGAGATTTGCTTTTGACGAGAGGGGAATGGTAAGTGCTTCCACATGGAGCGGACTATTAAACTCTGGGGCCCTTCTTTCAGAGCTGCACCTGAACTTGGACGGACCCTGAGGAGGATCAGAACAGTCTCCTGCAGGCGCAGGGCAGTGCTGAGGAGTTTCTGCGATTCTTCTCTTAAATACTGCTGTGACAGGCCCTGCCTCTCTTCACAGGCAGGTTCCAGCAGAGAGCAGAGGCCAGCAAGTGAGGAGTGCCCGATACAATCCATCTTTCTCCCCAGGCATCTGCTCAGCTCTCTTCTTATCTCACAGGGAAGGTCTCAGCATCTCTGCAGGGAGTCCTGTGTCAGTCACCATGGCAACGCAGTCTTGGCCAGTGCTTCTTACCAATTAAACCTGCTTCGAGGACATTCAACAGCCGTGCACCAGGACACAGTGTCAGGGCAGAACAAAACCAGCTAACCCAATACTCTGGGCATGGAGAAGAACCAAGTGTGGGGTTTTTCTTTCTTCCTGACCTCTCCTTTCTAGTTTCCTCGCCTAATTTTTAGCACATGGCACCAATGTTCCCTCAAAAGTCATGAGCTGATGATGGCAGTCCTTACACAGCCCGGTCTGCGTGAGCTTGGGGCTTGGACCTGCACACACAGCCAACAGGCTGTTGCCATTTGAGACAGTGATAGAGAAATGGCCCTGACCTGGCCCCTGAACAGGAGCCTACCTGCCTGCCCCTGCCCCTGCCTCGCTGTGCAACTCACTAATCCCTCCCCAAGTCATTTAGATTTCCTAAACACCCTCAGCTCCCCTCCCGCCCCCTCTTCTCCCTCCCAAGTTGGATATAAAGCCTTCTCCAAATGCTCAGCACCTGCTCACATCACCCCCTAACCTAATAATCTGCAACCCACCCAGGTTCCAATGGCCTGTGCTGTTGTCCTTACTTGTTTGTGTGCATAGGTTAGCCCGTCACTGCATCGTGACTTCTACAAGTAAAGCGAACTTTAGTCGATAGGGGTAGCCTGACTCTTAACCCAAGTGAACTTCAGGGTGTTGTCTCAGTGAAAAATACATCAAGATCCCCTCATCTGTGTCCGTTATGCTACACCTCCTGTGCCCAGTTCAGAGAACCAAGAGAATTAACATGGCAGTGGCAAACCCTCGATTACTCCTGCTTGCCACATCCAGCCATCAGCAGATTTCACCCCCTGACCCCCTTTCCTAGAACCGGATGAGCAACGGGGATGGTAGCACCAGCAGGGTCCCCTCCTTAGACAGCCCCTGTCTGTCCACACTCAAGCAGTGACAAGAGGGAGAGACGACTTACTCAGTTTGTGAAAACACAAGAGTGGACTGAATCTTTAGCTGGTGACTACATTACTGCCCTGTTATTTTTTAAAAAATAGTGCTGATTTATTAAAAGTAATCCATCCCCTCTTAAGTGACAAGTTATTTAATATTACATTTTCTTTGGGTAAACCTCGAAACAAGAAAACTCAACCCACCTGGTTGAAAAGGGGAGACGATGGACAAGTTCTAAGATCAGACTCAACTGCTCACCTGAAGGCCAGAGGTGAGACTAGGAGCTTCTCGAGGTAAAGGAGATATCCCTCCTTGGGCCATGTTGATTGACACTCAACTTCCATTTAAGAAGCTGATGGGAAGGAAAGTGAGCTTCTGTTTGGTGCCCCATGAATACCCTGTGCTGTGCTCAACTTAGAGCATGTACCCCACAGGTGGATGTGCTCCCTCTTCATCTCTCCCCAGCCTCAGCACCTGCCATCTCCTCCTTCCTCCAGTCTTAAAGAAAATGAGACAGCAGATTTTTAAACCCCTGTCATTTATGAAGCTTCTGCTCTGCATGCCAGAAACTGAGCCAGCTCCTCACTCAGGTGACACTTGTCCCTGGAAATTGATTTGTATCAAATAGTTCTCTAAAAGGCATCATTGTTTAAGCACAAAGTATGTGTGTGGTACATGGAGTAATGGAAGTAAGACTGATAAGACAGGTTGACTTTGGCACATGCCTGTCCAGCACGAGCCCTTTCACCCAGTGTTGGACCCACAGCCCTACCCTATGGACAGAAGTTGGAAAGGAGGTAGAGGAAGATGTTCCAAAGCTTCGCCCATTTTCCTGAGAGCTGCTCTTGATCCATTCATACTCAAGACATTCTCTTCCAAAGACTGTTGTGCGGTCGGTCTCAGGGAGCTCCTCCCTCCTCCCCCTGCTGGTCTAGCTCCCCCAGAGCCGAAGGTGCCCTGCTCTCTGGCAGCCCCCAGGGTCTGTTTCCTCAGCTTCCTGAAGTCCTGCAGTGTCTCCCAAACTGACCCTGCTTTTGTTTTTGCAGTTGATTTGCATTTGCTTTGAGTCATCCCAAGTTAACAATGACCAACAGAGGGATATTGACAAGAATATTAATGGGTGAGTAGGGATAGGTTTGGGAGTTAAGCCGAGAGAATGACTGAATAGACACTAACCTTGCAAGTTCACCAAGACCGTCAGCTCTTGCCTGGATATTTTCGTGCCAGGATGCTTCCCTCGAAACCTCACAACTGGGGCATCAGGAAGTGGCTCTCACATAATGAGGACACTTTGAAGATACGATTCAATCCGGGGAACATCTACCAGGACTCGGGCATCTATTCCCACTGTAGAGAGAGAAAACTGGGGCTCGGAGGTGAAAGGATGTGCACAACCTGCTCATCACACCACACGGCCAGAGTCCAGGACGAGGCCCTTCCTCCTTCCCGTTATGTTCAGCCAGGCCCCTCTCCACTGCTCAGCCCCACACCTGGCACTCGCCCCACATCCCACCCAGCCCCCTCAGCGACCCTCCCGCATATTCTGCCTCACCCCAATATTCAACTCGCCCCAAACCGCAAGTCTCCCAAATGATAACAAACATCCCTCACCTAAAATGTACGCTCAATCCTGACCCTCCCAACACTCTCTAACTGAATGGCACCAACAGTCACCCAAATGGCTGACCCAGGACCCCGGGCCTTCTTTGCCTGCCCCTGCACCAGCCACACCTATGCCAAACCTCGTGGTCGTACCTTCAGGCTTCTCTGCTCCTTCTCCAGCCCTGTTCAAGCAGCACCATCTCCTCCCTGGACGACTGACCATGGTGTTGTGTATAACTGGTCAGTTTGCCTTGGGTCTGGCACATTCTCAAAGCAGCAGCCAAAGTAGGCTACTAAAATGCAAACCCGATGCCTTCTAAACCCCCCAGTGACTCTCCCTCCCATAAACCAAACTCCTGCTCAAAGTATGCAAACCTTCCATTTCCTCCTGCAGCCCAGCTTTTTGAGTCCCCTTCCCGCTGGCCCCCTCCCCAGGCCCAGACTCTGACCCCTGAGAGAACCTCCTCTCCATCTCAGAGCCCCTACAGCATTGGCGCAGGCTCACCCCAAGCCAGAGACCACCAGGAACACAGCTGGAGTCCAACCAAGTAGGTGCGTTACCTGCTGCAGCTCGGGAGGCCATAGGCCTTGGGGAAGCTCGGTGCTCCCGGCAGGAGGCTCTGGAGGAGCCTGCAAGGGGCTGGGGACATGGGGTCTCTGTGACTGGTTATCCACTCATTTTTGTCCAAGAGGGAGAAAGAATGGGGGAGGACTCAAGCTGTAATTGGTAAGCCTGGGGGTCACGTTTTGGTCTGCAGTGTTCCTGTCCTTGTCTGTGCTCAGACATGACAACGGATGGCCTTGCTCTTGCTCCCTCCATCTCGGCTACAAAGCAGCCTTTCCTGACGCTGGTTTGGGTTCGGCTGGATCGTCCCGCCGAAGGCTCTATCTAGTTGGACAACGAAGAGGGTTCTTTCTCCTCCTCCACTTCCTGCTTCACAATCCTTCTCAACAGCCGTCGAGCAGTCGCCATGGCGGTAAGGATGTAGTGTTCATCATGGTCCTAGCTGGATGTCATGTAGGGAGGGGGGAGCTCCCCCATTTCCAGCGAGGATGGGGGAGGGGTCCTTGGGGTGGTCTTGGAGGAGATGCCTCCTATCCCATGGGCTCCTCCAGAGGGAGGAAATGGGGTGGGGTGGACAGCAGTGGGATAGCAGCAGGAACATCCAGGACAGGAGCCACAGGCTGTGCTTCCCTAGGGTGCCTGCCCTGTCCCCTGAGGTTCTGGGTGAGGTGACACCCAATATTTGCCTTCCTTCTAGCTTCTCCTTCATTTTGCTGTTTGCATGAACTACCTCTGACTCCAGGGGAGGAGGGAGGAAGCTCTGCCTAGCACCCCTCGTCTAACCCACAGCTCCAGCGGCTTTGCTCAGGGCTGTCCCACGGGGAGGCTCCTTCGGTGCTTGCTCAGCGTGGGTACAATGTCACGCTAGTTCCCCTTTGGCTCTATCTTTGTGAGTTGGGTCCCTTAGTACAAAACCCAATGGGTGAGCCGTCAGAGGTATCACGGCACCAAACCCCATGTTGAAGCCCTAATATGGCCTGTGGCGGGTCCCACCCTATTGAGCTCTCTCTTATTACTGACAATAGCCAAGCAGGTCACTATTATCCCCCTTCTACAGACAAAGACATTGAGGGCCAGCAGCTCGGTGGCTTGGCCACAGTTCCATGCTTGACAAGTGGCAGAACACCAAGCCTGTGACAGTGACGCCATGCTGCCTGCCTGTCTGCCACCTGTCCTCTCAGCCCTCTGTTGCCATGGTTATTGGCCAACATGAGACCCAGCTAAGCCACTGGCCCCTTGTCCCGCTCAGGGACACAGCTCTCAGTTCTGCCCCAACTGCCCTGCAGACCTGGCATGCTCCTGGTTAGACTCTCTTTCTAAGAAATAAACACATCTCCATTCATGGTTGGATTTCTACTGACACTTGGGCGAAGTTGGGGTGAGGCCATACTTGGGGAGGTTGTGACTTGTCCTCTGTCCTGGGGCAAGTGGCCAAGAGCATGTGGCCTCTCCTATGCAGGGTGAGCTCCAGGAGGGAGCTGCAGCTGGGTTTGTTGTTCTCTGATTTTCCACTAAACTCTACTAGCATCTATTTCTTTTTCCATTCATTATCTTTACTACTGCCTGAACACTGTTTCTAAAGAAACAAAAACCAACAAGAAGCCAACAAAATCTTCCCTTGTTGCCCAGTGTCGCTGATCCCCCGTGTACCATTCACTGTGTGACTCAGTGAGTTCTGAGGACAGCCCCGTTGGGTAGGTGCCTCTGTGACCACCATTCTTGCATGTGAGGACATGGGCACAGAGTGGCTCCAACACTGGCCAAGCTCACACAGCCAGTGGGTTGCAGCGTCAGAATCACAAAGCAGGCAGCCCGGTTTCAGGGCTTCAGTCCCAACTACAACACACCCCACCTCATTACCCAGTGATGCGAGGACCAGCTGGATCCTGGCCCCTGCTCACCCGTCCTGCCCAGGCTGCCACTGCCACCTTAACACAGTCTCTGCTCCATTGCCCCAAACTCCTTTAGGTCCCAGAACAAACCAGGCTCTTTAGCAATGTCCTCCTTTGGCACAAGACATTTCCTTCACCTAACATGTTGATTTCTCCTTTCTGGGCTTGGCAAGTGACAATTCCTTCTCTGACTTAATGGCTTGACCCCGCCTTGACCCCGCCTCCCAGGGAGGTCATCCTCCATCATCTCATATGTGTTAACGCTGGTCCTCTTGTGTCGGACCAGAGCTGCTCACATTTTAATGTGTGCAGGAATCATGCAGGGAGTTGTTGAAAGGTGGATCTGACTGTGCTACGGGTCTACAGTGCCTGAGCCTCTGCATTTTTAGTAAGACCCCAGGTGAGACTGTGGCTGGTCCAGGGACACACCTGCAGTGGCTGGCCCAAAGCACCTTCTCTGCCCTCCCTTGCCCAGTGCATGGCTCTTCACGGGGCAGTTTGGCCCTGGCACCGTGAGCACCACGGGCTGCTCTAGGACTCACAGTGTTTTAGCTTCAGTGAATCACAACATGTCAGAAATAGAAAGGAGCTAGAAAGGACCATTTCTTTTCTTAAAATGAGAAAAGAAATCCTCAGAAGGTCACACTGCTAGATAAAGCCCAAATCAAAAGATAGACCTTGGTTTCTGAACTAATCCTATTCTTTCTACCTTGTCATGAGAACTGAACCTGGCAGTTAATTCGAGAGGGAAAGAAGGAAGCTTCAGAGGATCTGAGAGTCGCCTGTTTGCCCGCTGCTGGGAGCCACGCAGCTATCCAAGGGGCATCCTCCAGCTATCCTCCTTTCCTGCTCCCTCTCACTCATTGTCACAGAATGCTGCAGCTGGTGCCTGATTTATTCCTGCAATTTTACAGATGAGATAATCACAGGGGTTGCACAGGGAGCTCCCGGGAACATAACCAGGTACAGGCAGACCTAAGACTCAGAAGCCAATACAGAGACCAATATGCTTCCCATGTACTCACTGCATTGAATTCAAAAGAAAAGCAGGGAAATACGCGTGCATTATTAAAAGCAGCCCTCCTCCTTTGCTGGTGGGCCGCTGGCTCTGTCATCACCCGGTCCTGATGACCCAGGCCGCGACCTCGCATGTGGAAGATGCCCCTGGGGGTCACTCGTGCAGTCCTAACAGGCGTGCCTCACAGGGGAGACGCTGCATTAGGAAATGACCCACCTTGCCTGGCTGGATGCAGAACTCATGTTTTATTAGAGAAAAGTAAATTCAGTTCCAACCTTTTATCAGGATGCTACTTTTCTTCATGAAGAAGAAAATAATCTGAGGACAGTTAAAGGCTAACAGAAACTCAAAGAGGTGGTACATGTGTGTGCGTGTCTGTGAGTGCGGGGGCGTGTCAGCGGGTGCGTGAGTGTGGTGGCAGCAGTGTGTACATGGGTGTCTTCTTCCCTTTCCCAAATCCTACCCAAGCCCCCCTCGGCTGCATCTGCCCCCGGAGGGAATTACACACAGACAGCTGCGACAGCCCAGTCTCCCCCTTCCATCTACAGCTCTTCCTTTCCTCCCAACATCACACAAATCCACAGCATCCTGTGCAGCAATATAAACTTTCTGTTTTTTTCCAAGAAAAGGTCAAATTTTAGAACTCATGAAAATCAGCAAGAAAAAATCAAACAACCTTATCAAAAAGTGGGCAAAAGACATGAACAGAAACTTTTCAAAAGAAGACGGAATAATGGCTAACAAACATATGAAAAAATGCTCAACATCTATAATCCTCAGGGAAATGCAAATCAAAACCACAATGAGATATCTCTTATCTCCAGTGAGAATGGCCTTTATCAAAAAGTCCCCAAACAATAAGTGTTGGCATGGATGCAGAGAGATAGGAATACTCCTATACTACTGGTGGGACTGCAAACTAGTCCAACCTCTGTGGAAAGCAAGATGGAGATACCTTAAAGCAATACAAGTAGATCTACCATTTGATCCAGCAATCCCACTACTGGGCATCTACCCAAAAGATCAAAAGTCACTGTATGAAAGACACCTGCACTCAAATGTTTTTAGCAGCACAATTCACAATTGCAAAGCTGTGGAAACAACCCAGGTGCCCATCAATACATGAGTGGATTAATAAAATGTGGTATATGTATACCATGGAGTACTATTCAGCTCTAAGAAACAATGATGATATAGCACCTCTTGTATTTTTCTGGATAGAGCTGGAACCCATTCTACTAAATGAAGAATCCCAAGAATGGAGAAACAAGCACCACATGTACTCACCAGCAAATTGGTATTAACTGATCAGCACCTAAGTGGACACATGGGAATTACATTTATTGGGTATTGGGCAGGTGGGAGGGGGGAGGAAGGGACGGGTATATACATACATAATGAGTGAGATGTGCACCATCTGGGGGATGGTCACACTTGAAGCTCAGACTTATGGGGGGAGGGGAGGCAAGGGCATTATACACAACCTTACAATTTGTACCCCCATAATATGCTGAAATAATGAAAAAAAAAAGGTCGAATGTCTCCAGAAATGAATGTTTCTTAATTCAGCTTGAACTTAGAAGAGGTGAAATATTTCAGTGGGGGTCCTGTATTCTTCATGGTGACGGCAAGTTTCTGTCAAGTGCTTCTTACATGCCTAGTACTCAATTTAGACCTGTCTCCTCCAGTCTTTGCAGTAGCCCTACATGTGGGGCCAAATCATCCCATTGCATACATGAGGACACTAAGACAGTCTGGCAAGAGGCCAAGTTGACCTATGAACCCAGGTGTGTTTGATTCCAAAACATGGGTTTGAAAACCACTGGTATAGTGGCAATGTTTGTGCTGACCTGAGATCAAACCCTGACTCCCAAGTCAACCCTTGGCAAAATACCCTCAAGAAAGTGGCAGAAACGTCTCTTGAGCTCTAGAACTCATACCTGTGAAAATGGCCCCAAAGTGTCAGCTCTAAGGCTCTCCGTGTTTTTGGTGCATATTCCAATCAGCTGTGGAGTTCCAAAGCTGAAAACTCCAGACCTCCCAGACTGGAGAAGCCCAGACATGTGGCTTTGAGGTAACCGCACAGGTGAACTGGGTGGATGGCAAGATTGAAAATGGCGGCCCACTCCAGTGGTCTGGGAGGCTCTCCTATGTGAGTGCACTTGAAGACCACCCAGAGGGCTTACCCGGAGTTTCTGCTTGAGCAGGCCTGAAAGTTGCACTTGTAACAAGTTCACAGGTGCTGCCGCTGCTGCTGGTGCAGTCACTGCTGCTATCTTGTGGGGATTCAATGCATAAAGGCAAGAAAAATACCAGCCCTGCGTCTGGAGGAAGCCAGTTCTCAGTGAATGGCACCAGTGACACCCTTGGGGACTGGCTCCAGACCTGAGATGTCTCTCCCTGCACAAACTTAACCACATTGACCGCTCTGGGATGGACAAGACCCAGCCCTGAGCCCCAGGCTCAGAGAAATAAAATGACCAGAAAACCAGACAGCCAGTCAGCTACGGTCAAGCCTGCACTAGGACCCAGCCCTTCTGGTTTCCAGTTTTCTGATTCAGGGAATGTGAGGGTCCCTCCCAGTGGGCCCCGCGGTGGTGCTCACAGTACCTCACATGCATAGATGCAGGCACCAGAGGGGTGTCTGCCCTCCTGCCTGTGTCCAGAGTCCGAGACCCGGGACATTCACGTACTTTCCTGTCGCTCAAGAGGAGGGGCTGTAGTCCCACGTCCAACTCCCTGTGCCTGTCCATCAGGCCCAGTGACCTCAGGTGTCAGGAGCTCTGTCCTCTGCAGAGCGGCATGCCCGGGCTCTCTCTGCTCCTAGCTCTCCAAACCCTCCGTGCTGCTGCCAGACCCGAGGGGACCTGCAGTCAGACCTGTGTGACGCCGCGGGGCTCCAATCTGCTTAATTCACTCCCGAGTGTCCCTGTGATGGCCTCTCCTCTTCCGCTCTCTCCATCTTCCCCCACATTTTAAATCAGCCTGGCCTGAGACGTCTTGCTGGGCCTGTCTGGCCAATTTGCTGTGATTGCTTCTGCCACCTCAGCCACTGACCAGTGGACGTGAAGCCTGTTAGTTTGATTAGGAGCAAGAGGCAGCCGCGGAGCCAAATGTCTGCAGAGAGATTTCAGGCACGCACAGGACAGCCCGTGAAGGTGACGGGCCGGGAAAGGGGCCAGGCACCCAACTGGGCACAAGGGAGTGGAGGAAATGGATTTCACCGATGCCCTGGGAGAGCAGATGGACATGGAAATGGTGACCCTTCCCGAAGAAGGTGCACAGGCCCCTGGCTTGCTCCCTGGGGCCCCAGCTTCCCTGGGCCACACTCTCAGGCTCAGTCTTTCCAGGTGGCTCCTGGCCTGCCAGTGGCTGGACTCCTGGTGACAGAGCTGGATGTCTTCTCTGTAGGGCCAGGAAGGCCACGAAGGCACACGCATCAGGGAGGTGAACTTGTTCTGCACGTGCCCATCACCTCTCTGAGCCTCAGTTTCCCCATTTCTGTAGGAAAGCCAGTGACCTGCTCACAAAGTTGCTGAGAGCCCCCAGTGTAGTTTTCGGGGTTGAGGCACAGAAGCCCCCCAGACGGACAGGTCAGTGCTGGGCAGGGCAGGCTCAGGGCCAGCCTGTTTCTCCCACAGCATCTTTCTGCAAGGTGGACCCGCAGGCTGCGCCCCTGCAAGCACTGGATGAGCATCGGCTGTGCTGAGCAGAGTCTCGTGTGGGGAGGGAGGGGGTGAAATGGGTCAACTACGGTGTGAGCTCAGCCCAGTCCCCCCAGCTTTCCTCTGCAGTCGCGGCCGGAACCACCGTAGTTTCCACCAACCAAGACCCAAGTGCTTCCATTGAACCCTCAGGACACCCCACATGCATTTGGGTCCCCACAGCTCTGTGAGTAAGGGCACTGGAGCAGGGATAGTCCCATTACATGCACAGCTAAGGGGACACATTATTTTCTCCAGAGTGGTGGAGCCTTAGCAAGGGAAGACAGGATCGATCCTTTGGCCCTGGGGTCTGCGAGAACCTTCTGTCTGGGGCACCATGGTGGAGTCCTCGAGAGCCCAGCACAAGGAACTCAGTCTCCTCCCCTGGTGATAGCTCTGCCTTTCCCATGGGGACAGCCAACCCGGACAGGGGACAGTACTTGGAGGAGCTGCAGGATGTTTGTGGACATCTACCACGTGTGCTGCGTGTGTGATCAAGAGACACCTGGGTGTGTTGCCCAGCTGAGTCCTGTGTGGGTGGGGCACCGGGAAGTGGGGTTGGTTTCTGTCGGGACATCTATGGACTGGCGTGGGCTGGCTGCAGTCTGTCCCTCCGCTGCTGAGGGGGCAGGGAGAAACTTCCACATCTCTCACCCTCATACACACGTGTTAGCACCAGCTCGTCAGGTCCTGTGAAAATCCTCGGCCGAGTTTCTATTGGAATTGTACCACACTGAGTGATCAATTCGGACAGATTTCACAGGTCTAGAATATTGAGAATTTCTGCCCATAAACATGGTATCTCTCCACTTAACACCTTTATAATGACTTTCAATGTCATACATTTTCATGTTAAGGTCTTACAGTAAAAAAATTATTTCTGGGTTCCTTATATTTGTGGACCATTATAAATGAAGTATTTTAATGATACTTTCTAATAGTTGCTTAAGTACATAATACCTAGACTTTACAGTCTTTATATTAAACAATATTAGGTTCAATTATTATTTCTTGTAATTTTCTTGTCAAATCTTTGAATTTTCTGTGTAAACAATTGCAGTATCTTCAAATAAGGGCGGTTTTGTTCTTTCAGTCCTTGGGCCCTCTGTTTGTCTTGTCACTGTCTGGACTATGCCACACAGAATGAACAGGAATGCTGGGGTAAGGGTGGCTTGTCTCATTCCAAATGTTTCTGACATTTCACACTTGAGTAGTATATGTTCTTTTATACTTTCTGGTATATATCTGTCATCAGATTAGGAATTTCATTTATTGATTTCCAGTTTGCAAAGAGCTTTTCACCTTGGATTTTTATCAAATTTACCAAGTGATATTTCTGATTTCATGGAGCTAACTATATGGTCATTTCCCTTTCATTATTAAAGTGATGAACTATATTATTTCCTTATTAAATTAATTTATTAATTTCCTAATATTTGATCAATATTACATTCTTTAATTATTTCAATCCATTCATGAGTACTATCTGATTTATATAATGCAGTACAGTCATGTGTCCATTAACAATGGGGATATATTTGGAGAAATGAGTCGTTAGGCAATTTCCAGATGTGTGAACATCACAGAGTGTACCTACACAAACCTAGATGGTATAGCCTACTACACACCCAGGCTATATCATGTAGCCTGCTGCTCGTAGGCTACAAACTTATAAAGCATGTTACTGTACTGAATACTGCAGGCAATTGTAACACAGTGGTATTTGTGTATGTACATATATATAAACATGGAGAAGGTACAGTAAAAACATACTATTAGGATCTTATGTCATTATGCAATGCATGACTGTATTTTGCTTAAACATTTTACATCTATGTTCCTGATAAAGATTGGTCTAATTTTCCTTTCTTTTATCTGATTTTGGCACCAGAGTTAGACTAGCCTCAATAACAGGGGATCTCCTTGTCTGGAAGGGTTTGTGTAAGATAGAAATTGTCTGTTCCTAGTGAATCATCTGTGTGGAGGGCATTGTGGGGTACACAGACTGTCCAAGTTCTAATCCTGCCTCTGCCACTTTTGTGATCATGAGCAAGTTACTGAACCTCTCCATGCCTCAGCTAACTCACCTGTGGATTGGAATGACCAGCTACCTGCATGGCGAAGCCACTGTGACAAATCAGTTAATGTGCGTAAGCCAATAAGAATACCGCCTGACATATGGCAAATGTACGTAAGGAAGAGCCAGTACGAGTTCTAGAAAAACTTACCTGGGAAAGTAAACGGAGTGATTCGTGTGTGGAAAAGTTTTAAATACTTATTTAGTTTCTTCAATGATAAAAGTGATAGGATTGAGTGCAGTGTTCTTTTCTTGATTTAGTCATTTACACTTTTCTAATAATCTGTCAA
Source organism: Microcebus murinus (assembly GCF_040939455.1). NCBI lineage: Eukaryota > Metazoa > Chordata > Mammalia > Primates > Cheirogaleidae > Microcebus > Microcebus murinus. The sequence goes on along the minus strand of NC_134119.1, from coordinate 46,389,246 downwards.
TTTTACCTAAGTTTTCAAGGTTCATATTTTCTAAGTTTTAAGTCTTTGCTACATCTGTAACTATATACTACTTTTGTTCTTAATATTGTTTATGTCGCTTCTCTGTTTTCCTCAATTAATTTTGTTCAAGGTTTTTCAACTTCATTGGTCTTTTCAAGAACTAATTTTTGATTATGTTGATTTTCTCTATTTCATTAATTTCTAATCTTATCTTTATTACTCTTTCCCTCTATTTTCTTTGAGCTTAGTTTATGGTTCCTTTTCTAACAACTTAAGTTCTATGTTTAGATTTTTAATTTTTGGTGTTTCTTCTTTTCTCCCTCCCTCTCTGCCTCCCTCTGTCTCTTTTTCTTGAGATGGAATCTCACAGTATCACCCAAAAGCCGGTCTCCGGCTCCCCGGCTCAAGCAATCTTTCTGCCTCAGCCTCGTGAGTACCTGGGATCACAGCTGTGAGCCACCATGCTCAGCTTGTTTCCTCTTTTCTAATGCAGACATATAAAACATACACTTCCCTTCCAGTACTCTTTCAGCTTCATTCTCTTTGGTCTTAACTATCAGGTTTTGGGTTTTTTGGTTATTTTTTTTCCCATTGAGTTGTAGCAGTTTTAGAATTTGCATTTTCATGAAACATTCATTGTCAATGAATATTGCTTTGCTTCATGATTTACATACTTTAAAAATGTACATGTAATTATTTCTACAAGTGTCGTTGGCTTGTATATGGTATTTTTGATTTATAACTGAACCTCGTTGTGATCAGGAATTGAATTCTGCCCAATTCAGATACACTTAGGTGAGCTCAAGGAGATGGGAGATTCATTTTGAGAGGTCACAGGAAACTTGGGCATCAGTCTTCATGGTTCTTGGGGAGGAGTCTTCATCATCTCCCAGCCCCAAAGCCCCCAGATGTGCCCAGAGCAGCGAGTGGCCATTACTCCTTCCAGAGCAGCCTCCATCACCACTCCATTGCCTCCCATTTACTTCCTCTTCCCCACTTCTGCCCTTGTGGGCCCTGCGCCCACCCTCCTGAAAGCAGGGCTCTGGTTGGCTCACCTGCTACCATCTGAATGCCATGATTGGACAGAACCTTTGTAACAGACCATCTCATAGGCTGCTGGCCTCACTTTCTCCTGGGCTGGATTCTGAGCCTACCTGGGGCGCCTGAGATGACTTGGCTCCCAGGTAGCAAAGGATGAGTGCTGTACCCCAATCACTTACCCTATCACAGACTTCCAGGTGCCATTGCTATGCCGATGAGTCAGTCCTCCTGGTCAGTGAGGCCAGTCGTAATCTGTCTTGGGGTCTGTGACTTGGACGGCACACAGCCCTAGAATGACTGAACTCCAATCCCTGTCCTCACCTCCCTGGCTTCGACTCCAAGAAACTAAACCCTGGGACCGTATGCAATGCACGGAGAGGATCGCCATCCCTGCCTGCAAGAAGCCCCTCACCTGTGAGCAGAAAAGTATCATCAATAGAAACTTAAGTCATTATTCTTATGTCTAAGGAGAAAGTATTTGAAATGCTTAAATGTGTGGAACAGAAACCAGGGAGCAGGACTCTGGGATGTTTTGTTTCTTTTTCAGACCACACCAGTTTTCCACGGTGGGAGGAGAGAATGACAGATCCAGAACCTTAGGATTCCTTTTAATAGAAAATATAGGCTGTTTCCTCCCCCTCCTCATCTTCTTTCTCCCATACCGCCCTGAGAGAGAGACACAGGCCTGTGCTGAGTGCAAGGCTGCCGTCCCCACCATCCGCACTGCGGGGAATTACTTGTCATTCCATTGATTGGTGCTTTCACAAGTAATGCCTGCTGGGGCAACTCAATTTCTACACCTGGAAATTGGCATCACAGTGCCACTTGCCATCAGAATCAAAAGGGAGGGGAAAAAAGACACCATCTGCTTTGAAAAATTCCCCACTGCGATATCAGCCTGACCTTTACGTTTTGAAAAAATTGTGAGCCATCTTGCAAGAAACCCTGTTAGAGGGGAGAGGCTAAATCTTTATCCCAGAGATCTGGCTTTTGCTGCTGTGTTGAGTTTAGAACGCGTCGACCTTGGGAAGATTTAATAAGATGCTATTTCTGGTCTAAAATGATGTCATCACAGGAGGCACCTCTGGTCTCCAGTTTTGGTGAAGAATATAAAATTTTCTTTGAGAGGTCATTTTTCTTCCTGGGAGAATCTATATTTTGCAATGTCATTTAACCATGGCCAAAGAGTGTCCATTTCAGCTTCCAAATATTTCCTTCCTAAACTTCATTAGATAATGATTAAAGAGGAGAGTGTTTTATCTCTTGTGCTTAACCAATTGATTTGGGATGGTAGTTTATCATCATTTAATGAATATTTTCTGAAATCATTGCTTGTCATGTAGCAGAGAGGTAAATATTATGTTCTATCCTATTAAAGTTGTTTCTGATATTTGGCAAAATATGTCAACAAAGAACAACTGTATCTGTGGCTAATCTAAACTAATAGTAATAATAATAATGTCCAACTGACTTTACTTTTATCAACTCTGGAGAAAACAAGGTCTCTTTTTGGAGGGTTGAAAAAGAGAAAAGAAATTCTCATGACATTTCTTTGTCAGGAACAGGATCTTCTGAGCACTGAGCACAAATGAACTTGGCAATAATCAATATTTCAACTCAGAACAAGACTAGGTTTGATTTAATCACTAGGGAATTATTTGATCATTGCCGGCATCTAACAGAGAAGATCTAATCCCATTAGCAAAGTGCTTTCTGCCTGAGAGAAACTGGAAGCCAAGATGAGGTGGAAACAGGAGGGAACCTCAATGCCTAATTAAGAAAAGTGGAGACAGAAAGCCGCAGAGCACACCCCTTGCTCTCACTAATTGATCAGGGCACCACAGTGCAGGGATACAAACTCATGTCTTCATATTTTTGTTAAATAATAATGTACTTATCAAATGCATTTTAGGAAGCTTTAAAAATCTACTTATTGAGGCAAAATATACCTACTATAAAAATGCATCCATTTTAAGTGCAGAGTTTGATGGGTTTTGACAAACGTATACACTGTGTAAACATCCTCGTAATCAAGGTGTCCGGCATTTATGCCATGCCCCAAATTCCCTCCTGCTCCTTTGCAATCAATATCCCACGCGTAGCTGCAGACAACCGCTGATCTGCTTTCTGTCACAATAGTTTGGATTTGCCTTTCTTAGAAATTCATATAAACAGAGTCATATACTGTATATACTTTTGTGTATGAATTCTCTTGCTTAACATCATGTTTTTGAGATTCATCCATGTTGTTGTGAATATCAATAGTTGTTCATTTTTATTTACAAGTGGATACTTAGTTTATTCCAAGCTTTTGGCTATCATGAATACAGTTGCTATGAGTATTTGTGTAAAAACCTCTGCGAGAGCATATGCTTTCATTTCTCTTGGGAGTGAAGTGACTGACTTTTACAGAAGCATACTTATAATTTTATAGTTAACTGTTTTCCAAATTGTCTGAGTTCCAGTTCTTCCAAATCTTAGCCAATATTTGCTATTGCCAGTCTTTTTTGTTATTAATATCAGTCATTTTCATGTGTGTGTGGTTCTGTGTGGTGATATCTCATTGTGGCTGTAACCTATGTTCTCCTAATGACGAATGAACATCTTTCCATGTGCTTATTGGTGAATCATGTGCCTTTTTGTATGGTGTCAGTTTACATCAGATTTTTATAGATCGAACATTACTAAACCTCAAAGAATTAAGATTCCCCCTAGCAAATGAATCAGTGGTATCTGTGAATTATATATATATAGTATATAAAGTATATTTTATATATATAAATTATTATATATTAATTATATATTTTATTTATATATTATATATATTTATATTATATATTATACATTTATTTATATATTATATATTTATATATTATATATTTATATATTATATATTATTATATATTTATATATTATTATATATTATATATTATTATATAATTATTATATATAAATTTATATATATAAATATATATTTTATATATAATATATAAAGTATATTTTAATGTATGTACAGTGATATAAAGTCATACAGACTATGATATAAAGTATATTTTTAAATCTCCTTTGTGTGTTTATTAATACACTGCGTGGATTAAGCCCCAACAGCAATCAATGCCTCTGCACCAACCCTGCTCCTTAGCTAATTCCCCAAATTAAATTGTGAAATCACCCAATCGAGGTTTACCCGTGGACATTAGCTAATGAACAGAACAGGGCTGTCATTGTACTCTGCTGTATCACAGCCAGCTGGTGATGTCATCCATCTATGGCAGTTATTAATCAGTGTGGGTCTAAGGCAAAAACTATACATTAAAAAATTTCAAACAATGACTATCACCTGGCAGGTTTTGTCTACAAGTTGCTCAGGAAAATGACTGGTGGGTATGGAAATTGCATTAGAACTCTTGGGAACAACAGCTCTGCTCTGCAGAACTGGTTGCATCCTAACAGCTATGTGCGGGCCTCTGCCACCAGGTGTCTGCTTTGCAGTTCTGGCCCGGGGCCTCCTGTCTCTCTGTGGCCTGCTCAATGTCAGTTGAAGCTGCTCTCTTTCCTTTCCATCCTCCAAATGCTTTCGCTTCCCCATGCCCATAACTGCTGTGAGAATGCCCGGCCTGACTCAGGGTCACAATGTGTGGTCTTACGGGACCTCTGTTCTCTCCTGTCCAGTCCTGAACTTGCAAAGGTGTGGCTGTCTCCAGAAACTACCTTGTCCCCCTGATCTGGAGTCAGCAGCAGAAGGATCCCACACCTACCAACGCTCCACCAGCCTCCCTGTTGACCCCAAGAGCTTCTGCAAGGGCTCCCCACATGGGGGACATTGTGCCTGTGCATTGCTCTGGGGGTGTCCATACTCTGCTTACCGTCACACACTCAACTGCCCGCCACAACCCACTGGTCAGCGCAGGGTCTGCAGTGCATGGCCTCCTGGCAGGCCCTGGGCTCGCTCAGATGTCATATTGGCCCCGGTTTCCCAGGATGAACCTGCTGCCTGCCTGTGGTGCGAAACGCTGACTCCATGCCTAAGTTCATCTGCTTCTACCAGGTGTGGGAGGTCTGGGCTCCACATCAATGCCTCACCATGGAAAATAAAAAACCCAAAGTAATTTCAGAGCTATGCATGTTTTCTTTTTTCTTGATGTACACAGGAATCTTACTATGATATGTCATTGGGCTCATGAGTCTAGCCACGTGACAGTGTTACCATGAGGTTACAATATGCAATGGACCGAATGTCAGTGTCCCCCTGAAATTCTTATGTTGATAATCCCAACCCCCAGTGTGATGGTTTAGAAGGTGGGGCCTTTGCCAGGTGATTAGATCATGATAGTGGATTGGCTCAGTGGCTCATGCCTGTAATCCTAGCACCCTGGGAGGCCAAGGTGGAGAATTGCTTGTGGTTAGAAGTTCAAGACCAGCCTGAGCAAAAACGAGAGACCATGCCACTACATAAAATAGAAAAATTAGCCAGGCATGGAATTCCACAATCTTTGTATGGAATGCCATAGCCTTTCCCCATGAATCCCAATCCAGCTCCCACCCAGCACATTGTCCCTTGCCCACCCTGCTTAAAGCATCATGGCATCCTTAGTCTCAAAGGAAGCCTGTCCTTACGCCACACCCCAGCACACAAACGCCCTGGTCCAGGAAGACTTATTACTCCAAAAGGATCAAAACCAAGTGATTTTGGACTGAGGGTCACTGGCTTCCTAGGGCTTATCAAATCTAGAAGTCTTCACTTTTTTTTTCTTCTTGGTGCCTTACAAACTAAGATGCACTTGTTTTCTGAATGTAACTCCTAATTTTGCAGACTGAATGAGCTCAGAAGGAGAAGGTGAAGCACACTAGTGGCTGCCATGACAGGACACAGGTGTTGGGCTAGGCTCCTTCCCTGATGGTGCCATTCATGGATCCTCAGGGAAATGCCCCCCCCCCCCCATGGTGGCTGTGGATGGTGCCCTCGCTCTTCCCCATGCCAACCCGATGTCTCAGCCTTGCCCTGTTCTGGCCTTACTGATTCCAGCACCAAACTTTCCATCACCATTCTCTCTTCCATCAGTCCTTTCCCCAGGCACTGTGGGGAGACACAAGTGAGTGAAATCAAGTCTCCTGTCACAGGTACCTGTGGGTGCATCTGTGTGTGCACGTCTCAGGATGGTCCACGCTGCAGAGCAGAGCAAGGGGTCTTTACCTATTGCTTTGTTCCAATTCTGTCGCCATGACAGCACCTGTGCATGTGGTTGTTCATCTCTCTAATTCTGTCTCAGGCTCAAGCTGGTGCTGTTCTAGATCAATGCCAGGCACTGTGCCACGGCAGATTGTCTACCATAGGCCCCCACAAGCCCACCCCCTTTACAAGGTGCCCCCCACCCTGGGCCTGGGCATGGCCCAGCCTTCCTTTGAGTGACAGCATAAGGGTGTCATCTTTGCAGCCGGGAGCCCGAAGATAGCTCACAGCTCCCACCTTGACGCCTTGCACCCCTGAGACCACCGTGTTGTGTTGAGTCCCGGGCCAGCATCATGGAGGGTGAGAGGCCACTCAGGGACACCAACATGCTCAGGCCAACAGCCACACCACCTGCCAGCGTATCTGTGGGGCCACCTTGGACCCTCCAGCCGGTCAAGCTGCCAGCGACTGAAGCACAGGTGTGAGCTCAGTGGGGAACAGCAGAACTGCCCAGGTGGTGCCAGCCCTCAGGAGTACAAGACATAATAGCTAATTAGGAGTTTCATCCACCAAGTGGTGGGGTTTCATTATCTTTTTCTGTAGGAACTGTTTCTGGGGAGTCATCGTGCTGGTTTTCAAATCACTTAGAAAGGAGCCTGGGCTGGGAGTCAAGTCCCCGAGGCATTGCCATCGGGGCGTTTGGGATGTTTTGTGACAGCAATCAGTGGAAAGGAGGCTCAGGCCCAGCTGTCCCTGCAACCTCAGCCACAGCAAATGGAAACTTCCAGGTGCTGCATACACTGAGAGCAGGTCGCAGTAAGCTAGAGGTTGTCCAGGATGGAAAACTCGAGGTATTTGGCAAAAAGCAGAAGAGGAATGTGGCTCTTGTTTAATTTCTCTGTTATCTATAATTGGATTAATGCATCTCAAAAAGTCTACCCACAGAGACACCTTATCACAGGGGTTCCTGTCTTACCTGCCTCCTGTCCTGTCCTGTCCTCACTTCTGTCCTGTTTAGATTTTCCAGAGAAAGTCCTAAAAGAATAGAAAACACCTTTCTGATCTACTACTGAGATAATAAAGAATTTTTCAGGGAATTCATTTACTCATTCATTTTGACAGATACATTTGTAGGGCACTTACATTTCAGGCTGAGAGGCAGTTTATAGAAACAGTCTGGACTAAGATCTCTTACCTGTCCTCAAGAATCCATCCAGTTGGGAAGCAGACCATTAAAATACGCTGAGAATCTGCGCGATAGAAGGACATTTACATGATGAATGGCACAGTGGCATGAACAGGAAAGCGGAGAGGGCAGCCTTCAAGGAGGCCAGGGAAGGGTTTCCTGAGAAATTCATGAATAAATTCAGCCATTCAGTCATGAAAGAATATTCTGGGATAACATTATGCCAAGTAGAAAGATTATCACAAGAACAGCTCAGGGAGGGAGGAGAGAGAGAGATTTAGGGCTGGTGCTTAGTTCAGGATTACAGGAGTTTTGGGTGTCAGCGGGTCAGAGTCCTAAGTTGAAGAGGCTTCAGATTTAAAAAAAAGTGCCTTTTTTTGCTCTGATAACACATTTAAAGCAAAATCTGAAGGCAGTTAAAGCCTTTGAATGACTAATATGACAAATGTGTAGTCGAACATGCGTGCTAGCGAGCTCACTTTGAATGTATCATGTGTGGAACGGGTGGGTGGGCAGGTGTGCAAATCCAGGTGTGCTCTGCTGAGGTGGGAACGAGTGTGCGGCCACTGGGGTGGAGGAAGGGGCCAAGTTTGAGACGTGCTATGGAGCAAGAGTCCCGAGGACTTGACAATTGAAAGGGGTGGCACGGAACCCATCTTTCCTAGCCTGGCTTGGCTACAGTCAAAACACCCTTAGTCTGAGATGTCTGCTCCCAAAAGGAGTTTAAGGACAGCCCTGCACAGAGCAACGTTTTCACCTAATGACAATGACGTCACGGTTTGCCTCTTCGTATGGGGAGAAAATATGGCTTGTGGTTTTTGCACACACAGGCGCCTCAACACAGAAGGAAGCCCCTGTAAACACACCCCACACAACCCGGGATCATTGGACTGTGGCACTGCCAGTAACTTGAAAGGGTCACAGATGGTTCTCCTATTTTTGTTAATTCAGACATTTTTCCCAGGGCAGAAGTTGTCACAACATGAATTGGGTGTAATGAGATTCATGAATTAGATAAGAGGATTTGCTAAAACTCGACTGGGATCGGCTCTAACTTGATTAGGACCAGGAACTAAAGCTGAACGAGCAGCAAAAAAAGGAGCCCTGTGTTCTTCTGTTTGCCCTTGAGAGTTTACTGTCATCCTGTGTCTGGAACCTTCCAGTATTGCTTGCAGCACCTCTCACCACCTCCAGCAAAGGTGAAAGAGGGCTTTGGAGAGCTATTGAGCCTGTGGGGTTAAGGACAAAAAAGGGAAGCTTTAGCTTTGCTTGCTTGTTTGTGTTAGCTGTTGATAAACTATTAATAGTTTCCAAATTTTCTTTCACAATCAGAAAACGCACTGACATCTGTGAAGCAGCTTATTAATGAAATCCCTGCAGGAGATACTTTAGTCCCTAACCCTGCTTTTCCTTTGAACTTGTTTTTGGGGTAAATGATCTTTTGATAATATAAGGACACTGAGTAATGTGGTAATGCCATGTCCCTGGGCCTCTAGATGGACCCTGGAGAGTTACTTAAAATGAGACTGGACCAACAGAGCTTCTTTCCCCTCCCAACTTTCCCTGTGTGACCATTTTCTACCTTTCTCAGCTTCCTGTGAATCAACCCAATATCAACCCTGTTCACAATCCCAAGCAGGATTTTATTTTATAAGATTTAGTCCCGGTCGGGCACAGTGGCTCACCCCTGTAATCCTAGCACTCTGGGAGGTTGAGGTGGGAGGATTACTCAAGGTCAGGAGTTCGAAACCAGACTGACCAAGAGCAAGACCCCATCTCTATTAAAAATAGAAGGAAATTAATTGGCCAACTAAAAACATATATAGAAAAAATTAGCTGGGCATGGTGTCACATGCCTGTAGTCCCAGCTACTCAGGAGGCTGAGGCAGATGAATTGCTTGAGCCCGGGAGTTTGAGGTTGCTGTGAGCTAGGCTGATGCCACGGCACCCTAGTCTGGGCAACAGAGTGAGACTCTGTCTCAAAAAAAAAAAAAAAAAGACTTAGTCCCTCCCCACTTTGCCCAGGCTCCCAGATTTGACTTAGAATTAAGTCACACTTCTAAACCTGGGTCAAAGATTCAGGGCACCCTCAAACCCAAATCTCCTTGACCCACCCCAGAAAAAGGCATGCAAAGGATGAGCCCTGATTGTCCTTGGAGCTGGTATGGCTGGAGCCGTAAAAGGCTGATCTTGCCTAGATTTGCCCTACGTGATGCTGACCAACTTCCCTACTGGCTTTTTGGGCCTTGTCTTCCTTGTGAATGACCAGAACCATGTAGTAAAGTCAAGTTCATTTCGGGGCTCTTATAATAGGCCTGTTCCTCACTCGGATCAGTTTCTATCGTTGCACAGTGTGTGCAGTGCACACTGGGAGACTCCATAATGGCATCTTCTGGAGTTGTGCAGTGTGTAACAAGCACAACCATTCATGGTAGCCCTGTTAACATTTGCCAATTTACTTTCCAAATCAAACCCTGATCGGGGCCCTCCAATTTCACAAAATGGCCCTTTCTCCCTTGCCTGTTGCATGAGTGTTTGGTTCTGGCCTGGGTTTCCTGCTGTTTTCTCTGATAGCATAATTAGGTCCTCTGATGCCCATAGCACCTGCAAATTAAGCCAAGACTACTCCCTCAGTCACTGTGCCCCGACATTCAGCTGATTTTATTGACCTATCTTCTTATGCTGGGCAGGCCCCCAAGCCTGGCACACATGTGATGCAAAGCTCTGGAACTCACAAACTACTCTATTATTCAATTAGTGCCACTGAGCACCTTCTCATGCCAGTCTCCAGTTACCTGGCAGGAGACCAGTGTTGAGCATTAGGAAGACATCTCACACAATTCTGATCAATCACTTCCACATTTTATGACCAAAGTTTTGGTAGCTATGCAGAATTTTGCTTAAATGCTGCCCTAATTAACAAATCCATGATTTTAAAAAGCCAGTATGCCATACTCTGGAAAACTAGCGATAAAAGGAGTGGACAATTAATACATGCACAATTTGGATGAACCTCAAGGAAATGACAATGGTCTCCCCTTATTCTCAAGGACCCACAATGGACCAGTTTAGAGAAAACTGAGGATAGTACTGAACCCTACACATACTATGTTTTTTCCGGTACATACATATCTACAATAAAGCTTACTTTATAAATTAGGCTCAGTACTCTTGCATTTTGAAGCCAGTATTAAGTCAAATAAGAATAACTTGAGCACAAGTTCTGTAATACTGCAACAGTGGATCTGATAACCAAGAGGGCTGCTAAGTGACTAAGGGCAGGTAGCACAGATAGCGTGGATACACCAGGCAAAGGAACAATTCATGTCTCAGGTGGGACACAGTGAGATTTCATCATGCTAATGGTGTGTGATTAGAACCTATGGATTATTTATTTCTGGAATTTTCCATTTAATATGGTGTTTTGGGAGTGCAGTTGGCTGCAGGTAACTGAAAGCCACCGTGGATAAGGGGGAGCTACTGTGGTGGGTATGAGATGTACAGCACCAGGCATGTTATATCCTACACAGCCCATCCGCTGATTGCTCCATCCATCCACCATGCACGCATTCATGCCTTGCGGGGGCAATCACCGAACTCGTAATATGCGCTGACTGGGGCAACAAGGATTTCAGAGCAACATTGACCCGGTTACTATGTGTGCAGTTTCCTTCGTTCCCATAAAATTTCTTCGTTCTTTCGTTCCCATAAAATTTCTGCCCCCTTCTCTGAATTTCCAGAGCTATGTTTACCTCTGTACCACAATGTATAGCACTTGGTAATAAATATAAGTATAAAACTGTTTGGTCACATTTCACAGATCTTCTGAATCAATCAGCAGAATTTGTGTTTTCAGTTTTTCTTCTCAACACCCAAAATGTGCAAACTTTCATGCTAATCTGCCTTTGAATCCTGTGGAAAGGGGTTGGGATCCCCCAGAGAATTTCGTTGCACATCTAAAGGAAATACTTTCAAGAAGGCATAAAGCAAAATACTGTCACAAAACCAAATCAGGGAAGTCACTGGCAACGTGCCTTTTATCATCTATTACTCTTCAATCCCCTTGTTTCCTAAAAGGAGATTCCAGGAGTCAGACAAAATCAGGGCAGGGGAAGAGTGACGTAGAGGCAGGTGCAGAAGCAGCCAGACCATCCAGAATAATGGAAAATTCATTCCAGGGAGTGGAGCTAAATTACTGTGTTTCCCCGAAAATAAGACAGGGTCTTATATTTATTTTTCCTAAAGAAGACACCTTAGGGCTTATTTTCAGGGGATGTGTTATTTTCCTCTCAAAGCCTCAGCTGCAGCACGCACAGGATGGCCGGAACCTGACAGGGGGAGCCGACCTTGCTGGTGGGGCTGTCCGCATCTTTCCAGGCACCTCTGAGAAACTATCGTATTCCCCTGAAAATAAGACCTACCCATAAAATAAGCCCTAGCAGGATTCCTAAGCATTTGCGCAATATCAGCCCCACCTGGAAAATAAGACCTAGTGATGGGCGTGGCTACACAGCGTGTCTACACAGCCCATGCATTTCCTTGAGAATCGGTAAAGAAGACGAGCAGCCCTTCTCATCTGCCCCATGGCAGCTCTATTGCTCGACATGAGAGGTTGGGGCCAAGGTTCTAAAGGAAATAGAGTTGCAAGAAATTCAGGATGGAATTTGGGATTTGGAGAGTTACGATGGTGTTCTAGAAGGAGACAACTTAACTATATTTGAATAAATGTAGATTGTTGTACCATACTTAAAGAAAATAACACATCCTCTGAAAATAAGACCTAGGGTGTCTTCTTTAGGAAAAATAAATATAAGACCCTGTCTTATTTTGGGGGAACCACGGTAGCTGTCACGATGGGGCAGATGAGAAGGGCTGCTCATCTTCTTTACCGCTCTGAGACAAAATGCCTGGGTTGTACAGATATGTTGCATAGCCACGCCCATCACTAGCTCTTATTTTCGGGGTAGGGCTTATATTGTGCAAATGCTTTGAAATCCTGCTAGAGCTTATTTTATGGGCAGGTCTTATTTTCTGGGAAACACAGTAGAAACAGGAAAGGCCAATGTGGGAAGTGTCACTTGCTGAGCAAGGAAAGCTTTTCCTTCAGATTTTTTTATGGCTCGAGCATGCACGTGGTGGTTACCACCGTGAGAGAATATGAAAAGCAGCCTGTGATGGAAGGTACGACGGGTGGCTCTGACGTCTGCCCTCTCATTTCTCTAACCCCTCCTCCTAAATCATCTCTGCCTTGCAAATCCCCTTGCTCTTGCTCTACTATTCATTATGTCCCATGCAATACTGTCTATCTATCTATAAAATTTGACCTAGATCTTGGTGATAAAGGCTGACAATGTGGCAGGCATGTGCATAGACACTTAGCAGGTCTGTGCTTAGCGGGTTCTCAGGGTAGAGCCATGCGCTCTCCACAGATGGGCAGCCCAGGCAGCACAGGTTGAGTGACTCACCACCTGTCACCCAGTCAGCCATTGACTGGTAGAATGTGGACCCAATCCACCCAGTGTCTGGCCTCTTGTGCAGCTCTCAGATCCACATATTCATCCCTCTGCCTTGGTTTAGGCTCAGACCTTTATCATTCCTTGCATAAATTATTGTGAAGATCTCCTCTCTTTCCTCACCATCTCTGTGCATGCCACTGTTCTCCCCAAACTGCTGATTTCTACTAGCTTTAAGTCATGGCTCTTCCTAGCTTCATCATCCTTTGCTCTCAAGTCCCTAAACCCACACAACCGTGCTCAGTGGCTTCAACTCGTCTGGCTGCTGCTGTGACTGTCCCCATTTCACAAGTGCTCTAGCTGTGCATGCCAATTGTCATCACTGTGCAATATCGGGGGATGCTCTTTGCCTTTAGGATAAGCCCACCCTCATCAGCAGAAAAAGCAGGGCCAGCCACCCCATTTCTCATCTGCTCACCTGCCTCCTTTCTGTTTACCCCTAACTATTCATCTTCCCGTTTGGACCCCATGTACTTCCAGAGATCTAGCTTGGATGACTGCAGGGATGGGTAAAGGGGTGATAGATAAATGGGACAGGCTGGGTGGTGTAAGTGCAAAAACTGAACTTTGGAAAATGGGAGGAGCAAAATTGGTTGGGATGTCAAACCAATAGTTACTAACAGTTTTCTGTTTCAGTCATTGCAAGCATAGTCTCATTGAATCACCGTGAAATACCTTCAGGTGGGCATTGTTTTATGCCATTGCATGAGGCACTGAGGCTCACAGAATACAGCAGCTTGTTTAGATGAGCCTGGAGGGAAACACCAGAGCATGCTTGGTTGACCTTGTTAAGGAACTTAAACTCTTTTCTTTGAACATTGGAGAGTCCTCAAGGGCTTCATGCAGGGAGATGTGTTTAATCTGCATTTTTCCAAGTGCATTTGCTAAGGAACAGGCTGAAGGAACCAGCTGGGAGTCTGCAGTGTCCAGAGCAGAGAGTGGTGACCACGTGCTGCCCAGCTCTGTGGGTTTTCTGAGTCCTGTGGGCTCTTAAGGATGGACTTTGTGCAGCAAGAGTGGGGTGATTGTTTCTTTTGTTAGAGAACTCCAGAGTTCTGTCTTGGAAGAAAAGGACCACATAGCTTTAGCAGTTTCAACAGGAGGATCACCCCTCAGAACACAAAAGCAAACATCCTCTCTGCTGTGAAATGCCCATCCGAGGCAGCCACATGCTCCCAGCTCCACGTCTGCTGTCTGGCCCTGCAGGGGAACGTCACACAGGTAGAGGCTGAGAGCTGGAGCAGCTCCTGTGGCAAGTGCAGCTGTCCCTCGTTTAGCACACACGGACCCCCTCAATCTGCCGCTCCTGCCCCTGCTAATCTAAGAACTGTCCAACACGGCTTCACACCAGCCCGCGGAGCCCCAGCTGTGAGCAAGCAGCCCAACGTCTTCATTAAAACCCTGGCAGAAGCGGCTTTGTTTTAATTAACTTCTGCCTCCTCAGGCTCCTGATGGCCTGAATGCAGTTTGCGGATGATGATGACTGTGGCCAGCTGCCTTCCAGGACGGTGGCATCTTTTAAGTACAAATTCTATAAATCCTGACCTCGCTTTTCACCTGGTGCCACATTTTGATCTGAACTCTGGATTCCTTAAATAATAGCACATTTAAAGGGCTGATCCCAGTAAACAAGGAATGGAGAAGGCAGACAGGGGCAGAGCAGAAAAGCATTCGGTGGAAGTGGGCATGGAAAGTGTGTCCCTGCTGTGTCCCCATCGCGCCTCCTGAGAAATCACCTGGGCAGCCGTCTCCCCAGCCAGGAACACGGAGCTACTTGGGTTTGGGAGTTTGCCTACTGCACATGGACATCTCATTTTCATGATCATCAGATTTTCGTGCCCATGCTTGCTGTGGGAGAGAATGCCGATAATGTAGAGACAGGCACGTTTTCTATCACTTATAAATTATGAAGAAAAATGTGAGCAGCCATTAGTTAGTTTTCAAGACCTACCTTGGAGGCACAAATATTTTCAGCAGAACCAGTGGGAAAGGGAGGGCATTTCAGAGCTAACTGTTAATAATAAAGCTACTGCCTTGTGGAATCTCTGGGCTAAAAGGAAACTTGATAATCATTTTTCTAATCTTTTCTAGAATTCCCTCTTTAATATTTGTAGTGAGTGTTTAAATGATTGATGTCCTCACCAAGTTACAAGGTTTTCAGACAACTTGCCACAAAATGTGCGATAATTTTAAAATAAAAGTAATGATATTTAAAACACACACAAAAAAACACCCAGAGATTAGACAAGTGCCAGAGTAAGGGTTTGTAGAAGAGACAGAATTGGGGCCAGCATCCTTTTGAGGTTTCCTGGCAGCCAAGAAAGGGGCGGGCGCATAGCTTCTGTTATAGGGAAAAAACATCTGGCCAGGACCTTCCTGGGGCCGGGTTTCCTCCCACTGAGTCCTGGAGGGAGGACACAGCTTCCCCCTGCCCGGCTGCACAGGGAGAGCCAGTGGCCACCTGAGCGGTATTTGCCCTCAGCAGCATTCTGCATGGAATGCTGTAACAGACCCATGTCTGAGTTCTCCTTGAATAAAATCAAGGACAGCATATGGAAGCACAGCTTAGTGAGGGAAACCCATCAAGGAGAGAAGAGATAGTCTCATGGCCCCACTCCATTAGAATCAGGGCTTGGAATAGCCAGAGAAATAGATGAAACTGCATAATTTTTAAAGGGTCCCCCCAAAAATGTCTTGTCAATCAGGCATTGCATGTGTACCATCCATCAGTAATTTGCAGTGGCCCCCCTGGGAAAGACGGAGCGTGCACTGTGAACAGGGCCTGATTCACATGCTTGCGACGTAGGAGACGGGGCAGATGAGCTGAAGTTCACGTACGGGAGGGGCTCATCTGGCTGGGAGCCTTCTCAGGAAGGCACGACGTCACAAAAAGAGAATGTTTTCTCAGAAGTTGTTCCTTGCCTGCTCCAACTGCTAACAGAACCATCAATTAAGACTCCACAGAGCATGAATGCAATTATTATGGTCTAGAAAATTTTGAGTAGATGTTTTCATGTGCCAGACACCACAGGGAAAATCTCAATGATGCTTCTACTGAGACTCTAATTTTGAAGACCATTATGTCGCTTCCTGCTGGAATGAATTCATGGCCAAGCATGTACCTCTCCAGGTAACCAACCGAACCTGAATTGTAGAGCTAGGGGCCATAGATTTTGGAGGACAGCTGTGAAAAGGCTGCCTGTGTTTCAGAATCACTGGTTTTGGCATTGTTTTGTGGCCCCCGTTAGATCGCAGGTTCTCCTACTTAATGACAACAAGGACGCATTTCCAACATGCAAACGTCCAGCTCCGTGTGAGAGGGACATCATGATAGCATTCTGGATGCTCAAGATACTTGTTATGAAAAAAGACAGGGATCCAGCCCTGCTTTTACCCATCTGGGGTGCGACGGGACCCACCATCCTGCTTTGCAGACTGCGTACCAGGCTGGCGGGCTGCCCTCAGCTCTTGGATCATAGCACGATGGGAGCATCAGTAACTGGGTCCCTCTTTTAAAGTTGTTCAGTTTAACCTGGACACAAAGCCAAAGGACAAGGAACGGTCAGTGAAAGCTACAAAAGTGTTTCTTTAATTGAAACAGGTTTTTCAGTGTTAGGTGTTAGGAAACTCACCCCTCAAATCCAGCTCTGCTGAGTCTCACTCCTGAGACCGGCTGACTGTGAGGACCAAACTCACAGAATGTCCACTGAGGCAGATAACTCTTGAGTATTGAAGTAGGAAAATCTCCTTTTCTGAAAATGGAATGCTCAAAAAGTTTAGATTTTTCGATATCCCAAAATTAGTACAAGTGCTGAGATTATAATGATGGAGCAGTGAAGAGCACAATACAGTGAACAAATGAAGATAACTCGAGATGATGTGAACGTTACAAAGGCTATGGAGGTTGTCACGAGAGTGATGGGGACCTTCCTAATGCACAAGGGACTGTACCATGGAGGGAATTTTACTCAAAACCTGAGCACTGGGCCAGGCGCGGTGGCTCACGCCTGTAATCCTAGCACTCTGGGAGGCCGAGGCGGGTGGATTGCTCGAGGTCAGGAGTTCGAAACCAGCCTGAGCAAGAGCGAGACTCTGTCTCTACTATAAATAGAAAGAAATTAATTGGCCAACTAATATATAGAGAAAAAATTAGCCGGGCATGGTGGCGCATGCCTGTAGTCCCAGCTGCTCGGGAGGCTGAGGCAGCAGGATTGCTTGAGCCCAGGAGATTGAGGTTGCTGTGAGCTAGGCTGACGCCACGGCACTCACTCTAGCCTGGGCGACAAAGTGAGACTCTGTCTCAAAAAAAAAAACCAAAAAACCTGAGCACTGAGGAGACCCCATTAGGTGATGACACCTGGAAGAAAAGTGCTCCAGACCCAGGGAACAGCCAGGCAAAGGCTGGAAAGCAGGACCGAGCTTGCCTGGGAAGGAGAGCAGAGGGAGTCAGTGTGGCCACTGCACCGTGAGCCAGCGGCAAAGGCTGAGCTACAGACCCCCAGAAGCCAGAGTGAGCGATTCGACTCTCCTTTGAGCACAGTAGGAAGCCTTCTGAGTTTCACGTGGGAGAACAGCACGACACACATTTTTGAGAGAGTACTCCTGCTTCTTGGTGAAGAATGGACTTGGTGTGGGCAAGATCACCAATGGGTGTTGCTTAAGCTTTCTTTCTTTCTTTCTTTCTTTTTTTTTTTTTTTGAGACAGAGTCTCACTTTGTTGCCCAGGCTAGAGTGAGTGCCGTGGCGTCAGCCTCGCTCACAGCAACCTCAAACTCCTGGGCTCAAGCGATCCTTCTGTCTCAGCCTCCCAAGTAGCTGGGACTACAGGCATGCGCCACCATGCCCGGCTAATTTTTTCTATATATATTAGTTGGCCAATTAGTTTCTTTCTATTTATAGTAGAGACGGGGTCTCGCTCTTGCTCAGGCTGGTTTCGAACTCCTGACCTCGAGCAATCCGCCCGCCTTGGCCTCCCAGAGAGCTAGGATTACAGGCGTGAGCCACCGCGCCCGGCACTTTCTTTTGTTTTTTTCAAGCAAACTACATAGGACTTGCTCCTAGGTCCCAGAATGAGAGGCACCCAGGGCTTTCATAAAATTCAAGGCTGCTTTATTAAGACAAAGCTAGGAGAAATACCCCAGGGGTCACTTAGGGTAAAAGAATATACAAGAATCATGGTATTAACAACTTTATTCCCAAATCCTTTCTTCCTGTGAGTCAGCAGGCCTGTCTCTGGTATTTAGCTGCAAACTACGGGCTGACAAATATTCTTTGGAGAGGGAGGGGGCTGGAGGTCAGTATGGACACGGTGGTCACCAGGGCTGCTGGGAGGAGGGGCTGTGCTGTTGGGCTAAAGAAAGGGCAGATATTTGACATTACCCAATTCAGACAGGTGCCTGCAAGGCCACAGAGTGTGTCTTGTCGACTGGAGGAAGCAGGCCTGCCCCTAGCACTTGAAGGACTGCAAGCAAGAACGTAAATGGAGAGCCTCATACCACAGGCCAAAACGTAAAAGTTATAAATCAAAACAACAAACTGCTAAATAAAGTATATTCTAACCCCCGAACAAAAGCAGCTTCATAACAATAAATAAGAAGAATGTCTATAAGGCTGTGGTTTTTATATGACTAAAAGTTGGAAATATCCCCAAAGTGACTAAATCAATTTTATTGCATGTGTCTGAGTGTTTTGTTTATGGAAAATGATGTTTAGATGAGTAAGAAAATGAAGATATACATATGATTCATTCATTATGGTATATTGAGTCCGTAACATTTATTTTTCTTGTCTTCCATTTCAGCAAAATCATGAATTGCTTGTTTTTAATATCATCATATAATTTGTATCCCCGCGATAAAGTTGCCTAGAAGATTGATATGTCAAATGTAATTGCATTCAAAATGTACAAAAATTGAGATGCATTTTTATCATAAATGTAAATTATAATAAATATGAAAATAAAAATGTGCTTTTCATTTTTGCTTTCAAAATTTATATTTCTTCCAAGTATTTAAAAGTTGTTAAAATGAGTAGCAAGAGGAGGCTAGAATGGCATCTTCAGTTCTCACGTTTAACCTAATGCAGACACAGCTGGTTACATACGTAAATACTTGTACGTATGTGTCTATACATGGCTAGTATACACACTTCTGCCTCCAAACTGTCAGCTGAGGGCGTAAAATGACACTTCAGTAGTGGTCTGTACACCCAGCACCAGATCATGCCCTCTAATGCCACTCTCCAATCCAGGGACTTAGGGATCCTCAGAGAAATGGCTGACTGTAGGATTGGGGCAGAAAATACACAAGGTTAGCCTGGAAAATCTTGGAGTACCAGAAAGTAAAGAAGTGCTCAAAAACAAAACAAAACAAAATAAAACGACAATAAAACCCACAAAGGATGATGAGGATGCCTCAAAAAGGCCAAAGCTGGGACCATTTTAACAACAAAATAAGCAGTATTGGATTCTAACTCAAGGTGTAACATGAATGTGTCTCAGCCCATACTTATATACATAAATTATTTAATATTATTAATTGGGGGAGAGGAGGCAAGTCTCCCGTGCAGAAGATTCCAAATAAATCATGTAGTTAATCCCCCCTAGCGGATGGGGAGCATATACCCTACTCCTTAGTTGTGATCTGTGTATAGTGCTTTTGTTTTAAAGAGGACAATATGGAAAAAGGGAAAATAATAACTTTAAAGTAGAAAATTTGACAAAGGCTACCTTGGCCAGGTGATCAAGTTCACTACCAGCACTAACAAATCATGTTGACAGTATGCTATGAATGGGAAGGACACTTTACTTCTGGGGTGTTCTTCAAAATCCATGACCCCAATCCTTTTTTTGTAACTGCAAAATATTAAGGAATACAAATGATTTTGGTTACATGGATCACTTTTGTAATGCTTGAGCCCAGGCTGTAGGTGTGCCCATCACACAAATAGTGTTCATGTTACCCATTAGGTAGGTTTTTGTCCCTCCCCTTCTCCCCCTTCCCCCTGCTTGATTTCCACTGGGTTTTACTTCCCTCTGTGCACACTCATGGGTTAGTTCCAATTTAATAGTGATTACATGTGATGTTTATTTTTCCATTCTTTAGATACTTCGCTTAGGAAAATGGTCCCCAGTTCCATTCAAATTGCTGCAAAAGGCATTGATTCATCCTTTTCTATGGCTGATTAGTACTCCATAGTATACATATTCCACCTTTTATTAATCCACTCATGAGTCAATGGGCACTTGGGTTGATTCCACATCTTTGCAATTGTGAATTGTGCTGCAATAAACATTCAAGCGCAGGTGTCTTTTTGATAAAATGACACCTTATTTCCCTTTAGGTAGATACCCAGCAGTGGGATTACTGGATCAAATGGTAAGTCTACTGTTAGTTCATTGAGGAATCTCCATACTGTTTTCCACAGAGGTTGTACCAATTTGCAGTGCCGCCAACCAACAGTGTATGAGCATTCCTTTCTCTCTGCATCCACATCAGCATTTATTGTTTTTGGACTTTTTAATAACACCTTTTCTTAATTTCAGTAAGGTAGTATCTCACTGTGGCTTTAATTTGCATTTCCCTGATGATTACTGATGTTGAGCATTTTTTCATGTATTTATTGGCCATTAGTCTATCGTCTTTTGAAAAGGTTCTGTTCATGTCTTTTACCTGCCTTTTAATGGCTTTTTTCTTGTTGATTTGCTTGATTTTTTTGTAGATTCTGGATATTAGCCCTTTATTGGATGTATAGTTTGTGAATATTTTCTCTCATTCTGTAGGTTATTTTCTCTGTTGATTATTTCCTTAGCTGTGTAGAGCTTTTTAGTTTAATGAAATCCCATTTATTTATTTTTGTTGTTGCTGTAATTTCCACCGGGGTCTTAAGTCATAATTTCTTTGCCTAGACCAATATCTAGAACAGTTTTCCTGTATTTTCCTCTAGAATTCTTAGAGAATCTAGATTTGTATAGAATCTTATAGAATTTTGTAATCATTTGTAATTTCCTCAGCGTGAGTTGTTGTCTTTTTTGCCAAAGGTCAGTTGGCTGTAGGTAGATGGTTTCATATCTGGGTTCTC